>NC_042534.1:1013573-1325015 GCF_900963305.1 Echeneis naucrates
GAAGTGACTGGCGGGTGAATTTATTACCCAAAGACAAGATTAGCAGCAGTTAATCAGCTGGAATTGCTTCTGATTTGGGCCAATGTTCGTCATTCCCCACTTAAAAAAAACTTTGAAGTTGGGAATATTATCACGTAAATACAGCTCGTTTCACCGCTTTATTGATGCCACCCTGTGGCGTTAAAATAAAAAATTCAAGACCCCCTCTCTTATCATCCCCCCAGAGTCAGCCTGACATATCTGTGTCTTTGGAAACGTTCAGAGTTCGGAATAATGGCACTATTTTACACCATTATTAAATTGTTCTGTGGGAATTAAATACAACTGAGTTTGGTGCCGAAAGTCCTTCAGAGCAGCGTTCAGACGTTTCCTTAGAAGATCATGATTTCCTGAAAACGTCGCCGGGTTTCCAGCTGTCCTTTGGTTCAGGTCAGCTTTCTGTTCGAGCCTTTAAAGTTTCTGTGTGTTTCAGGACTAAAACCTGATTCCATCAACAGAGCCAGTGGTGCCGTCGCTCACGTGTGTGTGTGTGTGTGTGTGTTTCAGGATCGACGGCTTGGTCAAAGTGCGCAGCCTGAAGAACAGGATGGATCGCTTCAACGAGGTGGTGGCCGGCCTGAAGGAGGGAAAGCAAGAGATGAGTAAGCAGGTCCAGCAGCTGGAGGCCGCCATCGACACCCTGATAGTCAAAATCAAGGTGAGGCAGAGTTTTGTGTTACAAATCAAAAGCAGGTGAGATGAAACCAGATTCTGGAGGAGCTCAGAGGTCCGGTCGGTCATTCCATTTTGCATTTGTAGATTTTTTTTATTTCTGTGTTCTGCTGTTTGGACGATCTGGAAATTCTTTGACTTTTCAGATGAGTAAAATGAAACATAAAAAAAATGACCGTCGGGGAAAAAAACAGGAGGTTCCTTTTGTTTGATTTTCATACTCCAACATTTCCGTTTTCTTTATCTGCTCTGTACTTTACATTTTTTATTTTTTTTTAAGCTGAGGCGTCGTACTTGAGCTTTGACAGATGTTGGCTTCAGAAAATGTCAGGATCAGAAGGACGAGGGCTGGTTGAGGGACTCTGAGTGCGACGCTCCCGTCACATCACCCACCCTGCAGCCTTTGTTGTCGATGGAACTGGCATTCGGAGGAAAAAGGTTGCGGTGACAGCAGATGCGTATGAATATTCATCTGCTGTGAGACGTCGACACGCTTCCATCGTCGTGTTTACTGCACGTCCGTGTCAGCCGTCAGAACGAGCTCTGCTGACACTTCAACATACTCTGACAGCGAACTGCGAGATTCCAGATGCTCTCTGACGCTTCCACTGAGACAAACTGAGACGTCGTCGTTTGCAGCTTTGACATCTAGATAATCCCTCAGCGCTCTGCAGGGTTGCTGGATGTTTGTAGGTCATCCCTTAAAAATCCATTTGGGTTTTTACAGCGATCTCTGTGACAAAGCAAAACAAATACACAACACAAACTTTATGACCTTTGAAGCCTAAAAACAATCAGATCCTTCTGCAAAGCTGCAAAACTACAAGACGTAAAAGAAGGCCGGTTTAAACTACGATGTTTAGCAACTACCCATAAAAGGTTGGAGAAATCAGAGCTGACATATTTTATTTTGTGGAAAATGTTTTAATTATGAGCTTCATTCTACCACAGAACTGATCCATCAGATGTTGTTGACCATGAAGACCGTTCCATTAGCTGGGCTGTTTTTTGCTGCCATATTATTTTCAGTGAATTTTTGGGATGCATCATTTGTTTCCCAGAAGGAGCCTTTGAATTTCATTCCCCAGAGTCGCCACAATCATGAATGAGTTAATGAAAACCCAAAGAAACCGGCTCCAGACCAAAGATTTGTCAGAGCCTCGTCGCCTGAAGCAGAATGTAAGTCAGTATTAAATAAAGAGTTAGTTTTGTCTTCATGTTGAGATGAAACCAAACAAACATCAGAGAGCCGCTTCGATCGTCTGAACAAAGTCCTTCAGGGTTCCCTCGAGTCATTTCACGGAAGATTTCAGTTCGTTTTGAAAACATCATTTCCAAAACAAAGTTACGATCGATTCATCACATCACAACCAAACCAAGGGCATCGGCCTGTTGCTGCGGCAACGGCCCCGCCTCATTTGGAGAGGGCTCTCGGACATCACCTCATTATTTTTATCGTTGTTGTTATTTCTGTACGATCCGATCTCAGTAAATGGAGCTTGGTTTTGTTGTTTGGTCGGTTAACTTTAAATCTCTCTTCAGATTCGATGGGGAGAGTGAAAATATTTAATTCTGATGAGCCTTACTTTTTTTGCCGATCGATGTGCTGTTAAAAATATTACGACGGACTCTTAAAATGATTTTCAGATGTATTTGTGAGACAGTTTGAGGATGTGACTCCTGTTTGTAGAACACCACCATGAGCCGGATCGACATCGACCACGAGTACAAGGCCCTGGTGACCCGGTCGGAGCAGCTGCTGACTGCCATGCAGAACAAGAAGAAGGAGGAGGAGGAGCGGGAACGCCTCCGTCGCATCCAGGAGGAGATGGAGAGGGAGAGGAAGAGGAGGGAGGAGGAAGAGCAGCGCCGCAAGCAGGAAGAGGCGGACCGGCGACTGTAAGCAGTTTTTTTGTTTTGCTCTCGTATATATGACCTCAAATTAAGAGGCACTTGTCAAAGTTGGTGTTTTGTGAGCCGCTGCAGCTCAAACATTTCCAAAGGTGGCCGACGGGGATTTACATAATGATGGCCACTTGAAAAGGATTTATTTTTATAAACGCTGCAGAGCGTTATCAGGCCGAGCCGCTGTGTTTTACGAGTTCAGCTTCAGAGAACAACGATGAGCCTGAAAAAGTGTCGATACGAGAGATGATGTCATTTAAATAACTTTTTTTTTTTTACCGTCTGATGGTGAGGCAGTCTCAAAGGTCAAAGGTCAAACTGTGAAACTCATCAATCAGCTGTAAACAACAGTGGATAGTATTGAAGTCTATGGGAAAATGTCCCTCCTCCTCCCTGATTTATCAGCTCAGTAAATGTTTTCCTGAGTTTATGGTCTCAGTCTGAAATGATGATAATTTTTAAAGGATGCTCCATTTACAGGGAAAGGGGAGGGGTTAGGGGGCGGGGCTATTGTTTGACTGACAGACCTACTGTAAACGCTGACGTGCATGCTGGGAAGCATGTTTAGTAAAGTGAGGAATCCAGAAACTTTGTGATGTCACAACAAAGCGGTCACCACCCCACCCCCAAAGCCCCGCCCACCTGGGCCCACCATCCCCCCTGCAGGATTTGCCTGAAATTTGTATTCAGCTCCACGTCTCCTGAATGACTCCATCACAGAGTCTGCTGAGGTTTTCAATCTATCTCTCAGGAAATTTCATTTCCCTCCCACATTTTGTCAGGCGTATTCTTCACTCGGGTTCGAGCCCTGGCGTTCTCCCGCCCCCTCTGTGTCAGGGGAAGTCCTCTGGGAGGACTGATGGAGGCCATTGTGTTCGTCACAAACCACTACCCGCTGATATAAGACATTAGCGACAACAGACTAAATTTTATGGCCTGCCCCCCCCCCCCCCCCCCCGGCATCCTTCGCCGTGGAGTTATGGACTCCCAGGATTCACCTGGAGGTCGCAGACTGAAGGTCGTGAAGCCGGCAGAGTGTCAGCCACATCAGGAGAGCTCGATAAACCCACCAACCCCGTAATGTGGGGTTTTTATATGTTTTTCCTTGTCATCACAGATCCGGTGCAGCTATAATCCAAAAGTTATTTATAGGGACCTGCTGAAGGCGGTCCGTCCAGCAGGATCCACTTCTGCTGCCTTCAAGTCCTCTTCAGATGGGACACTTCATTTTCTTTCAGGGCTTTTTGGCTGATGTTTCTATTTGCAGCCTGCGCAGCGGCACGATAACCTTCTGTTAGTCGATGACCAGACAGGCAGCAGGCCGGAGGAAAAGACTCGCTGCTCTGTGAGCGCAGAACAAAAATAAAACGGCCAATATCAACTCAATAAATCACCGTTACAGAGCGAGTGAAACACAAACGGGAGGTCGCATCTTTTTCTTGCTTTCATTTCGTCGGCAAACAAAATTCCAGCAAATTCATCCAAGTGGAGCTCAGAGTGTGAGATGATTAATCACTTCGTGGCACAACAGAAAATAGAATCTGCAACTATTCTGAAAAGTGATTCATCGTCTGTCACCTCTCAGTAAAATGATGCAGTGAGACATTTGACGGCAGTTGATCTAATCAGCCCTGCTCATTAATCTGCAGCGTTTGGTTTGAGCAGACGTTATCAGGTGACCCCTCGCTGCTTCCTGCCAAGGTGTATTTATTTCGGCAGTTTAGACCCAGCATGCAAAGGCCCAGAGCCTCTCCTCTGATTGGCTGTCATTAGAGCTCCAGAGATGAGATGGTCTTTGGTTGTTACCTTCAAAGTAAAACACTGAGAAGTTGAAAAATGGGACTTTTTATCTGCTATTAATGTAAAAATGTTGAGTCATCATTTTGGCATCGGAGGAAAGACACAATTCACCTTCACTGATCTGTTTCTCACAACCTTTATCTTCATGTGGTCTTTTACTCATCCTCCTCCTCTGCTCTCTGTTATACGTCTCCATTTCCTCTTTCCTTGTCTCCTTGTCTCGCTCCCCATCTGCTCTTTCCTCTTAATGTCCCGACATCTCATTTGTCGCCTGTCTTTTGTCTCTCTGTCTCCCTGCGATCGTTTCTCACCACCTCTCCCCCCAACCAGGAAAGCCGAGATGGAGCTGAAGAGGAAGCAGGAGGAGGAGGAGAGGAAGAGGACGGAGGAGGAGGAGAGGAGGATTCAGGTGGGTGTCGGATGGGAGTCGTCTGTTGGAGATAAAACATCACGGTCCGCCATTTTGTTTCTCTAAATGTGATTTTGTGCGCTGCGTAAACTAAAGTAAACTTTTTGTTAGTTTTGGGTGAAATAGAATTCACCTCATGAAGGAGGACGATGATCCAGATTTTTCTGTAAACCTACAAACGGAGTTTCCAGCACGTCTGCCATGTTGGTCTGACCTGTAGACTTCACTACGTTCTGCTCTTAAAGGACATGACAGCTGAGGACAGATGTGGTGTGTGCAGAAATATTCCAGCATGAAGGGAAGCAGATAAACTCTAATAGAAAGCCAAAGTGGAGTGTGATGAGTTAAGTGTGTGGGTTTTGAGAGCAGCTCTGATAAGATGGCGGCTCTATTCGCCGTAAGAGGAGCTTTTCTAATCAGTGACTGCACGGCGTAATGAAATTTCCTGAATTCTGCAGGTGCAATCATCATTTTCTGACTCAACACAATTTAAAACGCACAGATCCATTACCGCCTCGGCCCATGGTGGCTGGAGGGAGAGCAGCGATTTCAGGACAAGAGTTCTCGGCGACAGATTCGCCGGCAGCGTTCCCTCGCAGGGTGTCGTCGTCGTCATTGTCGTGCGTCCTCACAAATGCAGATCATGTGAGGACGAGCGAGTCGAAGCCCTGAAATCTCTCCCTCCTGTGCAGCTCGACTCTCCTCTAATCCATTTCTATCTGTTCTGGCAGCAACATGGCCGCACTTTATCTCTCTCCATCACGCTGTCTAATGGCCCTCTCTGCCGCCGTGTGCCTCTGAGTGCCTCGTTATTTCCGTCCCACCGAGGAGCGGTTTAAGTGTCACGACATTTCCTGTGATTAAGACTTTTTAGGTTATTGGATACTCGAGGGTGAGGATTTATGTTTAAGATCCGGGATTAGGGTCAAAGTAAATAATCGAGATGTTTATTTTCCTGAACCAAGTAAAGGAACTCGCCAAGACGAATGTCGAATCTCTTCAATTTAGACTGAAGGCATCGACACTTAGAGAGTCCGGAGAACTAAAGAATTCTTCTTTTTGACATTAAGATGAACTTCAGGAAATAAGTAAAAAAAAAAAAATCATTTCACTTAAGAAAAGTAGAAACAGGAAGATCAATCTTCTGGTTTAGCCCCGCCCCCTTCAGGCGAGAGGAAGGTCGGGCGACGCTGGTGTGTTCATGGAGCTGCAGCTGAATACAAACACTTGAAAGTGCATTTCACAAACCGCTCGTCTCAAATGTTGATTATTTCCATCTATTGAAAAGCACCAAGTCTGAGAAGCTGGCGCTGCAGATTGAGTCGACTTTATTTCTCTTTTCACAGTTTGCCGTCGATCGTTTTTGTAGTTGTGGAGCTCACCTCTCCTTTTCCCTGATGGAGGTCAGGGTCCCGCCTCGTGGTCTCTGATTTAGCGGCTCTGGTCTTAAACCTGCTGAATCTGTGTGTAACTTGTTCAGATGGAGATGGAGCTGCAGCTGCAGGCGGAGCGGGAGGAGGAGGCGGCCCGGCAGGCCGTCCTGGAGCAGGAGAGGAGGGACCGGGAGCTGGCCCTGAGGATCGCCCAGAGCGAGGCCGAGCTCATCCCCGAGGAGGCGCAGTTCGACTCGGGCCTGCGCAGGTAACCGACACACCTGACGCCATCGTGGCAGAAACGCTGACAGAACGATGAGTTAACAAACGGGAGGAGACGCCATCAGCCAATTAAATTAGTGCCGAGAAATCAAATCAAATCCAGGTTTTTCAGAATAAAACAAACAAAATACCAAAATTGAGGCGAACCTTAGAGACTTTCTAAAATATAACACAATATATTACCGCAATTTTTTAATAATTCCAATGTAAGTCCAGAATAACTATATTTAACTTTATATTTTTCAAAGCTTCTACATAAATGTTCTACGTTTTATGGATATAAATCAGATATTAAGGCCAAACAGTTATATTAAAACTTTTATTAAAAATTAAAATATCTGGTCTAACTGAAGGGAAAAAAAGAATCAATAATATCTTTATATAAATATATTTCTATATAACTCGTAGTGTGTTTTTATCCCATTTCTTTTTACAGTTTCTGACTTAAATCGCTGATTTCAGTCGGTTTGAAGCTGGATTTTTTTTAATCTCTCATTAAACACGTTTTATTTGATTTACTGGAGAGCAGAAAATCTCCTCAGACGTTGTGCTGCTTCGTTTCATCAGGTCATGAGCCGAGGAGGGTTTTTAAATTCCTGTCGGGTTTTTACAAAAAGGTCACACGAGCCAAACCGTCGTGACGAGGTTTCCCTCCGAAACATCTCAGACGCAGCTCAGCGTGACCTTTGGACTTTAAATAGATCCTCCGCAGTAGTTAAAAGGATGATCGTCTCACTGTGTCTGTCACGTTTTCAGGCTCAGAGTGTTTATTGGCTGACGTGACTCTTCGAACCAGCTCCCTGCAGTTCTTTAACATTTTCTTCTTCTTCTTTGTTTTTTTTTGTTGTTGTTGTTTTTTTATTTCCTCCTCCCAGCAACGGCTCCTCAGTGCCATCGTCCCCGGAGAGAGCAGCGTAAGATCCGGCGATTTCTCCCTTTAACTTCGTCCCCAGTCCCACCTGCCTCTGACCTTTAACCCCGTAACCCACCCCCACTCCCTGCATGCTGTAACAGTCCTCCAGCCAGCACAGACCCCCTCTCTGGATCTATCCGATCCTGATTCCAACCAGCAGGCGCACCATTTTATTTCTTATTTGTACTGTGTGAACATGATTGAAGTGACGAGGACACGTGATCTGGGTCCGTATTTATCAAACCTCTGAGACGCAGCACAAAAGGACGTGGGACACGTGTGTGTCATGTGACAGATCATTAAGACTATTTAAAGGCGCACACACACACTGAAGACACGCTTAAATAAATGTGTATATTTAGAAATAGATGGACTGATAAAGAAATAGAAGCCACGCCCCTCCTGATTTGGATATACCAGATGGAAACAAAAACTAAATCACCTAAGATTTATTAGCCCCGCCCCCTAATTTGAATAGAACAGATGGAAGTAAAATCCAGAACGTGGATTATGGTAAAAGGCTGCAGTGACTCAGATTCAGTTTGATGAATTCGGGCCGCGTCCTCCAATCCGAGTCCAGAAGCTGAATCACGTCCGGATGAGTCGCCATCCTGATTGGTTTGTTGTGTTGTGCAGTCCTATAATCCCATAATCCCTCTGTCCGCAGCTCTGCTGGATCCACGAAGACCAAGGGCCTGACCATGTAGGTTCACACATTTACAGGGAAACTTAGAGAGGGCGCATAAATCAGACACACCCCGATGAAGTGGAGCCGTTCAGAGGCAGCTGGTGTCGGCCTCGGACTCCCAGAATCCTCTCTGTGTCCCTCTGACAGTGACATCATAAGTCAGCGACACACACGCACACACACACACACACACACACACATACACAGTTAGCTATGATGGCAGGTCGGACATAAAGAAGGAAACTTTAACGAGAGAGGCTACACATCTTCATCTCTCCGTCTCCTCCTCTTCATCTCTCCGTCTCCTCCTCTTCATCTCTGTCTCCTCTTCATCTCTCCGTCTCCTCCTCTTCATCTCTCCTCCTCTTCATCTCTTTGTCTCCTCCTCTTCATCTCTTTGTCTCCTCCTCTTCATCTCTTTGTCTCCTCCTCTTCATCTCTCCGTCTCCTCCTCTTCATCTCTCCTCCTCTTCATCTCCGTCTCCTCCTCTTCATCTCTCCGTCTCCTCCTCTTCATCTCTCCGTCTCCTCCTCTTCATCGCTTTGTCTCCTCCTCTTCATCTCTTTGTCTCCTCCTCTTCATCTCTCCGTCTCCTCCTCTTCATCTCTCCGTCTCCTCCTCTTCATCTCTCTGTCTCCTCCTCTTCATCTCTCTGTCTCCTCCTCTTCATCTCTCTGTCTCCTCCTCTTCATCTCTTTGTCTCCTCCTCTTCATCTCTCCGTCTCCTCCTCTTCATCTCTCCGTCTCCTCCTCTTCATCTCTGTCTCCTCCTCTTCATCTCTCCTCCTCTTCATCTCTCCGTCTCCTCCTCTTCATCTCTGTCTCCTCCTCTTCATCTCTTTGTCTCCTCCTCTTCATCTCTCCGTCTCCTCCTCTTCATCTCTCCGTCTCCTCCTCTTCATCTCCGTCTCCTCCTCTTCATCTCTGTCTCCTCCTCTTCATCTCTCCTCCTCTTCATCTCTCCATCTCCTCCTCTTCATCTCTTTGTCTCCTCCTCTTCATCGCTTTATTTTTGTGACCCTGACATTTCAGTTCTTACTTTTTCTTCAATTTTTTCTTTGTCTTTAATTTTCTCCTCCTTTTTCTATTCTTTTTTTATTTCTGTTGTCGTATTTTTAAATGATCATCAGTATTTTTCACATCTACTCACCCAAAACACATTTTAATGCTTTTTTTTTTCGGCACCGTCGTTCTGTTTTAGGGAAGAAATGGCGAAGGAAATGTCCGAACTTCTGGCTCGGTGGGTAAACGCCGTCTGTCAATCCGTCCACGATCAACAGAAATGATCAGAAAAAGAGTCCAATCTCCAAGAGTCCAGTTGATTTTTTTATTTTTTTTTTGATTAATGAAGATGGAAATGTTATTAATCAGTGTTGATTAAAAATGGTTAATTCCCTCAACAACAAAATAATAATAATAATGTTCCTTTATCTTCTCTGAACTGAACTCAGAGACAATCTGCCTTTTAAAGATCCAATCTGTGATTCTCCACACAATAAGAAATTGATTGTTATGATGTCACGGACTGATCTAATCAGGTGTTGATGAGGAGTTTCAAGTTTGAACCTGAACCCTCAGGCCTCATTTAGTTATAAAACTAAATGAAGTGTGATCTGGTTCATTTGTCGTGTTTTCACATACTGACCCTGTTTAATGAAGACACTGATCCAAAAGAGAACAAAAAAAGGGTTTTACGTCAATAGTCCCTAAATGTTCACAGTTCAAGCCAATCCAAATATAACGAGTTTGAGAACTGGATGAAGAAAAGTTTCTGATGAGGAACGAACATGAATAATTAAAGTGAACTGAAGTAAAAAGCTTTTTCCTGCTGTGGCCAAACCTTTAAAAGCCTCAGAAAACATCAACAACCGGGCGCCGCGTTTAATCTTCAGCATTCGTTTGACGTCACGCTCACGTTACAAGTCCGCGCTTTCTCCGCCGCCAAACCGTGTTTTCCAGGCGCCGTCCTCCGAGCTTTGGCTCAGATGTGAATGAGTGATGTCAGCTGCACCGACGCCAGCCGGCCGCCTCAGGCTCCTCTGCTCGTCTGTCTACGGCCAATTAGCTGAGGCCGCAGAAGCTCCCTGCAGCAGGAAGCGGGTGCAGAAGGTGACTGAGGCGTTCAGCCACTTAGCTCTCTGCCAAAGCTACAGCGTGGGCTTCTGGGAGGTCGGCTCCGGCTAATCGGGAGCCGCAGAGCCACCTGATGGGATTATAGAGGCAGCCGGGTCCCGCCTCCATCTTCACGCCACTCTAAGAAGGGAAAATCCCAGTCGTGGTTTAATCAGGCCTGTCAGGAGCCGCACACTTGTGACTCAACAGGAAGGACGCGGCCTGACTTCCTGCGTCTTAATGGCGTGGCCGGCCAACCCCCTGTAGCTCTGCCTCCCTCTTTCCTCCTAACAGTGATGCTGATCTGAACACACCCCCGATTCTCCTCAGTGCACCTTAACATCTGTAACCAACCAGCTGTGCGTCACATCTGTGACTTCCTGTTGCTCTGATGACTTTCAGGTGGGCGGAGCTTACTGTGTTCTGAGCTACCTGCTTTATTTAAGATGGGAAAGTTTGTGTCAAAGCTTGATTCCTTCTGGAGTTCACTTTCTTCTCTTTATGCTGTAAAATTAAACAGTTTTATGAACGTCCATCCAGACGGAATGAATTAAACGGATGTTTGATCAGTTTGTTCGCAGATCTCAGACATTAACGCCTTCAGATAATTATCCTTTGTGTTAGCTTCTGTTCTGCCAAACTGTTTCTTGTTCTTGTTGTTTCTTTGGGCTTTCCAAAAAGCTGTTCTTCTGTTTCATTTTGGCCTTAAATGAACACGACAAAACGGCTGTTACTTTTGAACCACATTTATCATCAGCTGTGGGAAAGAAAAATCAAAAGCCACTTTCAGGAAATTAGCATAAAAGCTGAACGAAAGAGAAGAAGGATTTTGGCTCGTTATTGCAGTTCGAGTTAAACAGGAGTGAAAATCTGACGGCTCCGTAAGCTCCGCCCATCTGCCTCTTCTTCACAAGTGAATCCTTTTTCGTCCCAAATTCAAAAACCACTGAGAAACCCCGCCCTCTGACCTCCTGCTGCCTTTTGTCTCTGACTTCCTGTCTCCTCGTCTCTTTGTCCAATCAGAGGTCCACAGGTCCAGGCGTCCAAGGCGGCCGCCGGTGCCAAAAAGTACGAGCTGAGCAAGTGGAAGTACGCCGAGCTGCGGGACGCCATCAACACCTCATGTGGTGAGTGTTGCAGTTTAACTGGACGCCATGATGGCTCATGGTCCCCAGGGGGACGTATCAGCTGTTAGTTCGGTCAAACCCTCCACAGACGACGCCTGAAACTCATTCCATCGCTTTGATGAAATGAGTTTTCAGTGATCTGAGTCTCCAGAGGTTAAACTGCTGTCACCTTAACGTTCTGTTTGGTGTTCATGTTTTTGATTATTCTTGATCCTCAGAGGAAAGTGAGAACATTCCCTCAGCTTTATATCTCAGAGTTTAACAAGCAGTTTTACTCTGAACATTTTTCAGCACAGTCATACTCCCCAGAGGATATTTCAGACACACAGCTTGGTCCAGAAGTTCACTTTGAATATTCTTGATCATGAGGGGATACGTCCAAATGTCTGTTGTTCTGTAGGCAGTAATTTCTATTTCATGTATCAAACATGTAAATACATTAGAATGAACGTTGATTCCGCCTCCTCAGAGGATGAACCCTTGTTGTTTCTTTCAGAGCTTTCCTCAGGAAATAATTTTACGAGCAGCATAAACATAAACATAAACATTTTAATCATCCTGGGGCCCGATTGCTGCTCCCCCTGAGATGAACCAGCATCATTAATATTTTGATGATTATTGTTGGGGTTTGTTTTCGTTTTTAATGGGACATTAGTCGGATTTTCGCCTTTCTGCCTTTCTGCCTTTCTGCCTGCTCCAGCTGTGTGGGACAGTCGTGGCCTCTGACCAACTAACTCCTTCACCTTTACAGTGATATGTTAAGTCTAATGCAGACAGTGCAGGTAATATGTTAGTGTGATTGAATTATTCTTAAATCAGTTTATATTCGATACAAAGGCAATTTACGAGCCTTCGTTCATTTATTGTTGTGATATTTGTTATCCAGGTTGAAATCTGCCATTAAATCATTAAATCAGTTCAACATGAGCGACTGGAATTCAAATTTTGGCTTGGTGTTCGTAGAGTTTAGTAAAAGATCGTTTATATCTCTGAACATTTAGTATCAGCTGGTTAGCTTAGCTTAGTTTAGCATAAAGCATCCGGCCTGGGTTTAACCGGATTAAACCGGATTATTAATAAATCCTGCTCATTAATGAAAGTTAAAATCTTTAAAGCAGAAGTTTTAAAATATTCACATTTCACTAAACGTCGACGTGCTCCTTTAATGACTCGGCGCTGAAAATGAAGGCCAAAAAAGAAAAGTCAGCGTGAGACTTTGCACATTTTTTCTTTTTACTCATAATTTCGAGTTCAACCGGAGAGCTCGGCAGCGTGGAGGACAGGAAGGTCGGCGGCCGCCGGCTCTGCTGAAACGAGCCGCATATAAATGCAGAGAAAACGACCCGGCTGGCTGTTAACACGCCGCTCAGCTCGCCACCCAGACGGAGGGGGAGGCCGAATACTGATGCGGCCTGCAGCACGAGGCTGTATCAGCTTTCCCGCTCTCCAGAATGTTTCTGTTCAGGTGACGTCACCTCGGCACTTAGTGTGCATTAAGCGTCTCGTCGCACACTGTGAGCCCGCTGCCTCGGGTGATGAATTGAATACTGGAGTAATTTATCTGTGTGTTATCTTAATGCTCCCAGCTGTTTGAAAAGTCAGCCTCTTGTATTAGCGTGTGTGTGTGTGTGTGTGTGTGTGTGTGTGTGTGTGTGTGTGTGTGTGTGTGTGTGTGTGTGTGTGTGTGTGTGTGTGTGTGTGTGTGCGTGTGTGTGTGTGTGCAAACAGTGCCATGATTTGTGTTAAGATTTCAATTGAAGTCAGCAGTTTGGAGGAGAAATCAACAACCACCCTTCAGTAATGAATCTGCACACAAACAGTGTTCCCTCCTCCTCCCTGATATTGAAGTCTATGGGGAAATGTCCCTTCTCCTCCCTGATGAGTTTATGGTCTCAGTCTGAATTACAACATGATCATGTTCATTTAGAGGGAAGGGGGAGGGGTTAGGGGGCGGGGCTACTGTGTGACTGACAGACACCTTACACACACACACACACACATACAAAGACCACATTAAAAAAAAAAAAAAACACTGAATCAGTGTGATTGTGTTTCACAAATGCTAACCTGAACAGCTGATGCTAAAGTCAATGCTAACATCTTGGTTTAGGTTGTTAGTGAACTGATCTTTCACCTTTGGGCCTTTGTGCGTTCTGTGTTTTGTTAAACTGATCTTCTGAACGTGTCGTCTGCTCAGACATCGAGCTCCTGGCCGCCTGCAGGGAGGAGTTCCACCGCCGGCTGAAGGTTTATCACGCCTGGAAGTCAAAGAACAAGAAGAGGAACACGGACACGGAGCAGAGGGCGCCCAAATCTGTGACCGACTACGGTACGACAACACAACACAACACAACAGATACACGTTACAGTGTGTGCTCACTTTTAGGTGAATATTATCTGTTATTTATCATAAAAATAAAAACAACTGACGCCGATGGAATCAGCTCTCTAAAGTTCCTGAACAGGATCAGACTTTTTTCGGAGCCGTCCCCTCATTTGTCACCTTGAGGTCAAACTTCAAGTTGTCAGTTTGCCATTTTCATTTTTCATCACCGCCACCTGAGAGAGGTGGGGCAGGTCGGCCGGTCGTGGAGGAGGGTTTGACTCCCAGGATGGATTTTAAAGCAGGACCCGTCAGATATTTGCTCATTTTTACTCTCCATCTTCACCACAGCAGCCACGACACCCCGAGGAGGATATAAAGCGAGAATACGTCAACGAAGATGAAGGCTTCAGCTTTATCATCCTGCCTCATATTAAATTATACATAAAATAAAGAACACGCTCATAAATCAGAGCGGCCGTCTGCAGCAGCTCGATGACTTAACAATAAAACAGTTTATCGTTTTTATTCTTTCATTTTCTTTTTTGAACTCATGTTCGTCTCCATCACTGGAACTAACGGAGCTGAGACGGAAAGTAGTCATCATCTTCATGTTGTGTGTGTTCCGTTTCCATAAAGTTGCTGCCTTGTCAGAATCGTTGTGTGTCAGAGGAAGTAACGTGTCACTCACTGATGTTGTCATTGTTGCTGCTGTGTTGCATCACTTCCTGTCATGTACGTCCGTGTAACCTGGCATGTTTACTTTCAGATCATGCACCTCCCGCGAAAAAAGCATGTAAGTGGTCCTCCAGTGTGTAACTCCACTAACCGCAGAGCTGCGACCCCCCCTTTACTAACCCCCCCTCCCAATCACAGCAGAGGTCTGCTGCTAACTGGGATCAGGTTATTTGCTTCTTGCTGCTATTTGATGGATGATGGAGTTCCTCTTTTTCAGTGGGGAGGGTGGATGGGTTTCCATAGCAACAACTACAGAGATAACTGTGTGTGTGTGTGTGTGTGGACAAGATTGTTAAAACAATTTTTGCAACGTCACAACGTTGGCGTTTGATCCTTTATGACCGGTGCCAGTTCTCGCCGCCACACAGACGGCCGTAACATTTTGATGAAGAGCCGAGGTAATCCTCAGCGCTCCGACAACTCCGGTACTGATTCTCCCACACGGAGCTGTTCTCAGGGAGGGGGGGGGCAGAAGGCTGTCAGGGCAGTTTGCCTGGCTTGTGTTTGGCAGCAGATGATGGCGTCACATTTGAGGGAGCGTGACCGGAGGAGAAGGCCGCTTCAGTCCATTCACTCCGGCCCAGTACAGCCACCAGACTGTCTGAGCTTCATACGGAGCCTGAAAGTCAAATTTGGTTCAGCCGTTTAATTCATCAGCTAATTAGTAGCTGATCAGGTGAAAGTAATTTTCAGTTCCAGTCTCAAAGTTTCACTCCTCACGTCTCCGTCACAGTTGGACTGAAATGTTTTGGAGTGCTGAGGCATATTTAATAATCCATCCAAGGTCTGATCGTAATAAAACTAATCTGTCAAATCTAGTTCATATGTGAAAAACGTTTTTGATTCATTATTCCATCAGATTTTTTTATCATGTTTATCCCCAGATAGTCGTCATATCTACACAAAACGACGGTCCAAAGGTTCGGGATAAGTACATGAGCGTTTCCCTCTGTGGGATCTTTGAACCGCAGAAGGAGATGCTGTGAATATTTTAGTGATTTGCTGATTCGGCAGCTTTGTCATAAACAGAAACTTTCCTCCGTCTCTGTAGATCCTGTCTTTACGCTCCGCTTTGTAGAAAGATGTTTGCTCTCTCACATGAGGATGCACTCGCTTTCATTCCCCGCTGACCCTCCTCCTCCTCAGCTCTCACAGCAGGACCGGCTGACTGTGGGGGACCGGGGACCGGGGACTGGGCTCATTATTCAGTCCACATGCAGCTGGTTAACAGGGAACCTGGTCTGAGTCTCGTCCCGAAGCGTTCCCCTGTGCGTTAACTGCCGTAGAACTGGTGCAGGTCCTGTAAGTCAGAACCAGATTCCTCCGTGGACTTCCAGAATCAGAGAGCCAGAGTTGATGCTGCGTTCACTGCACCAAAGAGAAGGCTGGTTTATCCGCAAAAGCTCAGAGTTACTCATAACACAGAAGCACACAACTCTTTCAGAAAAAGACACTAAAAGTCACTGTGCAGGCTCAACAACGATGGAGGAAAAATAGATGTTTTGTTCATGTAACATTCAGATGTAGATTTTCAAGGACAAGGAGCAAATACACAAACACAACACAACACAACTTAGTACTTGTAAGTGTAGTTTACACAAAACACTGGAAAAACAAGCCTGTCACTTAAAAGGCAAACATCTATCAGCGACGCACACAACTGCAGTTAACGCACAGGCGGATGCACAGGAACGAGGCGGCTGCATCCAAACGTGGTTGCTGTCATCACTTGACTAACTATTTTTCCATCCAATCACAACAGCCCAGCAGCACCCAGCCCCGCCCATCCCGGCCCGGCAGTACGAGGTGGCGATGAACCGGCAGCAGCGCTACTTCCGCATCCCGTTCATCCGGCCGAGCGACCAGTACAAAGACCCCCAGAACAAGAAGAAGGGCTGGTGGTACGCCCACTTCGACGGGCCCTGGATCGCCCGGCAGATGGAGCTGCACCCGGATAAACACCCCATCCTGCTGGTGGCAGGTCAGTACGACAGGAAGTTTAGAGAAGTTTAGGTTTGCCTGCCGCACTCTGCCACAACACCTAGGACCCAATCAGATCGCGTGATTTCAGCTCCTTCTCATTTAATGGAGGTCGCTGCTCCGACATCAACACGAAACAGAAACAAATGGAATCGGCGGTGACTCTTCGTCAGCTCCCTCTAAACAGACGTCTGCTCCTGTCGCACAGTCAGCGCCGCGGGCCTCCAATCATCCATCACATCAGGATTTTAGGGGTTTCCCAGGAGGCCCGCTCCTTGTCAGGTCCCATCAGAGCAGGACGGTGATATGTGCAGAATTTATGACGTGTAGGACCCATCCGTTATTCGACGGGTCTCCGGCTCAAATCATAAGAAAGATGACAAGAAAACGGCGTGAAGGCGTTTTAGCACCAAAGACACAATGAGTACAGAGCTTCTCATTTACGATGATCTTCTGATGATTTTTGCTGGAAGAGGAAGATTCAGGAAGAGTGGAGGAGAATCACACATTCAATCTGTGTCAGTCATAAAATGATGAGTCACAACAGCACACCAAATAAAACGCAAACAAGCAGCGGCATTAGAGGGTTACGGCGGGAGGTGAATCCATCTCGTTGGGTTGAAAAAGTTGGCAGCGCTTTCTGACTTTCCAGCTGCAGATGTGCTGAGTTACACCGCCGACATGAAAATCCACTTGGTTTAATGTTCAGGGGATGAAATGTGTCGTCGGGTTTTATTTCATTTCACAGAGCAGCTGAGCTCCAAACTCCTTTAATGAACATTTAAGATTGAAACCTGCTTCTTTCCTGCACTCTGGGAAGGAAACTGTCTGCTTCCAGACTCACTGAAGTATCTCAGCGACCCGAGTGTCACCATCATCACCATCATCGATACCTACCTGCAGTTAAAAAAAATAAAAACTGGATCAAAATCTGAATCCAGAGGGGAAAAAACAAGTTAACGTGGGAACATCGAATTAGCCTGACGGTTAAACCTCTGTAACTAGTCAGTACTGACTGTTAGCATGTTAGCATATTAGCATGTAAAAGACAGTTGAATCACTGTGGCGGCTGTTAGCATGTTAGCTTCCATCGTAGCAGAGCAGCAGAGAGGAGGAAAAGTGACGGCCGTTGTTTTGTTCCCCCCCCCAGGGAAGGATGACATGGAGATGTGCGAGCTGAGTCTGGAGGAGACGGGCCTGTCGAGGAAGAGGGGGGCAGAGATCCTCCCTCGCCAGTTCGAGGAGATCTGGGAGCGCTGCGGGGGGATCCAGTACCTCCGCAGCGCCATCGAGAGCCGACAGGCCCGACCCACCTACGCCACGGCCATGCTGCAGAGCATGTTCAAGTGACGCAGCCCCACGGGGGTCGGCTGGGGCGGGGGGCTTCTCACTGCAAACGAAGGGACGATGCACCAGCTACCTGACACAGATGGCGTGTTGGTTCTGACTCTAGGGAATCCAGCCATCTTGTTCCTTTTTTTGTTTTTTCTTCTTGTTGTTAAATTTTTGTTCTCGCTGGCTTTCGGTTCCTCGATGAGGTGGTGGTGGCCGGGGGGGGCGTTGGGGGTTGGGGGGGTTGCAGTGAACCCTATGCAGAAAAATCAAACTAAATGATCACAGCCGGTGGTTTTCCAATGAATTCTGTAACATTTCTGCGAGTTTAACTCCGAGGCCTTAATACTACTTTAGCAGGGTGTAATACCAGAAGTAGGATTTTTTTTTTTGTTTCTTTTGTTCGATGCTGCCTCCCCAAACAAGAAAAGTATGAATTCCTCTGTAATTATGCATTCCTGATTACTACACTCACTGGTGTGTCGCTTCCGTCTTAACAGCTAGCTGGTGATTCCTCTCCGACTTTAAACCTGCTGTTTACGTGATTCTTACAGGGCAAAAGAAAAAACTTGCACAAGGAGTCGTGAGCTGTCGCCGTGAGACAGTGCTGCATGTGTCGGATTCTTCCTCCTGATTAAACCCAACACTTGATGGTACTTACTTTTTTATTTTACCTTTTTGTCCTTCCAGCAGAATGTAACTCGAGACCTCGTTGATTTGTTCATGTCGTGATTCCTTCGTTCTTCTCATCGTGTGATTTGGTGTGAAAAACTAATGAGACCAAACGGGATCTTTTTGGGCAGTGACTCAGCTCCGTGATTATTTATCATTGTTATTGTTATTATTATTATAATTATGATTATTATGGTTGCTTTTGTTTGGGTTTATCAAGCAAATCAGAAAATGTGAATTAATTATGCAACTGCTGAGATGCAACTCCACATGTTGCTGCTGTCTGAGAGCAAAAAAAAAAAAAAAAAGACCTCGTCATTGACGCCATCTTCAGTCTTTCAATTTGATCGACCATAATTTGCCAACGCAGTTTAAGTGTCACCTAAAAACATGACATCATTCGGCTGTTTGGCTAACTGAAATCTTCCGGAGAATGGAGGGAAGCTGTGGACGTTGCGTCGGTACTCAGACTTGAACTGGAACATTCACACAGTGAAATATTTTCTACTCAGCCGGTACAGCGCGTGCAGCCGGCGGCGATGATTCCTGCCGGGCTGCAAAACTTTATTTTTAAAAGAACAAAGTTTCTACTTCAGCGGCTCGAGCTGGTGAGATTAAGAGAAGCAATAAAATCAGGTGAAAGCGGGCCGTCCTCCTGCGGTGTGCACAGAAACACCGAAAAAGACAATCTGCTGCGACGTCACGCCCGTGCTTTCCACCTCAGGCCGCCGAGCTTTCTGCCCCTCCTCTTGATCCTCTTCGCTGCACAACAAAAACAGGTGACGGGGGATCGTCGGAAAGCACGAGGATCCCCGTTTACAGACGGCATTGGCCCGCAGCAGAGCAGCTGGAGGGTCAAAACATCTGGTAATCTGGTTCCGCCTGTTTTCCCCTGGATCTGTGAGAGTCCATTCCTGAACCACATTCATTGTTTTTGCTCTGGAGGTTTTGGAAGCTTTAAGGAAACGGCTGATTATCCTCCAGAATCTGTGTCCCTCAGCTGGCTCTGACATTAATGCACGACGTAAAGGGACCCGCTCTGGGCTTTGTTGGATCCAGACCTCGGTACTGGTTCGAAAAACGTGATAGAAACTTTCCTGCATCTGCTCTGATCTTCTCCTCATGTCACAATCATTCCTGGGAAGCACTGCCTTTGTCTTCTGTCATTTTTCTAACGCTGATCTCTAACAGATGAATAAATGCGTTTCTTGTTTCACTCATTTCTCTGCTCTTTCTTTGACTCGACTGGATGTGGACATGAAGCCCTAAACCTGCATTCCGACGCTGGCTGTTAAAAAGAATCACATTGGGTTGAAATTTATGGGAAAATGTCCCAGGAAAAACTCTCCAACAGACCAGAAAACAGTAGATGGATACTACTGGTTTAAAAATAAATAAATAAAGATGGCCGACAGATAAATTAGAAACTTCAAAAGTGACGAGTTTTCTTAAACACAAGTTGTATTTCTAACTATTGATACTGAACATTTACAGAAAGACCTTAAACAAGAAAAATTCAGATACACTGTTATTAATTTTTCTTTTTTCCAAAAGCAGCAATAAAACATCATCAGCAGTAGATTTGTGTATTTACATGAACTGTACAAGAGAAACATGCCGTGGACATGAGAGACCGACAAACTCACACTTACACACGTTTCTACAGAAGCTCAAACAAACAGGAAGTGATGATGATGGTGCTCCCAGAATAAACCTGAAGAGTTCACATTTAAAGGGACAATAAGAACAAAACACATTTTCACCTGATTGAGCGTCTTTAAACAAAACATGAGAAAAAACCAGCTCAGGTCTCAGACCCGCAGGGAGGTCCAGATGACCTCATGTTGAGGTTGAAGAACGTTAGTGTATTTATTTATTTATTTATTTTAGTGTGAGAAGCTTTAAAGCTTTAACAAGACCAACCTATTTATTAACTACACAGCCTGAGTCAGCAGAAACGTAGAAAACAGTGCAATCGATGCCGCTGAGCTTTTTCCCGCCGCGGCCTGCAGCCACCGGCAGAAGAAGCCTAATTGTCTGTTTCCCGCCAAGAAAAGCTGTTCCGACGTGAACTTCTGGGCTCTGAAGAGGTTATCCCATGAAGCTCGACGTCGTGTTTGATTTATATCCAAACGTGTGAGACTGCGAAGAGTCTCGAGTTCCTCCAGTTTCATCCAGTCTGCAGAGGGAGAGAGCGGATCATTAAAGGGCCGATGCAGCAGTTTTACAGGTCAAAGATCAGATTCTTCACCACAGAGTGGAGAAATGAAAGACTTTCTGTAATTCAAGTTAGTTTTTAATCAGGATCTCTGCTGGACCCAGTTTTTAATCTCATCTGCTCCAATCTGTTTTATCATAAACAATAAAAAAACAGAACTCCTGATAACTTTTGTGCGGTTTTTGAGGAAAAGCTCGTTAAAATTAAAATATGGACTTATGTTGGTTCAGTTAAACACGAGTTGACACGCTCAGACAACCTGAACCTCCCTCGCAGCTCGGCAGAGACTCAGACCCCGAAAGAGGATCACAGAGGAGCAGACTAATCACCCCGAGACGAGACGGGGAGTCCGCCTCCTTTTGGGAGGTTTAATTATTCGCCGGTCGACTCTGTCTGCTTAAACACACTGCAGCTCTAAACCACTTTGGCCTCAGACTGCCAGGACGGATTACAGCCCCGCAATTTGTCTAAATGAGATGATGGCAGGAAGATCAAATTGGCCGTGTTCAGTCTGGATCTCCAGGAACACACGAGCGGACAGAGCGGCTCGTACCTGCAGCAGGTTTCTCAGGTGCCGTCCTAGCTGGCCAGTCCTGGGGGGGCGTAGCTGTGTCTGCTGGCAGAGAGGAGAACATGAAAATGCAGAAATCAGGGTAAAAAAAAGAAACCAAACACAAACACACAGCTGAATCCTCACGTGAAAACACCAAAAACCAACATCCTCACAAACAGAAGTGCTTTGTGATGTGATGCTCAGATTGGACATGAAAACCTCCAATCGGATCGTTCTTCATTAAAGCACTCCTAAAATATTTATTCAAAATAATTAACGAGCACAAAACCACCATCTTGTTCTGAGATGTTTCAGCGGGAGATGAAGAGAAGTGAAGAACTGAGCTAAACTTTGTGTGTCGATGAGGGGGGGGGGGATTTGCCAGCTTTCATTAACATTGAACCCTCTTTGGTCTAATCCAGCATCCAGACCAGCCAAGAACAGGACAGAGGAGCAGCAAACTCTGAACAGAGCCCAAAAGGTTAAAACTGCAGAGCTGCACGTTGCTTTCTAATCTTCTCTGGCAGCTCGACGGCACACGGAGTCGGCAGAGGAGGAGGAGGAATCGTTGTGGAGCGAGATAAAAGCTCGTAATGAGAAAATTTCCTGCGAAACACAGAGGCCTCACGTTCACGTGTCGTCCGGCACTTTGCTCTGAAAACAGGAAGGATTCATGTCCTTTCCTGACGAAGTTCAGAATTCACTCAATGTTTTAACAGATTCAGTCGTGTCTTCTGAATTTGAGCGGCAGAAAAATGATCTTTATCATGATTTACTCAGAGTTCTGGTCAGAAGGATCAACTTCAGTGAAGATGTGAAGCTGCAGCCTCGTCAGTCGGTTTTCTTTCCTCCGTTCAGTGACTCCCACTTGCGTTTATTTTGAGTCCCATTGTTGTTGTGTTGCTCTTTCATTGTCGATAGTCTGAGCTGGCAGTGTGGTGCTCCCACAGCCGTTTTAGAAAGTTCAGTTTTTTTTTGTTCATTTCCTGTTTCAGCTTTCTTTGTTGTTAAAGGAAGGTGAGAAATTTGAGAAGTGAGCGATGAAAGTGTTGAGCATTTTAAATCGGTCCACCTGGATCTGATTATTGGATTTCAGTCCAAAATGAATAAATAAATGATGAGAGCAAGTAAGAAGTCCGAGACTTTCTTCCCTTTGCTGCCTTCGTGTGCAGTATTGATCTGCTCACAGGAGAAAATAACAGTTTAAAAAGTCTGCTTGTTAAAATCCAAAAGGTTGGAGTGGCACCGGTGGAACAGTGGAGATGTGCGTTCATCGCTTCATCGCGTTCAACGTCTAATTTTGGCTAAATGGAAATTTAGAATGACATTTGAGAGTCAGAGACTCAAACAGGCCTGATGATGTGCTGCTGAAGTCCAACTGAGATTCAGAGGCAGCTGTTAAAAAGAGAGTCGCTCTCTCTTCTGTAAAAATCCACTTAGCGTTGATTTCCAGCGCCGACAGATTAGACCGAGCTGCAAACCATCGAGGTCTGGACTCCTCTAGACCAGCTGAGTTTTGGGATCCGGACTGACTTCATCAGCAGATCCTTCAAGTCCTAGAAGATGTGAGGTGGAGCCTCCCCAGATCTGGACCTCCTGTTCCAGACGGGGTTAAGAGCTTGGGGATTTGAACCTGGACTTGGTCTGAACCAGGTTTAGGTTGCTCAAAGTGTCACGCTGGCTGTTCTTCCCAGAATGATTCTGACCCGCCCCTGACAAACCTGATCCATCAGGCCAGAACAGTTCTGGTTTCAGCTGATGGAGGGACGAGGACCTGTAGAGGCCCCGCCCACTCTCAGGTCCGCCCGGTTGTTCAGATGAGTGGAAACTTTCTCTCCCTCCATCTGTTGAACTCCCTGCTGGCGTCCAGGCTGTGAGCCAATAATCCGTCTCTCCTCTCAGACTCTGAGCTGGACCGCTGGACGTCCTGGGACCTGTCGGTGCCGCAGTGATCCAGATGTCTTTGTCCTCCAGGAGTCCGAGCGTCTTCCCTGGTTCCTCCTGTCTCTGCTGTTTTTGTGCGTTTGCGTCTCTTCTCTCCAGCTGTGTGTTTGTGTGACGGCGTTAATGAAGCACAGAATAATCAGGTGTGATGATTATGAAACATCAGATCTGTGACCTTCCTCACATTAACGTCATTAAAATAAAACCGCAGTTTTGATGGTTCAGCCTGGTCCGAGGTCCTGGTGTTTACCTGCACACGGCTCCGAGCCCGGGGACCACGTGGCACTCCCCCCCTCGGCAGTAGTCCGGCTGGAGGACGCACAGGCTCTGGCACGGCAGGCCGTCCACTGACAGGAAGCCGGGCTGGCACCGACAGCGGGCCTCCTTCGTCCGGCGGTTCATCACGCAGCGGGAAAACGCGTCACAGGCCAGGAATTTGCAGGGATCGGCCTGATCAGCTGCGAGCAGAGGAGGAGAGAAGTGAAGGTGAAACATCAGTATTCATGAGGACTGCCTCCGACCCCGTGGACAGCTTCCTGACGCTGAACGTCACATTCTGTCAGGGGTGTGTGTCTGTACCTGCGAATCACACTAACCTACACTTTTGTGTACACTTTGTGTACCTGACCTTCAGTTTCTTGGTTTGTTGGTGGTAGTTGGTGTCAATCGAAGTTTCAAACTCACAGCTGTACCTTTTGTTTGACGTCTAATCTAATAATATAATCATGTTCTGGGAACAGGTTGATCCATCAGGGATCCACCTGATTGGTCCCCAAACGGCGGCCATGTTTCACAGTGCAGGTAACAGCAGGTAACGACTTGTAGACCTAATTACTCCGTCTATCTGAGTGTGTTTGTGATCGACGGCCTCCGGCTGATCCGCGCAGGATGTTACACAACAAAGTTTGTCGGATGAGAGACGCATACGAAGGAGCTCAGCTGCAGCTTCTTATGAGATCCAGGTTTGTGTTTCATCACACAAATAAAAACACGCTGCAGGTCGCCGCTGTAAAATCAGGCTCTGAAGATCTGAAGCACTTCTATACGATAAAGACTCGACGTGAACAATTACATCAAATGGAAATACCCGTTTTGAATTTCTGATGTCTGACTGAACTCATTCAGAAACAGCTGTTTGATTCATGCTTCAAATAAAACTGCTTTTTCTTCATATTGTCTAAATAAACAATACAGACAGACATTTATAGAAAATAATAATTTACAGTGTCATTTTTTTTAAAGTTCATTTGTTGAATTTGGAAGCTCATAAAGAGCTGATGTCATTTAGCTATAAGAAAATGATCTTTCACAGTTCTCCGTCTGAACACCACCACGTACCTGGTTCGATGTCCAGAGAGTGGGTGTCGATCTGGATGTGCAGGTTCTTGGCGGCGGTGGAGCAGAAATCCTCCAGGACGCCGTGGACCGCCTTGGTGACGTTGTACGGCACCGACCTGGCGAACTTCATCTTGCTGTTGACGACCACGCTGCCCTTCCTGAAGTTGAGGATCTCCAGCTTCCTGAAGCCCGTCAGGTTGGCCTGCAGGTACGGCAGCAGCTGGAGACAGCACACGTCACCTCATTTCACATTTTCATACAATTAGAATTGGAAAAGTCAGTCCCTGAAGGTAAACAAAGAGCCGCACATCAGTCAGAGATTACAAACTTTATCAAAAACAAAAACACCTGTTCTGAAGAAACAAACAACTGCAGAATAACACAAACCAATTCGTCTTAATACCTGAAATCTGTTTTCCGTGACAGTGGAGCCGATTTAAATCATATCTGAGAGAAACAGCCGCTCCGGTTAAAGAGCCATATTTTAAAACTCGTCTCTCATTGTGCCTCAGCTGACCTGTCCCTGAACTCTTAAAGCATTTCAGCTGCACCGTCAAATGAATTAAGATAAGATCATCATCGTCGTCGTCGTCATCCTCACAGGAGCTGCTTCACATCACAGTCCGTGCATACAATGGATACAAACACAAGATGAAAATGTAGCAGATATGGAATGAGAGTTCAACTCATGTCAGATAAATCAGACTCAGGAATCTCAGTAAATCTGAATTCTTTATCGTCCCTGTGCCGAGAACGAGTACGGCCAAACGTGTTTTCTCTCTGTGCTGCCGTCGTGTCGTGTTGTGGCGTCACACTGAACACGTGACACATCCTATTCATTTTATTAAAACGAGGCCTGCTCGACTTCCGTCAGGTTCGAGGAAGAAAAGCAACGAGTTTTAGAGAATAATAAAAAAAAAGTCTTGGATTTTTCTTACATTGATGTTTGAGTTAAGTTTTTTTTTTTTTTTTTTTTTTGGTCCAGTTAAACTCTCCAACATTTCTCTGTGGAAAAAAAAAGAAACAACCAAGCAAACAAAACAGTTAATTTAGTTTCTCTAATTCCCAAAAGCTTGCACATAATTACCGTATCGATGCAGTTAACACAACCGAGTGGAAAATCAAAGATTTGGTGCACTCAACGTTTTTTTTTTTTTTTTTAAACAAGGTCAGAGCTGATGTTTTCCATTCATGTGATAACCGCTGTGTTCCCGCCTCTGGATCCATTTTTTACGCTGCTGTCAGTGAAAACGTTGGCAGGAGGCCGTAGATTAAAACCTTCTCAGGTCCGCCTGCTGAATGAGCAGCCTGGATTCAACTTTAGTTTGGACTGATTTGTTGTTTCTGGTCGGTTTGGAAGCTAGTTTTTACTCCGACATACGAGGCCGAACATTTCAGAAGCATTTTTCACACTGCGGCACAAATTCACGTCTCAAATTGCTTTTCACTTCACATCTGAGCCAGAAGTGCCAACGAATTGTCGTTAAAAATGGAAACCAAAAGGAGGTTTGTGTTAAATGTTCATGCAGTGAAGTTTGACCATCAGATGTGTGTTTTCAGGAGGAAATGAATCAGCCTTTAAAGGGAAACACGTGTTCTCTGCAGTATCTCTGGAGGTTTGATACTGCGTCCTTTTCATAAATCTAAAGAAACCAGCTCTTCGTCTTCATTTCCTCCAACCGACACCTTTGATTCTCACATCCTACGAAGCGGGATGAACGCGGAGATGATTCGACGTTCTGGTTGATTCTTATTTAGTCTGATTTATTTCAGTGCGCTCAGGAACACAAACCTTAAGGATCAATACTGATATATATTATTGAGCAGACGTTTGCTGACTGAGCATCTGCGAGCTTCACGTTCACCTCCGGGAGCTTCGCCGGCTCCTAACGGCCACTCTGAGTCCCGCTGCGACTTGTTTACTCTTGAATTATTGCTACTTGAGAGGTAAGATTGGAAAAAAAATCTTTCACACAGTCGATAGAAAGTGAGTGAGCCATTGTTCACGTTGCAGACGAGTCCTTGAACAGAATTAAATCTTTGCATTCTCTGTGTGGCTTTCAAAGTGGAGAAAACATTTAAAGCAGCAGAAAAACACCAAAAAGCACCAAGAGCTATATTTAGTTACGTCGCATCGTCTAATTTTTTTACATATATGTTTTGCACTCTGACATTTTATAGATTTATTTATTGATTGAATTTGTGTTTCTCTGTGATAGAAATAGATTCTTTCAATCAGGTTTTCTTGACAAAAAGCTTCTGACTGCACAGACAAAACCGCTGCGCTGAAGACAGGCGGGATAAAAGGGCAACAAAATGAAACTGCCGCCTGGCTGCTGATTGAAGATTCACAAAAGGCTTTTAAAAACAGAGAAACCGAGTAAAGGTGGCAGAGGAAGCAGATGGGATGCTCGGGAAAGTTACTCTGAGTCCACGCTGCCTTCTCACCGCCGCACAACGACTGAGTTACAGTCGTCAGGTTTCCCATTTCTGTCCATGTTCCCGTGTCGTGTTCTTCCCGGCTCATTAATCGAGCCGAGGCTTTGTTTGTAATGAAATAAGGATTATGTGTTGTACCTGCCTGGGCTTGAAATTATCCTCCTTCTCTGTCTGTTCACTCAAAGCCATCACCACACACATCCATTCACAACACAACACAACACAACACACAACACGAGCTGGAAGATCCAGGTCTGGGTGAAAACAAGCACACAATCAGATTTCAGTGTTCAGAGTTCTGACTCAACAAATCCAGGTCCAGATCCCAGAGCTCAGTTTCAGCTGGTCTAAAGGAGTCCAGACCTCCAGGATCAGCAAAAGGTCACAACTTTGTGTACTGTAACAACAACAGCAACACAACTGTGACACTGTGAAGGAAGATTTAAATGACGGCTGAAATATTTGATATGATTTCAGTTTAAGTTTCATGCCAAAGAAACGTGTTTCAGGTTGATGCTGCTGTATAAAACCTCTGATTAGTCTCCAGGTTTCCTCTAGATCTGATTTTTATCGGCTCAAACTCGCCTTAAATCTGTAAAATAAGAGTTTTTCTAGCTGAACTTCAAACATCTGGTGCTCAGGACATTAAGACCAAGAACTGCTGGAACCTGCCGGATCTACAGCACCTCACAGGACTTCAAGGTCTGGCTTGATCCCACAGGACCATCAGAGGTTTTATTTTCCAACTCACCAAATCCAAGAAGGTGTTCTCCAGGGATCTGTACTCGGACGACGTCTTGTTGAAGAGGTCTTCAGAAAAGTCCATGTTGGTGACTCTCAGGCTGAAGAACACCACCAGCTCCCGGCCTGGGGCGGCCATGGTCATGGAGGGCGTGGTCAGGTACCTCATCGGAGGTGATGCCGTGGCGCTGACAGCAGCGTGTTCCTCTTCCACCGTCGGAAAGCCGCTCCCCTCGGTCGGCAGTTCAGTTTGGTCTAGCTCGGTGGCTAAATCTTTCACAGCCTCGACGACGTCGTCTTTGGCAGCGGCTGGCGGGCTTGTTGGGCTTTCAGCTCCTTCTTGCTCTGCCTCCTCTAAGTCTTCGTCGATGATGATGACAGCTGGCTCACTTTGGTCCGGCTCCTCGGAGGAGGAGATCGCAGATTCCTCGCCCACGTCAAAGAGTCCAGAGTCTATAGTCGGTCCTGGTGTGGACAACTCAGACAGGTCCATGTTTGTTGTTGCCAGAGGTGGAGGGAAGGACTCTGAAACCGGCGCCACTGTCACACTGATATCTCTCTCTGAAGATGAATCGCTTTCCTGCATCTCCACCAGCGAGTCTTCAGGGCCGCCTGGAGGCGTTGTCTCTTTGAAAAGTCAAGAAAAAAGGAGGGATTAAGTCATTGGCGCTCTCAGAAGTTTTCCACAGATCACTAAATCTGCCTGCACAGTGAATTAAACATAAGGCATCCAAACTGCTTCCTGCTGAATCGCCACTTTGAACCCTGAGATAATATTCCCCAGATCTATCCTTATTACCCAGAAACCTTTTCAGCATCATGGGATCTGTAATTTCACTGTAAGACTCTAACTGACTTCCCTTCCCTTCACATTTCTCCATGCCGCTCTGGTGGCTCACCTGAGAGAAGAACAGCGGCCGTTTCGGACTGCAGATCTCCTTCTGAGTCCAGGCTGTCGACGTCCTCCTCGAGGTAGAAATCATCAGACTCTCCAACATCTACAGAGGGATGGAGGTCTGCTGGTACGTTGGGGAAGTTATGTTCTTCTGATGGACGATGGTGTTCAGATTCAGCGGGGAGAAGGAACTCATCGTCCTCAACAATCTGAACTCCATCATCTCCGAAGTGAAGACGATCTCTACCATCCAAGGGAGGAATGATTTTAATGGATTCTGCTGGAGGCTCCAGAGCGTCTTCTTCAGGTTCTTGTTCTAAGATCTTGACTGTTCCCTCTTTTGGATTCAGTTCTGGGACATCAGTGTTCTCTTCTTCTGATTTTGGGACGTCAGTCAGCACAGTATCTTTTGGTTCTGGTTCTTCATCTGGTTCTGGATTCTGGACCACCTCTACTTGCTCTGCTTCTTCTTCTGGCTCTGGAATATCTCCTGGTTCATTGTTGGGTCCTGGTTCTGGTGTTTCTGGTGTTACATCCACATCTTCTCCCTGTTCAACAACCACTGCTGGTTCTTCTTCTTGCTCCTCTTCTGGTTCTGAAGCTTCAGTAAAATGGTTTTCCTCTTCTGGTGCTGACTCTGGTTCTTCCAAGACAACTACAACTTCCCCAGGTGCATCAACACCGTCTGAAGTCTCCATCACTTCCCTCTCTGATTCTGCAGCATCATCTTCATCCTCATCATCATCTTCTGGTGCTGGAATCTCAGCAACCTCTTCTACTGCTGCTGGTTTCACAACATCAACTTCTTTTTCCTCAAGCACTTCCACTTCTGGTTCTGAATTTTCATGAACTATTTCCTCAGGAACTTCAGGAACTGTTTCCTCTGGAATTGCGGGTGAAGTTTCCTCAGGAAGTTCAGGTGATGTTTCCTCTGGAAGTTCAGGAACTGTTTCCTCTGGAAGTTCGGGCGATGTTTCCTCTGGAAGTTCAGGAACTGTTTCCGCTGGAAGTTCAGGCGATGTTTCCTCTGGAAGTTGGGGCGATGTTTCCTCAGGAAGTTCGGGCAATGTTTCCTCAGGAAGTTCGGGCGATGTTTCCTCAGGAAGTTGGGGCGAAGTTTCCTCTGGAAGTTCAGGAACTGTTTCCTCTGGAAGTTGGGGCGATGTTTCCTCTGGAAGTTCGGGCGAAGTTTCCTCTGGAAGTTCAGGAACTGTTTCCTCTGGAAGTTCGGGCGATGTTTCCTCTGGAAGTTCAGGCGATGTTTCCTCAGGAAGTTCGGGCGACGTTTCCTCTGGAAGTTCAGGAACTGTTTCCTCTGGAAGTTCAGGAACTGTTTCCTCAGGAAGTTCAGGAACTGTTTCCTCTGGAAGTTCGGGAACTATTTCCTCTGGAAGTTCAGGAACTATTTCCTCAGGAAGTTCAGGAACTGTTTCCTCTGGAAGTTCGGGCGATGTTTCCTCTGGAAGTTCGGGAACTATTTCCTCTGGAAGTTCGGGCGACGTTTCCTCTGGAAGTTCGGGCGACGTTTCCTCTGGAAGTTCAGGAACTATTTCCTCTGGAAGTTCGGGCGACGTTTCCTCTGGAAGTTCTGGAACTATTTCCTCTGGAAGTTCGGGCGATGATTCCTCTGGAAGTTCGGGCGATGATTCCTCTGGTAATAGCTCTTCTTCTATGTTTTCACCAGGTTCTGACTCTTCGTGTAGTTCAGGACGTTGTTCTGAAGCCGAAGGTGACACTTCACTGTCATTTTCACCTTCATCATCTCCTTCATCTGTCAAAACCTCGGTCACGTTATTCTCTCTTTCTCCTTCTGAAGCTTCTGAAGCTTCCACAAATTCGAGCTCCTTCTCCTCGACCTGCTCAGGTCCTTCTTCTGGGTTCTCCTCCTCTGGTTCAGAGACTTCAGCTTGTTCAGGTGTGGGCTGCAGAACCTCCAGCTCTTCATCAGCTGTGGCCTCCAACTCACTCTCTGGTTCTTCCAATTTCATTTCAGTTTCTCCTTCCTCGTCTGGAAGAGGGTTGACTTGTTTGTCTTCTGGAAGATTGGCGCCCGGCTCGGTGGGCGGCTGGCCTGTGATGGCAGAGAGCGTTGTGGTTGGAGGTTCCAAGTCCGAAGTTTCTTCTCCTGCAGAAGCTGTAGTGAAACTCTCCAAAACATCCGAACTGGGATTCTCTTGGTTCTCATTGAACGGAATCAGGTCCTCCTCTGAAATCAGGTTCGGGGACAGGCTGATATCCAGATCTGGACTCCCAGGAGGGGTCGGGGTGTAGTCCCTGACCAGTTCTCCGGTTTCATCGTGATGGATAGTTTTAACCTCGTGTGTGATGATCAGCACTTCGTCCTCCACCTCTTCGTCATTGGACGGTTCGGGCTTGTCTGTAATGTCCTCCGACACCGGAGGAAGTTCGCTGCTCTCCGTCGTCTCGTCATCGGGGACAGCGGTGGGATCCAGCAGGGTCACCAGGGCGTTCTCCTTCTCCAGAGGGGTGAGAGGGACCACCAGACGAGGTTTTTCCACCTCCGGCTCTTCGGAGAAAACCTCGAACTCGTTGTGGGAGTCGGGTTCGCCAGGCTGCGGAGACGAGCACACGATGAAGACGACACAAAGAGACTTTCATCTGAAAGGATTCAAAAACTCTGAAGTCATTTCTTCAGAGTGGCGTCTCATTTTTAATGCTCCATCGGTTTCTTTCAGGTCTCCTTGAAAGGAGCCGCTTCTTAACTTGTAAATCTTCGAAAAGGTTTGAAAAATGAGTTCTATAATTCAGCACTAATTACAGGGAAGATTGAGAATCTGTATAATTAGTGTATAATTCTATTAATTGGTCCCAGACAGCTCACATAGCTCCGCTCAGTAAATGTCTGAAAGGTTGGCTGAACATTCAAAGGGAAATCTTTCCTCTCTAATGTGCATGGAGAGATATTTTATATTCCGACAATAAAGTTAATGGACTCTGTGTGATGTGAAAATGTGAGAATCAACAGCCAGTGTGAGACTTTTTCAGCTCATCTGAGGGACTCAGACTTTGTTTCTCCATTTAGGACTTCCATACCTGAGCATTTAAGATCCAAACTCCTCCTCTGAATCTGTTCTTACCTCGTTCACCACTTCTACTGAAGAGGTCGAGGTCAGTGCTGGTAGGAGGACCGTTCCTGGCAAAACAGCAATAACGAATTTTATACGAATTATACTTCAGAAGGAATTATTCCGATTAGCTGCACAGCACATTACATCTACGATCGATTTAAAAAAGAAAAAGTCCCCCATGTGAGCAGCTACCTGGCTGGAAGTTGAGCGAGTCCAGGTCGATCGGCAGCGAGGCCTCTTCACGCAAAGCCTTGGTGACAATCTCCCTGAGGCCGGAGCCAGCCGGAGACTCAGGAGCGCCGGTCGGCTTCTCGGAGTTCTCCGAGTTGATTTTTGGTGAATTCACCTCAAAGACGAGGGAGTAGTGCACCGAGATTCCTCCAGGTCTGAAAACAAGAGATCAGCTGATCGACAGCAACCCTAAAGTGAATATCTCACCTACTGCTCCTGAAAATGTGACATCTAAAATAAAAAAGGTCCAATTTGTCAATGTCACCGCTCCTTGGAAATGTTAATGTGGCTGTGGATTAAACGGAGCGAAGGTAATCAGCTGCAGTGACTCTTTTAAAATGCCACGCACGAATATCTGGTTGTTTGGAAAAAACAACACTCATCAACACCAAATCAATATTCCGCACAGCTACTGTCTTCGGGAGAGAAGAAGCTGATTTGTTCGATGTGACTCATTAGAACGGCAGCGATGTGAATTTCCTGGCTTTTGTGTGAGCTGATGTCTGCCAAACAAAGCGCTCCTTCATCAGGAGCAGCAGCTCTGCATCTAAAACATCCAGCGTGTCACTTTATCTCCTTTGTCTGAGTGGAGCCCAAACTTTTCTGCTCTCCACAGGTGAGTTCCTGTCATCCATTTTTTTTTTTTTTTTTTTTTTTACGCCCCTGGGCTCTGAATGTTCGCTGCGGCGTGCAGGTTCGTTTTAAAGTGCATTCATGCCAACGAGTTGCCAGTCGTGTCGTCACCTGATATCTACTTTTAGCTTTTTCTTTGTTGTGGTTTTGGCTCTGATGTCATCAGCAGAGGCGTACGAGTGCTGCCCACAAAGTCGGGGCGTTTTAACGTGTCATGTGCCCTTAGCAATTCTTCTGGGGAGCTCAGACTTCCTGCCTGAAAGGAAACCAGCTTTGTTCTTTTGCTTTCAACTTAGGAAACGTTCGTCTTTGTCAAATTTCCGAACCAGCCGCTCTTACACCTCAAATTCAGGTTCAACTAATCAATAACTGTCTTTTCCAGTTTTGGTTCAGTCTCACATTTCCAGCATCGTTCATTTAGAAGCTTCACAACAAGTCGACCAAAACTGCTCTGACATCTTGGCAGCGCACCGCGGTCGGCCCTCTACAGCTGTGATTGTCTCTTTTAGCTCCTTGTTTGGCCTCCACCAACTCCAGGGGAAAACATCTGACTCTTTAGCTGCTAAATGTTCCACCAGCTGTTCTCTGACTGAGTCTGTGAGGATGAATATGCTTCATATCTGCTGATGCGGTCCTCCTCTTTATCGCTCATGTATTCATTTGATGTTGGTCGTCGTACAAATGCTGATTTCTGCAGCTTTACACTTATTTTTTTCTTTAACATGCTGCAACAGAAAAATGTAAAAAAAAAAAAACTGACTCTTGGTGATATCCCCAGAGGTGTACAAAGCTTTTTTTTTTTGTTCTGACTGAAATGCATGAAGTAAATATGGACAGAATGCAGTTCAGCTGCGTTTTTCGTGGTGTGAGAGCTGAAGTCTGGCAGACAAAGTGTGGAGCTGTTGTGACTTCATAGGATTAGAGGACGAGCCCCCGCTGAGGCGCCGCTTCAACCTTATTGGCCCTGACAGCGGCAGACCGCACGGGGGGGTAAATTAATGTGGGGAGCAGCTGGACAATTACTGTACCCACAGGTGTCCATGTTTCACTGCTCACCTGCCCGCTCCGATAACGAGAGCTCTAATGAAGTTCATTCATTCATTCACTCATTCATCTGGAGCCAATCACAGCTCACTCTGGGTGAGGGGCGGGGTCACCATCACAGAGACAGCTTAGAGTCAAACCCAGGACCTTTTTATCGTGGGGCAACAGCAGCTAAACACTAATCCACCGCGCCGCCACGCTCTAATTAAGTAAAAAAAAAAAAAAAAGATGGTCTCGTTTAGCTTTTCAAAATAAAAAGAGAGTCACAGAAACAAACAAATGCTGAGCTGCACAAAGACACACGGGGGGCGGGGCTACAGGGATGCCTCTTTTCTGTATTTACCCATCAGTGTCCTGAGTTTCGCTTGCGTTGGGGAGAAGAAAAGTAGAATGTATTAGAGGTGGAGAGAAAACTGTGAACAGGAAGAATGTGAGTCACAGATTGACACTTTCTTTCTTAGTGGATGCTGACTGAAGAAACGCTGACGTCAGACTCCTAACAATCAGCTGCATCCGTCTCATCTGCACTCTGTGGCCTTTTGTGACCGCAGCAGAAGATCGTGTCTCCGCTGCGACAAAGCTCTGATTGATTTTACAATCCGGGAAGACTTCCAGCAACAAATACACAAGAGATGGATGGTGGGAACAAACAAGAAAAGAAAACTCAAGGTTGTTGGCAGCGATTCAGAGGAGCAGGAAGGCTTAACAGTCCAGATCAGATCATCAAAGAGCGATAAAATAAACGGCCCAATAAAATCATTTAAACTGACATTAATCAGCGAATCTTAACTCTGATTTTCTCTTCAACTTTCTGAGCGACCGCCTGACCAGTTCCTCATTCCTTCATCTTCTACGTTTCCTGGACAGACCGACGGACAGTTTAGAGTCACCAATGAACCCAAACAGGATGTCTGTGGAGGCCCCAGGCCGGGAATTGAACCCAGAACCTCCTTGTTGTGGGGAACAGAGATAAACACTGTGCTGCTCCTCAAAAGCGCTTTTAATCCAAAATGAGGAAAATGAGTTCCCAGAATTTAGACTTAGAAAAGCTGATGAGATGAACAGAAAGAAAAAAAGTCAAATGACTTCAGTGTTCTTCACCATCGTGGCTTCTGGTGTCTGATTTCAAGTGTTTACTCGATTTAAAATATTGTTGTTGAGTCATTTCCTCTCAACACCTCTTGGAATTTGTTTCCTAAACAGAGAAAACAGTTGGATTGTGTTCTTGGTTATTGAATTTAAATCCCACCTTTATTTTGTAAATGTGATGATTTCATTATAAAACTAAACTCATTGAAACATTTTCTTCAACGTTAAGATTTATTCTGAATACAAATGAAGCTCGCAGACGTCTAGCCTCTCGTCTGTTCCAAAAGTCCGTCCACACCAAACGTGATGAAATTATCTCAGCGAAATGTCTCGCCGCCACGGTGGCCTCGGCGAAGATTTGATTACGCCTCGGCCATTCATCCTCATTATCCTCCGCTCACTCCTTCTCATATTCAGAAGTGTCTTTCACTCTCCTCCAAGTAGCTGCCGCCTCCCAGCCTCTAGCTTAGACTTTAGCTGTCTGCTGTTTTTAAAACTAAGTTTGGAGCTCTCACGGGGTCAAAGGTCGTACAAACGGACTTCTTTTCGCTCCCGGTGGAGTCGGCCTGCTGATTTAAGACGCAGCCTGTGGACTCACCTGATCCCCAGAACACGGATGGCTTTGAATCCTGGCAGTTTGTCAAAGACATGCTGCATCTGTAGGAGAAAAAGAAAAGCTGACATCAGCCGAGATGGCGGTCGTGTTGGCCAAGGCAATTAACTTTGAGCCGCCGAACAGGAGCTCGTTAATAAGCTGGCGGCAGCGGGGGGCCGATGTGTGACCATGAATGGGGAACTCTCACTGATGTCTATCTTTAGGACAGTTAAGCGCCTCGACGCTCTGATGACATAATCGTCCTTTAAGGCCCCATCAGGTAACAAACGTCCTGCTGAGTCACTGACGAGCCTGTGAACGAGGCTTTCATTTCTCTACGCGACTCTTTGTGGGGCTGGACACGAGACAGAGTGCACCCTGGGTAATCTTTGCTGTCTCGGGGGCCCAGAGCTCCTGACCCTCCGCTGTAAGCTTCTTTACATTCACCATGAGTGAGAGGAATTCGGAGGGAAGGACTGAGGCAGGAAGAGGAAATGGATCATTTTCTATCGTAATCTTAATCTGGATCAGTCCGACTCTCTGACTCCTTCTGTGTGTTCATCCGTCCGTTCTCAACCTCCATCTTTGACAGTGATGTCGAACGTCAGACTCTCCTATTGGCTCCGGTCAATCAGCCAATCAGAGTGAAGTAAAAAGAGAATTTGGAATCAAAACACAGACCACAACAGGAAAACAGGAAGTGGAGGGCCTACCTGGTCCTGCAGGTGGTGAGACAGGTCGATGTACTGGGGGGAGTCCGGGTCGTCCAGCAGCTCTCTGTAACCCGGATCCACCAGGTCGATACTGAACTCCACGATCTGCTCCACCGGACTGTCAGGGACCACGTTAGGAAGCTCCTTCTCCTTCTGGGACCAAAAACAAAGAGTCAGTCAGAGTCAGACCCCCCCCCCCTCGCCTCCAAGGACTGTGGACGCCATCTTTACTTCTCCAGTGTGAAGTCACAGCCAGCTGGTGTTTGTCAAAGGTCCCTTCCTCAGAAAATGAGCTGTTTGTTCATCTTGTGAGTTATTTCTAGCTCTTTCAGTATCATGAAGATTTATGTGTTTTGGCTCCATGTTTGGTCTCCACCACACAGAGCAGTTAAGTTGTGAAGCTGCAGACTCGGAAGATAATTCTCTCTGAGATTTAACGTTTCGTGTTGTTTCTTTTGCAGTTCCAAGTCTTATATGAGGAAACAGAGGAAGTAAAAGGAAGGAAGGAGAGAAGACGTGAGAGGATTGACCGTCTGGAAAAATGGGCGAAGGTTTAAAAGACTGATGGAAAGAAATATGAAACCTGGTGGAGGAAGAATATGAAGACCCATCCTGTTTAAATTAAACCAGTAAAATATCAGAAAACTGTCTGAAAGCCGAAAGCTCATTTCCACTTTTGGTCCATCCCATAATATGAAACCATAAATTATAACCGTGTCAACGAGCAGTTCAGAGGCGGAAGGAGCAATAACCTGCTCAGAGAAATGACTGACAGAAAAAAATCCCTTCAGAGGACAGAAGTCAATTTCACGTTTTCTCTGAAATCACATCTGTATAAAAACCATTTTCACATAGACTTCAATACAGTTCAGTTTAAACCTGTTCAGCGTTGGCTGAGTCCGCTTTTCAGTTCACCGCAATCTGAACAGTCACGTTTTTTTTTTTTATGTTGACGTTTTCTGCCGCAGCAGACGAGAAACACAAAAGCTAAATGGATGACATAAAATCTGTCACGTGTCTCTGAGGACGACACGTAATCCAATAATCTGTCTGAAAACGGTGTTTAAGGAAGAAACGAACAGACAGGAAAATCACCGCCTTTCACCCAGATGGCCTGATGGGTAATTTCAGGGGCCTCCTCAGGCTCCTCGAGCTTGTTGCCGTAGATACGAGCGTCCACTAAAGACCTAAAGATCGCTCGCTGTTACCTCTTCGACCTCCTCTTCCACGGGTCGTCCAGCGCCGGGCCCCGGAGACGCGCTCAGGGGGTGGAGGAGGTCGGGGGTGGTGGCGGTGACCGCCTGAACCTCCGCAGCTGAAACAACATCAACGTGGCTTTAATCACCGAGGAGAAGAATCCATCCAGCACGATTCCAGCAGAAACAACACAAACTACCTGTGATCTCAGGGAGCTTCTGTGTCGGCGCAGGAGTCACCGATCCTCTGCAGGAGAAAAACAACTTTAATTCCTCTTCCTCTGTGTGAAGAGCCAGAAAACCCAAATTCAACTGCACACCCAGGTAAGTGGTGTTAAAACTAATGTGATGATCAAATATCACAGAAACACACATATTAATAACTGAATTCATTAAACTGTCGTCTGCCCTGATGGGACACGACTTTATTAATGTATCTGCAGTTATGAATCTCATGAATATTAAAGAACTCATTACAGATGGATCTATATTTCACCTGATTAACATGATATCATTGATATCATATCAAAGTTGGTCCATTAATGGATCGATTAGTTTAGTTACAGAAAAACAGATTGGTCATTCATCTCAGGATCAAATTAAAATCATTTTCGTGGGTTTTATGAAGCAGAAGTGTCGAACATTTGCTGCTTCAAACTTCTTGAATCTGACTGATCCTCTGGGGATCACGACCGACCGTCCAACATCGGGACGTCCGACGGTGGTGTTTTTTTTTTTGTTGTTGGCAGAAACTGCTCAAACAAACTTTAAATTATTCATGATTTTAAAGGTGGAGCTGAGAACTGTTTACATTTCTGCAGCAGGATGAACGTTTTTCTCCGCTCAGCTGCTCCAACAGAATCATGACGAGGTAGAAAAAAAGAAGAAACGAGTGATTTAAATGTGAACACGTGTTGGTTTTAGTTTGACGTCACCTCCTGTTAGGAGGGTTCATGACTTCATTCAGTCATTCCAGCAAAAGCGAGATTCATGTTGTGTCTCTGTGTGTGATACAGACACACACACACACACAATGAGAGTGTAATTACATGTCACCACTTACTGTGATGGAGGCCTCCGGTCTTTCAGCCGGCTCATCCTCTGTAAACAACAACAAAACAAAAACAACCATTTACTGTGCGTGTCAGAGACCGACACACACACACACACACACACGCCACATGATGATCTTGTTTGCGATAATGATGTCACGTGCTGGCGGAGGTTTGTTTGCGGTGGCTTGATGAATGAACAGAGTTTGCATTTAGAGTTTGGCGGCGGATTGGAAAGTGGGAGGTCACGCCGCGGCCGGCCTCTCACCCTGTGAACCATCCTCATGTGCTCGTCGGCGCTGCTGAAGTTTCTGGCGAGGTCGGAGATGCAGAGCGACTCCTGTTGACACGTGTGGACCCATCTCTGGTACTCCGCCGTGCCGGGAATCCTGTCGAAGAAGATCCTGAACGCCTCCCAGACGGCCTCCTGACAAACTGACCAGACAGACACACACTGTCAGACTGTCAGCGTTAAACTGAAGTCACCGACGACATCCGTCTGGATTTGACTTCCAGTCGAACAGTTAACACAAAGTTTAGTGAAGTTTTCAATTTGAGTTTTTTCCCAAAAAGTCCCAACGGTATTTTGTGCTTATGATAAAATCCGTGCAGATCGTTGTAAGTGTGTCTGGTGAAGGAAGTTTTTAGGCAACACAACTTTCAGAAAGTTGCTTGAAGTGCTGAAAAAAATATTAAATCTGACTGCAGCGAAGTTAAAGAGCAACACACAACCAAGCTGTATATCATCACACACAGGTTTCATAGAATTCTGATTAAACAGCACACAGTGTCACACTGGGAAACAAACCAAAGCATCGTCTGCGAGCAGTCAACTTATTCATGTTGGAAGAGTTTGGACAGAAACACTCCTGTTAATGAGAATCAGTGTGGAGGAGGTGAATGACTCATGTCCTGACTCACTCCGCAGCGAACCTGCTGGTCCCACACCTCGTTTCCCCTCCAGCCTCCCTGTGATGAACCACAGAAGCATAACCCGATAAGGGGAACCCAAAATCTGCTTCTTCGTTTGGATTTCTTTTCACTCATCCGTCCGACCGCGACAGAAATCAGAACATCTGATGAAAGAGTTGGCCGGAGCGGCTGTCGTCCGTACCTCTGAGCTGGTAGTACGCCTGGTGGCTCGCCAGAACCTCGTCGACGGTCTCCTGAGGACAGATTCTCACTCCGGAGTGGAGAAACACCGACCTCCTGGATCGGCGCCGGCCAACTTCGAACCCCGAACCTTTGGAGCGTGTCGACGTTTTCAGCAGTTGGGCCAAACGGGAGGAGGCCCCGGCCTGAGGGCCCGCTGTCAGGTCCAGCCCGGTGCCGCTCTCTGGACAGGAAACAAGAGCATCAGAAAGAACTGCAGATCCGACACAGGCTTTTAATTGTTCTAATAAACAAACTAAATTGGACTCAGTTAGTATTGAAGTCTATGGGAAAATGTCCCTCCTCCTCCCTCTAGATTAGTCTTCAGTACAACATGATGCTCATTTTTTAAAACAACAAACCAGGAAGGAGGGGAGGGGTTGGGGGGCGGGGCTACTGTGTGACTGACAGGCTCAGGTCAGATCCACCTTGTACTCCAAAGATGGTTTCTTCCTCTCACAGTTCGTTTGTCTCTTACAACAACAACAACAAACTGAAGGATGATTCTCCGGCTTGTTTTCCGTCAGTGTGTCTGTTGTGTTGAGCATCGTATCTGTGTGCGGGGGTCCGGGGGCTCGTTCTCCCTCCTTATGCCCACTCGTACTGAAAATAAAAGCACTCACTGTTCTTGAAGGGTGCTTTGGGATGAAAGCACCCACCAAACAACGGCCTGCTGGACGCACACGTCTGTGATCATGTAATCTGTCAGATATTTTTACATATGAAGTGGTCGGACGTGTCGAGTGAGATGATTCAGGTTCTGTAACAAACACGACCCCTCTCCCTCAGATACGTCCGAAGGAAGCTGTGATTCTGATTGTCCAGCTGCCGCCAAGCTGGCAATGAAACCGTTTTTCCATTTCCATTTGCATCGTGGACGTGTTGTGCACATTTTCGTGGCCTCATGTGAATACAGACTGAAGATTGAGACGAGGACTGACTCATCTTTTTCAGTTTATTGTGCTTTTAAAAGAAAGAGCAGCCTTTTTTTATCCTAAGGTGAAACACTGACAGCGTCCAACACCTCACTGTTTTCACGGCCAAGTGCTTATGCAATCTTAATAGGCTTTGCTCCACAATGTGACCAAGTTTAGTCCCCGTTTAGATGGTCTTACTCTTCAAATCCTCATATCTGGCTGCTCTTATCTGCTCAAAAGTGCCAAATCGACTCCTTTTGTTAACAAAGACTTGATTTAGCAGAGACTTACCTTTAAACGCAGCAGATTGTGGATTGAAGACCAGCAGCAGCACGAGTCCGACGTCCCAAAGCATCGTGGAGCAAATGTTCCAGAAAGTGACGTGAAGTTAGAGAGCAGATGGGCGGAGGTGTGGCTCAGGTGGAGCTCAGGTGGAGCTCAGCGGTGACGGTCTGGATCTCATGGAGGCCTCGGAGGTCTGCTGCTGAACTCCAGGTTCTGGATCTGACGGAGGAACAACCGTCAGCAGCCTCCTCCTTTTCTTCTCCGGGGGACGGTGGGACGGTCCGAGCTGGAAGTGTGGCAAGAGTGATGAGGTTAAAAAAGCAGGCACTGTTTTGGGAATAATCTGTTTATCTACTGCTCAGACATAATCCGTCTTTACCCCGCGGCCCTCGCAGCGCTGCCATCATCCTGTTAGTGGCTTTCTGGGGGCATCTGTCAGCCGCCGCCTCCCGTTTGCTCAGCACACCCCCTTCAGGTCCACCGCTGACCGAGATCCTGCAAAGACTTCAGCCTGACTTCTTTTTTCTTTCAAAAGTTCTTTAAATGTCCAGAAATTATATTTTGATCGTCTCCTGGTGACGTAGAGAAGATGTGTATATGATGTTATTGAAAATATCGGACCTTCACATATTTAGGCCTTTATGAAGACACTGATAAATAAAACTGTTAATCTAGCCCCCCAAAATAAAACACTTAATATTCAAATGTTTAATTATTTATAGTTTTTGTGCATCGTTTCCTGTGCGATGCTGTAAAACGTGTCTGTCAGAGCAGCCGGATGATTTCTGGCATTTTGTCTGGATGAATGACAGAAATGAAATTATTGGATTACTTTGCTGTTTGTCAAGCGGTCAATTAATTGGCTCGTTATTTCAGCTCTAATTTTAACTAACTCTAAAATGTCTCAAAATACAAAAGTTTGTTAATATTTGCAGCTTCTTTCATATTAAAACTGCATGAATATAAAATATCAAGCTGAGCTGTTTTCAAAAATCTTGAGATGACATTAAAACTCAAAGTTCAAACGAAATCATCATTATTGTAGAAAATGTAATGATCTCAAAGTTTCAGCTCTAATTGTCCAAAATCAAATCAATTAAAATGATGAAGACTCGTTGTGCGAGCAGAGAAGATCAGAGGAGGACCGTCTGACTGATTAAAAGATGGATTTTCTCAGAACGTGACGTTTGATGAGACGGTGACGAGGAGGAGGAAAGCGGAAGGTTTTGGCTTGTTGTCGGTCAGCCGAAGCTCAGACATCGCCGAGTTTGACCACATCTGAAGAGCCGCAGAAAAGAAGATTAGAAAATGCTTTTCAATCTCTAATCCGGCGGCCGTTGAACCGTCCAGCTCGGTTCTGTTTGTGTGAGTCCCGCCAACGGCAGCAGCTGCAGCAGGACAACTGATAGTGAGAGCAGCCGGATTAGTGCTCGTAGTTTCAGGATTAGTGGAGGTAGTTGTAGTTGTAACACTATTAACGGTGCTCCTAATACAGTCATTTGTGTTGTCCTGTTGTACTGTAACAGTTTGTGACGCTGGCAGCAGCAGTCTTCAGTATTTAGAATATTAGACATATGTTTTATAGTTTAGCTTGAATCCAACGTCGTGTTTTCAAAGTGTCGTCTCTGAACTCCAACAAGAAGACTGACATTTGACACCGTGGCCACCAAAGGAACGTGATGAGACGGACATGAAAAGCAGGAATGTCTCAGGGATTCCAGTCTCCTGTCGGCCTCACGGGAAGACGCAGCTGCAGATTATAGCCTCAGTACCTGTTCGGGGGGGTCAGACCTGCAACCTGTCCTGAACCCGGCTGTCTGTATTCCCGGATAAAAACGGGGATTTGGGGAATCGTGTTGTGAAATGAGTTCCTCCCAGCTGATCCTCTGATGATGAAATCCAAACTGGGATGACAGATAATCTGGTTAATTTAGTCTGTGCATCTTCTCTGTTTAACCTTTCACCGCTAAAAATAATAAATAATCCTTCCGCAGCCGTCTCCTCTTCTGCAACAACAACTCAGCTGAAACTCAGCTTCCATTCATTCAGTCAGAATAATCAAGTTCCAGCTTCAAGACAAAGATGGAAGACCGTTTCCCAACAAGAGGAGATGACGTCACACGTCCTCCAGGAACAGACGGCTCAAAGAGAGCTGCTGTGGATATGACGATCCTGGACAGAAAAAGACGGAAGAAGAAGGAGTTCATGGAGGCGGCCATGATGAGACGGTGGAGGACCAGAGGACTGAGGTGTGTCCCTGTAGGCCGGTCAAAGACGAGCTGATCTCGAACCGGACCAGGAGGTTCACTGAGCAACACGGAGATCTGAAATCAGATCCGAAGGTTCCTGTTTATCAGCTGCTGAACTAAAAAGGCAGAAGCTTCACACTGTGGAGTTAAATGTTATTAATATTCAGTATTCTCTGATATGAAACAGGAAGGAAGTTATAAATCATTGAACTTCTTTGATTAAAATACGTTCTAATATAAACCTACCAGCGTTCACGTTCCGAAAAACAGATAGAGAGAACAATGTCAGTCAGGGAGGGTTTTATTAAGTCTATTTCCATATTTGGGTCCTTTTTCTTTGACAGAAATCTTCAGAAACCTCCTTAAATGATAAATACATTGGCTCTTCAGCCTTTCTGGAGAAAAGTGTTTGTTTTCAGCTTCTTGTTTTTGTGTTATTGTCAGCTTTGTGCCGAGAAGCGGCTCTGACAGACGCCACCTCTGGTTCCACCTCCTGGGATGAAGACTTGAAGACCTGGTCCTGCTCAGACCTCCGGCCGTCTGGACGTGGAGGTGAGTTTAATGAACTCCAGCTCTGATTCTGGTCGAACGTCTGCAGAAATGATGCAATTGTGTCAAAGTGGCGCCGAGCCTCAGAGGAAAGTTTCCAAAATGGCGTTCCTCCTCGCCGTCAGTTTGAATCCTCTCGCTGTTTGTGTGTCAGAATCTTCTGCATCCTCTGCACCACCAACAAAAACACAAACACAACTTCAGACTCTCTCCTCCTCGGGCTCTGTGACCTTGGAGGAGAATCAGAAGGCTGTTTATTCCTTTAGACTTTATAAAGCCTTCAGATACGGAGCCGAGCTCAGCTGCTGTAACCACGAACGTCCCAAACGTGGGCTAAATAAGGCACTCTTGTCTTATTCCTGCTCCACTGAGATGGGACGTCTCCCATGATGCACTGCAGCTTCCTGTCACAAATGTCGGCCCGGCTAACTGGTAGTTAACGACGAACAGATCGCAGAGATCAACAAAGTGTTGACGGTAATCACATCGACTCTAAAAGTTCTCAACAGATTAACAGAAGGGGAGAAAAAGTGTGAATAATATTATGTATTTTAATGACAAGAGGAAATATTTCTTCGTCCAATATTTATGAGTTGAATTAATAAGTGAATCTTTTTTTTTTATAATAAATTAATCATGAGTTTACATCTTAAATTCCTCAACATAATTAAATGCAACTAAATTATTTTCGTTGTTTCTCACTGACATTATTAAATGGCAGAGAAATACTGACTTGGCTGATAGTTGATAATATCATATTCATCACAACTGGAACTCAAGATGACCAAGATGGTCGGTGGTTGGAAAAACAAATAAATAAAGGGTCGTCACGTTGTCCTGATTAGGACAGGAGTTTTATCCCGAGCTCATATTCAGAATGTTTACAGTTTAACAAAAGAGCGTCCTTGAGTCTTATCTGAGGTGAATTCAGCGGAGACAGAAGACACAAAGCCAACAGCTTGTCCCGGCTGTCAGCCCCAAAACGTCCCACAGTTCAGAGAGCCGGGCAGCGATCTGATCTTATCGAGTAATAACTCTAAATATAAATAAATCTAAATAAAACAAATGAGGTCCTGTCAGCCAGTCACAGCTTCATCATCACATTTATTATACTCCCTGAAGGCAAAAACTAAAGGAGGAATTCACTTCTTTCTAGTTTTCTGTTGGAACTTTAGATCATTTTAGACAATAAACGTCTGAATGTGCGTCTCATTTGTACGAGGATCTTTCCTGAAAAGCTGAAATCTGTCTGTCGCTTCGTCACAGAGCTGCCAGTCCAGCAGCCATCACGCCGTCTAAGTGTGATGAATATTAGAGGCTGTTCTTCGATTGCCTTCACAGAGACCATTTTCACAGAAAAATATTTCTCTGCAGCGTCACATTTTCCTCTGGGTGATTTTCTGCCTGATAAAAATGATCGTCCCCAAAGCGGCTCCCTGAAGACTCTCGTTGCCACACAGTCTCACTTCTTCTGTCTCAGAAAGAAGATTTTTCATCGAACCACGACGAGACCGCGGGCCTCCAAATGATTCGTCTCCCCGAGGAGCCGAGTCTGGACTAACAGGGGATTTCTGGTGTGCTGGAGTCGGAGAGGAAAAGCAACGAGATCTGGTTTTAAATGTAGACTGAAGGTCCAACGTCTTGGTTTCTTCAGTCGTCCTTGTGGAGGAAGAGGCTGTTTTCTGAAAAAACAAGACAACATTTGTGTCGACAAAAACACATAAATACACACATTTCTCGCTTTATGTGTGCCATCGAAAACTGGCTGTCTGTCTGTGAACTGCCCACAGCTACCGACGGGCATCAGTGCCGTGAACGCCGGGCCATCACGTCAGGCCTGCGGCTTTATTGCATCACATTTTGTGGATATTGTCGAACAAATATGGGACACAATCTGTTTTCAATCTGCAGCACACTTTAAAAACCATCTGCAGCCTGCATGAAGTCCTTCACGTTTATGTGTGCGTCCTGTCTGGAGCTTTAATCCTCTTTGTGATGAATTTATTAAGCCGAAGTGTAACAGAGAGAGCACGGAAACACAAACAGGTGAACACACGTTGTGTTCTTTCTCTGCAGGAGGAGGCTGACAGGAAACCGGAGCTGGAAATCCTTCATTCTGTTTGATTTCATCGAATCAAAGGTGCTGCAGGTTACAGCAGAGGCTCGGCGGGTTTTCAGGACGGGACAGAAGAACGTCAGCTGCTTCATCTTCCTCCTGAATCAGTTTTCCATAATTAAGTCATGAGTGCAGAATAAATATTATTCAGGTGTCATAATGTGTTAGACAGATTCACACAGAAGATTTCATTTGGATTCAGCTCTTAAACCTTTTAAGAGCCGGCAGATTTGCTGCTCTCTGTTGAATACTGTATATAAACAGACAGCACTGAATTATTTCTTCTGCTGTGAGTGAATTATCTCTCAGCTGCCTGTAAAATAAAAACAGCCAGAGTCTTTGTCTTTGGGAGAAGACATTTAAAACAAAACACATTTGGGAAGAATAACTGAAGGAAGCATTTAGTTGTTGCTGCTTCCTTTTGGATAAATCTTCATTAAACACGGTTTCAGTTTCAGCCTGATGCTGCGCAGCAGTCTGCGTCTCATTACTGTCGCTAACAAAGAGGTGAAATTAAAAAATATAAAAGACATTCAGCAGAATACAAACGATGATCTGAGCTCTGAATCCTCAGCAGAAAACATTCAAGGCCACAAAACTCTCCTGAAGGACGGCTGACCTCCGGCTGAAGGACTTCTCCGTGATTACACCAAATATTCTGTCATGAAGAAATAAAGTTTGGAGGATCCGGGTTCTGCTCCTCCGCCTCGGATTCTGAGGAGACCTCCGGATCGGTGTCCGGGTCAGACGCCGTCCTGCTCAGTCAATTATAAGTCAAGCTTTGGCGACTCTGAGACATCATCTGCAGCGGGAAGAAACACATAATGCAGATCAAACTGATGAAAGAAGTCCAGAAGAAAAAGCATCAGAGGATTCACATTGTTTGTTTGTTGCTGTTTTTTTTTTGCACCGTCGGGAGTCTGACAGCAGTTTAAAAATGCTGCGTTGCCAAATCACAGAAGTTTCACTTTGAGCTGCTCGAATACGACGACGACACAAACTTCAGTCGAGGGTTAGTTTATTTATTTTACTCTTTAAGAGAAAAGAAAAAAGGGCCGAGCTGTTTTTACGGTGATGTTCAGCCCCATGAGGACAAACAGAAGACAAGTAGGCCAGATCAGGAACAGGCCTCTATCTTTAGGCTGCCACGTCCTCCTCACCTTGTCCTCTTTCTATACGTCTCCACTTTAAACAGTCAGAGCTGAGAGGCTTTAAAAGGGCCGGCTGTTGATTTGAACCACGACTGTGACTGGAACAAACCTGAAGTTTGAAGTTTGTGGATGTTTACTGTTGTTGTTCTTCTTCATCTTGTTATTGTTGTCTGTGTTCCTGTTTTTGTTCTTCTTCTCGGCCTTGCGGAAACAAGAAGAACATTTTTGTGTATCTTCGGCACACTCAGCCAATTCTGATTCATCATCATTTAAAGGCAGCAAACAGAAATGAAGAACTTTGACAAATCTGTGATGAAAAGGTGCTGCTTGTCTGCATGTCTGTCTCAGAGCATTTATGGTCCATCCTCAGGGGATCTGGAGTCCTCGGGTTGTTTGTCCAGCCGTGCGTGTTCCTGTTCCTCCTGAGAGGGAAGGTAAGAAGGAGCGGTTATAAAACGTCTTTCAGGTTCAGTGATTCTATATTAAACGTTCCAGCCGTTATCGGAGCTTCTCCACCAGACCAGAACCAGAACCAGCTCCGGGTCTGAACCGGAGGCGGTGGCTTGGTGGGATTTTCTCCAACAGCTATAACGGCTGTTTAAAGTTGCAGAAGGACCGAGCTGCATAATTCAGGGAGCTGACAGGAGGAGCGGAGTGTGACAGGATAATGGAAGTGCTTCGCCTGTAAGCATCAGAAATACGGTCATTTTTATTCACATCACTTCTTATCTGAACACGTCGACAGCTGCGGCCCCACCTGTGGATTCTTCTGCTCTCACAAAGGCATCGAAATGGTGATGTGCTAACATTGTGACACTTTTCAAATAGTGTGTGTGTGTGTTGCAGCTCCTTCAATTTTTCTGCAGCTTCTGCTCGTTTTGAATAAATTCAGAATATTTGTGCATCCTGCTTTTGATAGCTGGCAGATTATTTTTGCATATATTGAATCAAAAGCTAAAAACCTGGACCTGATGGCGGCAGCGGAGAGGAGGAGTCCTTCACGATCCAGTCCAACAGGATCTGGACTCTCAGAGGAACAGAAGGTCCGGACCATTTAGTCTTTCTGCAGATAATTTCCAAGTTAATGAGAAAAACAGTGACAAGAAACATCCGTCTGTGTTATGTGGCAGCCCCTGCAGAGAGGAATTATCATGCCCCCCCCCGAGGGAGGCTCCGGGCTCCACTTAGGAGCCTCTTCTTCTTCTTCAAGCCGCCACTTCAATAAAAAGAGATAAAAGAAGCTTCTGAAGCGGCTTGTGTCTTTGAAAGAAAGTCTGTTTTGAACTGGGTCACTCTGTCACTCGGAGTTCGGTCCTCTGTTGGCTCAAAGTCCGGCTCCGTCCACAGAAGACTGATGCTGCTGTAAACTGGGTTAGCTCTCTGCTCTGCTTCGTGGGAGATAGGTCTGTTTGGGAAAACCTGGAGACGGACTTATAAAATGGAAACTGTAGTTAAGAGGTTTCGGTTCACTGGAGTTTATTTCCAGGAGTTTAAACCTTTAAGAGCGACATCAAAGCTTTTCTGTTTGCTCATATCTTTAAAAAGAGCTGAACGCACGGCTCTGATCCGCTCTCTGCCCCCAACCACTTCTTCAATTTTATATTTACTGCACAAATAAACGGCTTTAAGAAACTCTGAGGTCCTCCGTTTGTCTTTTCCAAACAGAGTGAGTCCGTCGTGGTCTCCAAAGGTCTGCGTTTCTGTCCAGACCACAAACCAACAGCGTCACATTGGATAGTCTAAGCTTTAACGCTGAAGACAGAATGAAGGCCTTCTTTTCATTCTGACGTTCTACAGAAAGATGTGGAGTACAGATCAATATCTCTGACAGCTGCGTCGGCGGCACTTGGCTGCTCTCCGCTCATGAAGGTTTTAAATCCAGGTCTTAATGACTCCTCCACTTCAGATCTTCGGGGATAAGACGAGTTCCAGCAATCCATCTCTTCCACTTCAGACCTGTCAAAGAAACAAATTACTGCTCCTCGGGGTGAAGAGCTGGAGGTAAATGTAGAAATAACCCCTGACCCCGTTTCAGCCCAGTTACACATCGACTCCGCTTCTTCCTCCATCAGCTGCAGGTGTCGACTGTTGGAGCGACTTCCCGCATGGCAACAAGCTGAATTTGCTGTTTTTGTTCCGCAAAAGGAGGCAGAAAAAGTACCGGAGTCTCCAGGAAACAAATTAAAAGTCAAAACATATCTGTCCCTCAGATGTTCCGCTGAAGCCGTCAGGATCTGCAGGATGATCTGGGCCTAGGAACAGATCCAGGTCTTCGTCAGGACCAGACCGGGGGAGCAGCTCTGCAGGAAGACGGTAAGATGTTTAACTGAAAGAAAGTAAAGGTTTCCTTCATTTTGACCTAAAAAAAAACAACATTTCTATCATATAATAGTAAAAAGTGGAGGTTGTTTCCCGGCGTCTCTTCAGGCAGATTCACAGCTATTTGTGTCACTTTCAGATCCTGGTCCTGACCTTTATTGTCTGTCCTCTGCTGTAATTTCCTCCTTTTCCTCCGCTGTGGATCAAACTGCCATGAAGCTGTAAAAATAGATCTGAACCTCGTCCCCGTAGCCTGGTTACAGCATCCCTAGTCTCCTATCTGCTGTTGTTGTGTTTCAAAATTCAGAAATGTTCCTTGAAATTTTCCGTCCACCGTCGCCGGCAGTTTGAATGATGGAGGAGTCTGCGTGGCGTCGTGGTGAGCCGGAGCTGGAGCGTCCATAAAAACCTCCACTTCCACCAATCGCACACAAGCACGCTCATAAAAAAAATCCAAAATCTTGGATTATTAAAAGGTGGACGTTAAAGGCCCACGCGGTCCAACGATTAGACTTTGCCTGCTATGAATTCAACTAAAACTGAGTTGTTAATTCAAAGTCCTGCGGCCAGATGGTTCCTGCAGGATGCATCATGGGAGATTTAGTTTCTGAGTGAAGCTTTCTGATCTGCACACGGACCGATGAGCTCTGATGTGATCTCGTTTCCGCGCTCAGAGTGGCGACTCTCTCCGGAAGCCACGTCTGAATCTATAACTGCTGAGAGCCCCGACGGCAGCTTGGGGCCGTGTACGCGTCAGCGGCGAGCCGGGCGTTTCATCTGCAGGTGAATAATGCAACACAGGCGACGAGTTTCTGGAGGACTTTTGCATCACAAGAGGAGCTGAGGGGAGCCTGCAGAAGGCGCCGGGATCAATTAGGAGGAAATGTTTCAACAACCAGATTCTGACTGGAAAAAAGTCGGGATGAAAGGCAGATGTTGGACCACGGGCCTTTTTCTGAGTCAGACATGGCGCCTGTCCCCACGGCGACGGCTGCTCAGGAAGGTGATGTGCCGCATCACAATCACGCAGTCGCAATTCAAGGAGGCGTATCGGCGTCTTCAGGTGGCAGCTCGGCACAAGATCAGCTTTCCACAGATCAAATATGTTAAACTGGATCAAGTGTTAATGATTTGATTTCACGTTAAGCCCTGAGAGGAGATTTCATCAGCGCGTCAGCTGATGAGCCAAATTACAGAGGTGGATTAGACCGAAGCAGTCGCTGAGTGTGAAGGCGGGAAAATGGCCGCACTGATGATCTTCACTCTCGCCTCACTTCAATGTTATCAGTCGGCGTTAGCGTGACCGACTGGAACAGACTGTGTCCACGTTTCTCATTTCATTTTAGGCTTTTACTAAAAAGCCAGAACACCTTAAATCTCAATCATCTGTCATTTGTTAAAATCTGCGTTAATGTTGAGCTTTGGACTGTTGTAGAAAAGAAGACTGATCCATTTTCAGGCCCGATCAATAATCTGATCAATGATCAATACGATCACTTCCTGCTCCGTCAGCCAGCGTGTGAGCGGCTGTATCGTCCTGCTAAGTAACACAAATTACAAAACAACAAATAACAAAAACTCTGAGCAATTTGTGTTGCAGAATATATTTGTTAAATGACCAAGCACACACACACACACACACACACACACACACACACTGACACGTTCATTATTCGTTGTGCAGTTTCACCATTCGAGCCTTCAACAGGTGGAACATTAAGTGCTGCCTGATGTGCAATTAGCGACGAGGCTACTAATGAAGTTAAACACTGTAAAGTTCATGTCAAGTGCAACTGTTTGTTTACCAGTCTGCACACACACACACACACACACACACACATTTATATTCACCTCACACAGTCCACTGAAAACCATCACATCGTTTTGTGTTGTTTTGGAACAACACATTAAAATGAGCTTTTTAATTCAGTTTAGTGAAGCAGAGGAGAATAGAAGGACGCACAAACGGAACATTTAACCTCAAAAAGTCCATCATGAAGTCAGAAAACAGCAGCAGAGTGACATCAGGAGGATTACTGACCCCAGTTTGCCGTCAGTAGCTCCACCACTGAATCAGCACTTCCTTATTGTTGCTTGTTTGGAGTTCTGTTCCAGATTCACCCTGCAGGTAAATCACCACGATAATGTGAGTTTCAGAACAACAGCTGATAAGTGGGCTTTGTTGAGGTGGATAAGAGGGAAGAACCCAGATACATTTAGCCTCTGCCTTGTTTACGTGGTGGTGGGGGGGGGGGGGGGGCTGGTTTGCCAAGGACACTCGATGGCAGATGCAATTTACATGAATCAATTTGCTGCGCTGCGACTGATGGATTCATGAGTTGGAGTGTCTGTGGAGCTTCTGGGCGACGAGCGGCGGACGCTCTGGATTGGCTCTTTATTAACAGCACAGCTCTCCTCTGTTATTTGGAAGAAATTGCTCCGTACAGCAAATCCCTGCGGATCTCCGCCGCCGCCGCCGCTGCTCAGCAATCAGACCGAGGACACATAATAATGTGCCAAACTGGCAAAGACCAAAAGAAAATGATTTGAAGAACAATTTAAATGTGCATTTGGGGCTCGTAAACAGCATTAGTCTGGAGACAAACGGCGGCCAGGTTATCACAGAAAGAGGAAACGAGGCCAGTTCAGGACTTATTTCAGGTGAGCAGTCTGTGGAGAGTCTGGGCTCCTCCGGGACGATTAAAACCTCAGAGGCTTTATTTATAACCAGCTAATAAAGGTGTGAATTTACAGAGTTGCTGCTCGGCGCTCAGCTAAGGCTGGAGGCAGCTGTCGGCCATCTTGGATTTATTTAAGATGAAACAAATCTGCTCTGTACTCTGCCCTGATTGGGTGGTCCTGCCTGTCAGTCACACAGAAGCCCCGCCCCCTAACCTATTTTCCTCTAAATGGAGCATCACTAACTAACTAAATGAACAAGTCTGTTTTGTTGTTGTGCGGTTTTATTTGTAAAAACAATTACTGCTCTCTTATTTGGCTGCCGTTCTGCCGGCGCTGAAAAACAGATATGCAAAGGGAAGCTGTCACCGCTGGCAAAGGAGCATTTGAACTTTTACTGTTATTCTTGCGCAGGAGCAGATGGATGTCTGTAAAACAGACAGGATTGAGGGAAATTAAAGTTTTCGCCTTCTCTATGATGAATTCAGAAGAAAACTTTATTTTCAGATTTCTTTTTTGACCTCACTGTGGAAACGTTCACGAAGCAGCACAGCAGAGGTTTTAAATGAATAAATTCACGGCCTCGCTGTCCTGCAGATGAGAACTGCCGTGGTGTCGCCTGAAGATTAAGACCTAATTATCTTTTCACGTCCTCGTTGTTATGACTTCACTGTCCAACAGATGTTGTTTTGATTTCACGGTGAAACCGGCTTTGTTCGACTGTGACGGACGAACGTCGAGACAAAAACATATCTGAGCCTGGTTTGTAATCTGGAGATGGGAGATGGGTCTGATCCTTCAGAGGTTCTGTTTGAAGATCGGTTGCGTCTCGACTGTCCTGTTTACTGTCTTTTAATAATTTAATTCAGGTGATAATCTAAAAAAAAAAAAAAAAAAGACAAAATGAATTCTGGGAACTTCTGATTGGTCAAAAGATACCAATCCATTCAAGGCGCCTTAATCTTAAAGGCCTGTCTTACTTTGGCTTAGTGAAGTTTGTCTGAAGGTCATCTTCAGGAGAAATGGGGGCAGAGTTCTCTCTGCTTTGAGATAAAACGTTGTAAATTACTTTTCGCTGTACTCATTTTCTCAGCCTGTCTCATCTGCTTCAGTGATTTTCTGCTTTCCTCCCTAAACTTCCTCGCAGCTGAATTGTATTTTAGCCCATTGTATTTCTGCCCTGTGGGTTTGGAGAAATTGGCTCCTGTGTTTCTTTCTCTTTTATTGTGATTGACTCCTAAATGGTGGGACCAAACTGAAGCGCCAGAGATTAGCTTTGATCCCGAAGCGACGGCACCAAACCGACTCTGTCACCAGGTTGTTTGGCTTTATGGATGGAAGGACGCACGTCAAGGAACAAAAAGTAGGCAGAAAACAAAACAGATTAGTCAGGCAGCACCGGTAAAGGTCGAACTGAACAAAGCTCCTCTCTATTTTGGTGCGATCCCACAAAGCGGAGCAGCCCGAGGCGCCGTCGTGGTGTAAACACTCACAGGAGCAGGTAAATATCTGATATCAGCCACATTAAAGGAAAAACACACCAAAAGATAAAACCAGCCAGCCTCGTTTTGCTGTCAGGCGACAGGTTAGAGGTCGTAGAGACGATGGCAGCAAGTCGCGGCCTTAATGCTTGTTACCATGGTGACGACTTCTGGTATTATGCTCTGCATGTTTGTTATTGTGATTCGTTCATTGTGTTCCTGTCAAATTTCGTTTCATAACCAGTGAAGGGAAAAAGGTGTTTTTGTAATCCTGCAGTTTGGAATTTGTCCGTCAGCCGTCCAGGAGAGACCAATATTTGGGTCCTGTCAGTCACACAGTAGCCCCGCCCCCTGATCCAGGCCAGAGATTTATCAGAAACCATTTGACAGGAAATTCATTCAATGAAAGGGAAACCATCAATCAGATGCCGATCTTAAAGAAATCCTCAGCTCAAGTGTTCCTTTTTCATTCAGGGAGGTTTTCTACCATTTTCTTCTCTTAACAGCTGACTGTGTTTGGACTCGATGGACGACGTTCATCAAACCCAGTTTGGAGTCAAGTTGGGAGAGAAAACTGTCGTTGTGTAACTGAAAAAGACAACTCTATCTTCACACCAGCTAAACTCTAAATGAGAGCTGCACGCACACTTTACCCTTCCTGAGATGGAACAAAGATTTTCTTCAGACCGATGGGAGTGTTTTAGTCTCAACACAAACTCACACACGCCCTGAAATCTAATTGAGTCCAAACATGGAGGAGGACACACACACCTTCTATACAAACATCAATCGTGGAAAAGTGGATTTTCTTTTGTTACAGACATTTTCAGAGTAATTTCCTCAGCTGTCGGAGGCTCAGATATCTGGAGGGTGATTCAGCAGGGCGACACAACGGCAGGAGGCCGGTCCTTCGCCGCTCTCGGCCCGGGATAAAGACGCTCGGCTCCGTCGGCTTATCTGTGCAGCTCCACTCAGGAGCAGCGTCTCAGACTCTGGACAGTAAATGTCAAGGTGTTCCGGAGAGCCCGAGTCTGAGCAGGGAGGGGTTGATGGCGGTGCTATTTGAAGTGCTAAACGGGCGCTCTCACATCAGGGGAGTCGAAGCTCAGCAGAAAAAGATAAAGAAAGAAAATGTCTCAAGCTGGCTCATTTAATTTGACAGCAGCGCCGGAGCGGCTGCGGCTCCTGAGGAAGTATTTCAATTTCTTCCCAAAAATAAAAGGGAGTGGAACAAAGTAGAAGCTTTATTTCAGCACCTGCACACTGATCGACTTCAGCATTGACCATTTAAACACGTATCACAAGAACAGGCCGCAGCAGAAACACACTGTAAAAACCATCCCAGTGAAAATCGACCAGGTGACGCCACGCTGAAAAAGATGGAGGATGGGAACCGATGAATATCTCCACACCTCTCTTATAGTAGCGCCCCCTACATGTCAGAAGAGGACAGCAGATTTACTGAGCCACCTCCTGATGGAGTCCTCCGTCTGTGGGAAGTGAAGAAGCGTTGCTCCGATTTGGCCTCGCTTCCTGTTTGTGAACATCAGAACTCAGGTGGAGGAAACGAGCATGAACTTTCGGGTGGAGGACGTGAAGCTCCACTGGTTTAAATGTCTGCTGGTTGTGTAAATCCTGCAGACAAAAGAGTCGGCCGATGAGAACGGTGGCGGTTAAAGAAAACGTCTCGGGAGCTCGCAGGGATCAAAGCGTCCATCTGTCTGAAGGAGGAGGGACACGAAAACTCGATAAGAGATTCAGTTAAAAGTGCAGATTTGTGGAGGAGAGCAGGCGGACAGCTTCCATCTCCTGTAAGTGGAAGGAAATGGAAAAGCTGAGAGCGAAGAGATAAGATACTTCAAACACGTGCTGAACTTTTATTGGAAAAATGTTTTATTTTATCTCCATGTTGTGAAATCTTTAAGGCGAAGCTGCTGAGATCTTTACTGACAGGAAACAGAGAAGATGTTGACAGCTGCTGTGAGAAGGCGATCGGTTTGGTTTGGTGTTATTAGACTGCATGAATCTGTCTCTGTGTTTGAAGGAATATCTGTTGTTAAATGTCTTTTATTCCTCTCGTCAGTCTGCGTCGCGCCTTCTTAAATGTTCTGAGCAGAATGATTCAGTCTTTGAGTCGATCCCATCTGTTGGGGGTGGGGTGGGGGGGGGGGCAATCAAAAGGCCGGTAGGACAACACAAACTTTGTGTTGTCATAGCGAGTGGACGGAACAAACAGCTTGAGCTCTGAGCTTCAGTTTTGTTGGATCGAGCTGATTTATAAAATGTTAACAGTTAACAGAGACACAAAAATCTGTCCAATCAAATCACAGAAAATTAGGAAAAAATGATACACATTTATAAATACTATCATCAAACCACATGAATCTGGTTTATTGTTCAGTCCGTCATGTTTTTATGATCACTTTCACAGCCTGGATCTGACATGGAGGCGTGTGGGCGTCTGCAGGTGTGTGTGTTAGTGCAGCGTGTGCTTTTCTGCGGTATCACATTGAGCTTTCAGTGGTAAAAGTGTCCACAGCTCTGATGTTCAAATTGGAAAATATCTGCAAAGTTACAAAGATAAAATCTGTTGTTTCAGCTCAGACTCGCGAGCTTCAGGTTGCAGAGATAATGTGAGTGTGATTACCCTTCGTGAAGTCAGAAAATGTCAGCTCGAATCCTCTGTGGCCTTCTTTTCCGAGGTGTCTGTAATTTTTGTCGCCGGTCCCACCTCTCGCCTCTGGCCACGAGCGCGTCGAGGCCCCTCGGCGTGGGAGCTGATGTCACAGGTCGCTGCAGAGTGATGTCGATGCACAGCCGCACATTAAAACTGACCTTCTGAGCGGTTAAATGGCTCACTTACCCAGAGCGGAAAGCGTCAGACCCTCAATCACTGATGTTAAAGACAAACAATTGTGGAAGAAGGTCAAAGGTCAGAAAGTCTCCAGAGTTGTTGCAGATTTTAAAGACCATGAGGAAAGAAATGTAAAGTTCACGTTAGTATTTCCACCGAGTTGGTCTCTGTTTGCTCGCAGCTTCAGGGGGGATGATGTGCTCAGGATCCGCAGCGTTCATCACCCCCCGCCTCTGCACATGTACCGCCGCCCTCGTTACGGAGTAACAGCAGACGAGCTGCGAAACCTCGCCGTGACTCTGAAACAGTGTTGATGAAAACGCTCAGCAGGGTGAAGTCAGTGTTTCTCAGTGTGATGTTTATCGTCGCCTCTGTCCATCTGCAGTCCTGTTTTTCTTTTAGTCATCGTTGGCTGGCTGTGTTGTGTTGTGTTCACAGCCACGCTGCTGGTCGGCTCTTATTCAACACGTGAAAAAGCAGGAAATGGATGAGCAGAGGTCGGCTCGCGGAGCGGCGTGAATCATCAGGAAACATGAAGATGTTCACGGACGGCTTCACAGAGCAGCGCAACACGGAGAATTACAGTTCATTGCTGCAGTAACGAACTGTACTGATACCGTAGCTCAACAGGTTCCTTCAGATTCAGGCAGGCGTTTGTTAGCTCATGAATGCGATGACTCCTGCAGAAGTGACTTTTTGGCTGCGATGGCCGCCAGTCAGTCTGGCTCATCACTTCCTGCTCTCGCTCTCATCGTGTCCCTGCTGAGCAGCAACAACAGCCAAGACACAACGGTTACACAAACTTGTTTGACTGTGAATCACCTTCAGCTGAAGGATGGTTCTTCCTTCTTTTTGTTTGTTTCAAAAGTCTGAAATCATAAAAAGCTCCAAACTTTAAACCATCCAGCTCAGTCAGTTTGGTTTCCGTCATCACATCCTCTTGGCTGCAGATGTATTTGCTGCAGAATGAATCCAAACGAGCTCGTCTTCATTATTTCTGCGGCCATCCTGACGTCTTAGTTCTCACTGATGTTCACCAGATGTTGATGGAATCTTTCCTTCTGGTGATCTGATCCGTATTTCCTGCCACAGGAAGACCACACCTGTGGACCACACGCCCCGGAGGATTACTTCCATAATCATCTGCTGTCATGTGAAGTGATGGCCTACAACGGGCGAGACCATTAGAGCCGTTTATTATTCTGCCAGCGCAGCTGCACGGTGCTCCTCGGGACTGAGCCCATAATTTCCTTTCATCACCTGACGACGGCGTGACCTTGCAGTCGTTTTAAAGGATCTTCACGCTGTCTTTGTGTTTGTCGTGGAGGTCAGACAATGTTCATCTTTCCATCCAACACCACCGTGAAGTTCAGAACAAAGTGCTTCAGCAACGATTCAGTTATGGATCTCATCTTCATATTTATGTTTCTGTTCTCCTCAGAGTGAGCTGTAATCACTTACAAAGTCTAAATCTTTCATCTGAGTTTTGAAAAACGGTTATCAAACAACCAAACGTTGCTTTTTGCTGCCGGCCTTCTGTGATGTTTGCGAGCTGCCGACATGACATCTTGTTTTTTTTAAAGAAACCACATTTAGAGGAATCGATGGATCGATCCTGGTCGTGGTCTGTGTTCACTCAGATGGAGGACGGTTTGGTTTTCTTTTGGTCTGAGACGCTGCTGGTTTAGTTGGACCTCTGGCGGCTGCTTACAGAACTGTGAACAGGAAACGAGGTGAAATTAAAATCGCTGTATTTCATAAACTTTAAAAACCACAAAGTTTTAGTCCGAACTGAAGTGGTCTGAGTTCAAATCCCTTTTTTTTCCTCCCAAAATTGGTAACAAGCCCAGTAAATAACTTTACCAACACAAGTAATGTGCAAAAAACACAAAACTACACTGCATCACGAATAAAACACGACTGCAGGACTTCACTCGCTCTTTGGCTCGGTGTGTGTCGATGACGATGATGTTCACGCTGTCAGTTTCTGGTTAATTATTCACAACGATCACATTTTCAGCAGCAGTTCATCTCGTAACAACACTCATGCAAGATTGAAGGAGCGGGCCTCGCTTTGCTGCGATGAGGTGATGCTAACTGATGTACAAACACTCACACAGACACACACACTCCTCTCCTGCCTTCACCCTCTGCGTGTAAATTCATCTTCCTGTGCGTCGACCTTGTGTCAAGCAGATTCGGTTCAGGTTTTTTTTGTGTGTTTGTTTATTTTCACTGAGCTTTGCTTTGTGTACACGAATCACCAGTTTGCTTCACCTTCACCTTCATCCATCTGTTATTTCATATATTCCCATCCAAACTGTGGCTTCTTTTTTCAGCAGACTTGTATTATGTATTTGATTTTAGTCTGCGATGTTTTGTCAGGCAGGAAGGACGAGGACACGGAGAGGAAGGAGTTGGTTCTAGACGCTGCTGTTGGACCAAACTTCTGCTGGATCTCTCGGCTCGGACTTTTCCGGTTAGTTCAGTCATTTTTTTCCTTTTGCCTCCAAACAAACATGAGGGAAGCATCCTCTGGGCTGCTAAGTGCCGTTTGCACAGAGAGGTGTTGACTTCTTGGGGGCCACTTTTTGCTTTTATTCGATAGAGACGTGAGCTCAGGAGTCGACCCTGCAACTTCCACCCTATGTGGTGCGCGTTCTCACCGCTGGGCCACTGGACCGCCCTTCACTTTAGATTATTTGGGCACACATTTACTGACGGGGAGACAAAACTTTCACTGTTTCGTCTGTCTGCTGCTTGCTTTGTCAGAAAAGATGAAAATATCTGGATATGACAGCCTGCAGATATTTACCTGCCGACACATCGGACAACAGAAACAGGAGGGCGTGAAACCACCTGCAGGAGAAAGTCTGTTTTCTGCCTCAGACTGACATCTCCACTGTGAAATAAAGCTCATCTGCACATAGAAACCCACCAGGCATTTTGTTTTTGTCATTTTCTGCAGAGCCAGCAGGAAGATTATTCAAATATATTCAGTAAATATCAGAAATATGAGAGCTACATTTATGCGTCCGTGTTTTTCCCTCCACTGCAGGAGAAATAATCCTGTTTGTTCTAAAAACCACTTACGTCCTGGATAACGGTGACGGCTGAGGCTTGCCCCGTTAGTTTGAGCAACAGGCACAGTGACGTGACCTCCACTCTCAGCGATCATCCATAATCCAGTCGATTTGTTTATTTGGTTTCTGCAACGTGATTCTCCAGCAGTCCGTGTTGCTATGGAAATGGTCATTTGAAGGGGGGGTGATCAATTTCAAAGGCAGCTGGAAATATTAATTTCTGACTGAGCGGGGAGGATGAAGTTGGCTCCGGGTTTGATCGATTGTGGCTGGTTTTTGATGCTTTCTCTGTTTTTTTGTGCCAGAGTGGAACAATGAAGGTGATGAAGGCCGTCGCTCAGACATCCTGGCAGGTTTAAAAATGTGAAAATGAAATATCAGTATTTAGCTGTACAACAGCATGGAAACCACAAAGAGAGCTTTGACATTTCATATTTTTCTTACTCTCCTCAAATTCCAACAAAAAGAATGTACGACAAATTTCACACTCGAGACGTCACAGTTGGTCACATTCACACATTCACTATTTCAAATAATCACTCCAAATTTTTTGCACTATTTATCTCATCAGATGTCAGTTTACTTTAAATATATATTTTTTCATTCTAATGTAGTCCGTGTTGGATCAGAGGAAAGTAAACTTTTTGCTTTAACCACACATGAACGTACCAACTGCAATAAATCCACATTATGTAACGTAACATGGAGCTGCTATAAAGTAAACCCCCCCTTCACGGGGGAGAAGACATAAATTCAGAAATGTGCTTTTCTGTGCACATCTCTAACGTTCCCTCTGGTTATATATATATATTTTTGTCCTGCAGCAGATTAATGAAGTGAGTGATAAAAAGACGTCAGCTCCATCTTTGTTCCTCAGATTCACATTAGAACACACGTTGGATTCGAGAAATGAGGACATGCGGCCCAACTATTAAACCTCATAATGTCATAGACCTTTTTTATTGATATTTTTGTCATTTTTCACAGCAGCAGTAGTGTTTTTATCACTTTATTTTATTTTATTTTCATTTTTTTTGCTCCAACTGGGTTGGATTTCATCCTCCAGAGCAGAGCATCGTCTGTCTGTGCAGAAGCGTTTTACAGCAGAAGCTAATCTGGATGAAATGCAACTTCCATTGGATTGACAGAGCCACCAGATGAGTTTCACACTGAGCTGATCAATACTGTACACAAAGAGGCTATTCATCACAGAGCTGGAGTGGAGCAGGATGGCTGCAGTGCAATTTGGCTCAAACAACCAACATGGCTGCCAAAAAGACGCTCATTCGCATGATAAGATGGGAACCAGGATCTCTGGCATCTTTTTTTTGTTTGTTTTTTGTTTTTTTAAAGAACATTTCATAAAAATGCTTATTGAAGGAACAGTTTGATATTTTTAGCTTTAATGCTGAGAATGAGATGAAAACATTGATACCGCTCTGGTGTTGGTACGTCAGGGAGGAAACCTGGCTAGCTGTTTGAAAATCAGAAGTTTGGTTTCTGGCTCCTGGACGTCTCTGGGATCAGGACCTGACCTCGTTTTATTTCTCCGCTGTTTAACTTGAGAATAAACCAAATGTGGAGAAAAGTTCTGTCCTGTTCTGCTTTATCAGTTTCTGACGGAGCTAATTTAAATAATTTTCGTTTGATAGTTAATGAAATCTCTTTTTTTACCCTCCATCCACTGAGCCCTTTAAAGAAAGGACGAACGATGGTTCTGCTTAGTCCCAATAACCCCCCCCCCCCCCCCCCCCCCCCACGCTATTTCTGCAGCTTGGCATCAAAACAATACAAAATGAAAATGTGTGTTGTTTTCATGAAGTAACATAATTTTTGTCATTTTATGACATTTTACTGCAGAAAATTTGGAGATTACATCTTCAAATATTAAGATTTAAATGTAAGACTTGAATGGAGCACTTTACCACACTGCTCTAGTGTTGGGGAGAAATCAAGGTGCATTGTGGGTCCACCAATGTTCTTCTGACCCACAGACACGAAAGCGGCATCGATCGTTTGCATCGAACTCTCAAACTTCTTACATTTGTCAAAATGATTCCCTAGAATATTTAAAAAACAGGATTCCTACACAACCTGGAGATCAGGTCTGATCTTAGAAACACTGAGGTCACAACCCTGCCGTCCCAAAGAAGACCTCAATGATTCATGTCAAGTATTCTTTACATTTTGTGTATTTTTTTCTATTTCTCTCCACGTTGTACGTCAGTCTGTCTGTTTCATCTGATTCATCCGTCCATTATGGAACAGGGTTGGAACCTTATCGAGTTCAAACAGGCAAAAACTACCTTAAATCGCTGCCTCTGAAATCCCTGAAAAATCCAAGATAACATGAAAGACGTGACCTCAGCGTCCTCATCCGTCCAGGACGTTCTTTGACATTTAACGTGACTAAGGAATCTGACTGTCATCAGGAAACTGACATTTTGGAGCATTTAGAATAAAAAAAATTAAAAAGTGGATCATCTTCCACAAGTTTTTCCAAGCTGGAGAAACACGAAAGTCAAATTCCTGCAGGTGGGTGTAGGAACCCTGTTTTATCGACTCATTTTTATGGTACATCGAAGTGAATATTAAGAATTAAGAACGCAGAGAGATAAATAACTGGCTCCGCCTTCATTCAGGGTCAGCCATATTTTACAGCATGATTCCCGCTCCACTGAGCAATCCAAACTCCTGTTGTTGTTGTTTTTTTTTTTAGCAAATGAAGGTAAAAACCACACTGATGCATACAGAGTCGAACATTTACACTCAGTTTGGAGCTTGTTTAAAGTGAGCGTCAGCCACAGCGAGAACAGGAAAGAAAACACAAACACCGGCTGTCAAGGCCAAACCAAATTCTGACCTTTTTCTCAAACTCAAATCATGCTTCTTTTTTTTTTCTGGGCCAGGCACATCTGAAGAACAAAACTAAACTTGTTGTAGGCACCAGTATTTCCTCTTGTTGAGTCAGGAAACCAAAAAAAACAAAAAAACAAACAGAAAACAAAAACACAAATCTTATTTTTTGCCCTTGGGGCTCATGGTAGCTTAGTGCTAAGCTGTTTGTGCTTACGAGCCAACGGATGTTGACTGTCAAACTCATATGGCAAAGTGAGTCTGCAGGCTGCAGTGCAGTGCAGCACGTACAGGGAGGGGGGGTGACAGGGGGGCTCCTCCATCTGGAGCTATGGGCTTTATCCAAGTCATAGAGCAGAACTGTCTCACAGCTTCCATGTTGTTATCATTTACTCATGACTCAGTGGCAGCCATTTCCTGTCAGACAGGTGGATGCATCTCCACAGTCACTCTGCGCCACCACCCATCTGCTGGAAGCTCCATGTGCAGCCACATGAGCACAAACAATCCGGATGTTGGTATGTGGGGGGGGGGGCAGATGATGGTGGACAGGAGGAGGAGGGGTTCATGCCCTGCAGCACCTGAACCGTATCAGTTTGTGGAAAGCCTGCTTGAAGTCCTCGTTGGACATGGTGTAAATGATGGGGTTGATTAAGGAGTTGAGGTAACCCAGCCAGGTGAAAATGTCAAATAGCTCCGGGTGGAAGCAGGACTCGCACACAGGCACTAGGAGAGTGTAAATGAAAAAGGGCAGCCAGCAGATGATGTAGGCTCCCAGGATTATTCCCAAAGTTTTGGTGGCCTTCTTCTCCCTGGCGGCGGAGATGCGCTTCTTCTCCAGCAGCGCGTCGGACACAGTGACTTTGACTTGGCTCACGCTGGCGGACGAGGTAGTGTCACAGGAGGAGCAGTCGTTCGTCCCGTAGTTCAGGGAGGTGGTGGACGCCACCGAGCCGGGGGAGTTGGTGATCAGGTGCGCCGACGTGAGCCTCTTCCCGGGCTTGTTGTGCGACTGCTTCAGGATGCGCTTGCGGGCCTCCACGTAGATCCGCCCGTACAGGGCGATGAGCAGCAGCGTGGGGATGTAGAAGGCTCCGAAGGTGGAGTAGATGGTGTAGAAAATGTGGTCGGTGTTCACGTTGCAGCTCGTCACCTCCTCCGCCTTCACCTGGCGCCAGAAGAAAGGCGGCAGGGAGATGGAGATGGCGATCACCCAGGCGGTGGCGATCATCCCGGCCGCGCGTCCCGGCGTGCGCTTCTTGGAGTACTCCACCGCGTCCGTGATGGCCCAGTACCGGTCCAGCGCAATTACGCACAGGTGGAGGATGGAGGCGGTGCAGCACGTTATATCCGAGGACAGCCAGATGTCGCACACCACCTGCCCGAGAGTCCAGGTCTGGCTGACGGTGTAGAGCGCGCTGATGGGCATCACCAGGATGGACACCAGGAGGTCGGTGACCGCCAGCGACGCGATCAGAAAGTTCGCCGGGGTGTGCAGTTTGCGGGACTGATAAATGGTGGCGATGACAAAGGCGTTGGAGAGCGTGGTGGCGAAAGTGATGAGGGCTAAGGTCACGGCCAGACCCGCCTGGAAAGCCAGGTTAGCGTCCTTCTCCTCCGCCTTCGACGTGAAATTGGCATGGGTGTCGTTGGTGGAGATGTTCAACAGCTCTCCGTAGATGGCGGGCGTCGGTTTGAGCTGACCGGCATTCTCCATCCCTCCGCCGTCCCCCGTCAGATCCCGCCGTCATGGAGCGCGCAGGAAAGCCCGAAATCGGCCACACGTCCGCCGTCCGCAGCTCGGGCTCCGGGGAGCGGCTCCATGTCAGCAGGTGTCGGCTTACAGACGCATTTCTGCCTCCTCCTCTTCATCTCTCTCTGTTCTTAGGATTTGTTTTGTTTTGTCACTTCCCTTGTGACATTTTCAAAGAAACAAATATTATTTTTTACCGCTTTATCAACTCAAATATCCCGGAAACGAAAAAGAAGCGGTGCGTAAAGCAGCTTCTCATCCTCCACATTCAGATCAGCGGAACAATAAATCAACATCAGCAGTTCATTGATCCGCTCAGTTTCCCCTCACAAGTTCAGAGCTGCTGAAGTCTGACTGCTGGTTTTATACCGGCCGGCTGTTCCTCCCTCTCCCTCCCTCCCTCTCTCTCTCTCTCTCTCTCTCTCTCTCCCTCCCTCTCCCTCTCTCCCTCTCTCTCTCCCTCCTCCCTCTCTCTCCCCCCCTCTCCCTCTCTCCTCCCTCCCTCCCTCTCTCTCTCTCCCTCTCTCTCTCTCTCTCCCTCTCTCTCTCTCTCTCCCCTCTCTCTCTCTCCCTTCCTCTCCCTCTCTCTCCCTCTCTCTCTCCCTCCTCCTCTCTCTCCCCTCCCCTCTCTCCTCTCCCTCCCTCCCTCCCTCTCTCTCTCTCCCTCTCTCTCTCTCTCTCTCCCTCTCTCTCTCTCTCTCTCTCTCTCCCTCCTCTCCCTCTCTCCCTCTCTCTCTCCCTCCCTCCCTCTCTCTCCCCCCCTCTCCCTCTCTCCCTCCCTCTCTCTCCCCCTCTCTCTCTCCCTCCCTCCTCTCTCTCTCTCTCCCCTCTCTCTCTCCCCCTCTCTCTCCCTCTCTCTCTCCCCCTCTCTCTCTCCCTCCCTCCCTCTCTCTCCCTCTCTCTCCCCCCTCTCTCTCTCCCTCCCTCCCTCTCTCTCCCCCCCCTCTCTCTCCCTCTCTTCCTCCCCCCTTTAAAAAACAAAAAAAAAGGTAAAAGGTCTGATACACAGGAGATGACGTCATATCCACAATAATCATGATATTTCTGTAATAACATGTTATTGTGATTACTTATTCATATGACACAGAAGAACCTGCCTGTCTTTTCATTGTCCATTATGGATAATTGTTTTTGTTTGTGTTGCTACCCACAGACTGTATTGAAGTCTATGGGAAAATGTCCCTCCTCCTCCCTGATGAGTTCATGGTCTCAGTCTCTAGTTTACAGTCTTCAATATAACATGATGTTCATTTTTTTAAATGATGCCCCATTTAGAGGGAAAGGGGAGGGTTTAGGGGGGGCAGGGCTACTGTGTGATTGACAGGCGGTACCAGAAGCGGTGAAGGCTGAGGTTCAGAGGTCATTCCATGATGACTGAGCAAACTCTACGGACTGATGAAGATCATAAACTGTGATAGAAAGCCCCCTAAAGGAACAATAAACTGTTTTTTGATGGACTGAAAGTGGTGAGATGTGAAAGTGTATAATAACAAACAGATGTTCTTTTTTCTAGATGGAGACTGTGAAGTCTATGACGAGATACAATCAGCTGATGATATCGGTCGAGCCTCTGAACTAGTCAGCTTCTCATCCTGTGGTCAGATTGTGTCCTTCAAGGAGACCTCTTCCAACTCGTCCCCTTGTTTCACCACCACCAACAATGTCAACTAACCGTTCACAATGATAATCTATTTTATAAATTATTCTGCTTCTCACAGTCACAGTTAATCACTTTGAAATGCCAGAATAATAATAATGATTTATCTTTGTAGAGATCTCCATACTGCAGCAATCAACAATCCAAAACATGTTATTATTACATCACATATTTATTATTATGGAGAACAATCGCACATATTTGCATTTGAGGAGGTGGAACCAGACAACAACTGAAACCATTAAATGTACTTGACTAACCTCCCTCTATGCCCCGATAAGAATATGTGAATAGAAGTAAAACATCGACTTCTGCAAAGTTTTCACCAACTTGAGGGGGAGTTCACATGAAATGTCTCCAATTTTTCCAATGCCACATGAATGTATGCTATGAGCTCTGGCATATGGGGTCAAGAGGTCACCGGTGCAAGGTGGACAAAGAATGAGTCGACACTTTTGAAAGCTGTCAGCTGAAATAAGACTTATGTGGGGTTTTTTCACACATCGTAAACATTATCTGTCAGTCCCCAGGTTTAGCATTAGTATATCGATCATAAGAGCTGAGTCAGACAGCAAACCTCCTGCCAGCCGAGCTTCTGCTGACCTTTGCCTGCTTCTCTGTAGGCTCTGAGCCGGATGCATCAAGGTCTCTGCGAGCGGGACAAGCTGATCCAGCAGGACTTCTCCATCTAGCTGCTGCTCCTACAAATGAAGAAGACCAGGTCGGGGTTCCTCCTCCAGACGCCCTGAGATGCTCAGAATGTGCTCAGCTAAAGTTTTTACCCCAGACAAAAGTTTTGACCAACTTTGTTTAACTTTATCTGACGCAAAGTTACTGAAGACCTCCAAAGAGGCACATAGGTAAGAAAATTAGTGTAGAAGAAGAATTGCACACTGAGGGGAGTTCATTTAATGGCATGATATTATTAATGTCAGGCTCTTAGCCACCATGGCCCCTCCATAACGAGCGCTGGAAGATCTATTAGGATCATTAACATCAATAAAAATACAAAAATGATGATCTTAAAATGATCTTAAAAGTTTTAACTCAGGTGTACGTATTCTCTGCTCGTTCTGGGACCTAAACTTTCCTAACACATACGTTATGTCCACTCTTATTTCATTGTTGGCATGTTTCAATGTATATATGTGTATTCATATATATTTATATGTAGTTCCTTTTTTTATTTTTTATTTGCTTATTTTTGTCTTTCCAATTTCTGTCTTTTCTGTACATAAAACATTGCGATCGCTAATCTGCTTCTCTTCCTTTTAAGGGTTTATTTGCTGGGTTTTTACTTTTTATAATGGAACGAATTATCGCTGCAATGGAAGCCTAAATGATTTAACCTGTCTTCATATTTCTGCAACTAAATAGTCTCTTTTTAAATTAGATCAAATTTATTCTGGCATTTGAGTTCTGAGTAAAATCCAGGAATGCTGCTTTTTATTTTTGTTGGAGTCAGGCTACTTTAATATTTTAAGATATTTCTGTCAATTATTGAGTTGCGAGAGAAAATCAGGTTTTCTTTTATGTGGCACTTCTCTAAAGTTATTGAATGTGGCATCGAACTTGTAAGAAAAAATAGTCACTAATCCAACTCAGTAGTGTCTGCAATGATGAAACCAGATAAATGTAATGTGTACCTAATTTTAAATCATCTTAAAGTATTGCATCCATATTTATATTAGATTTAATATTAAATCAAACTAATCTGTGAGTTTCAGATTTTGAGGAAAATAATCAACAAAATAATCTCGATAAAATTCATTCAGATTATGATTTTTAAGAGCTGCATTCTGTGAAAAAAATGTATATTTTGCATAATATTTTACACCCCCCCCCCCCCCCCCCAACACATTGTTTTTATTACGTCACCATGACGGAAGTTTCAGCTAGTAAGGCCCAATTAAAAGCGTAGAAGAAGAGAATTTCCGGGTTCGCTGAGGCTAAATTAGCATTTTAGCTCGTTAGCTTGTGGAAGTTTAACGGCGGAAATGGAGAAGGGCAAAAGCCGGAAAAAGAAGCGCAAGGACGGACATTTAAAAGGTAAATAATACGTTTAATTGTCTTTTCACACCGTGTTGTGTTTATACTGCAGCTTCAGTTGTGTTGTTGTGTTTTAGCTAGCTCTGTAAAGTTAGCTAACGACTAAAGCTGGAGGCTAATTAACGACAAATAATGACATTTATGAACATGACAATAATGCAGGTACGATAGAAATTACGACATAATTGACTATATTAAAATAAATCAAAGTTAAACAAGTTCATTTTATAGAGGGTTTGTTTGTTCTGGTTCCTTCTAGCTTGAGTTTTAATCATTATAGAAATAGGAAATGTTATTTAACTCACACAAGCTTTGTCATGTTACTAAGAAATATTTTAATTGCTGATTATTCTGTTGATTAATTTCATGAGTCATTATTTGAGTGGTCTGTTAATTGTCACGTAACTTTTATAAAAGCTGCTTATCTAATGAATTAATTGGATAATTGTTGCAGCAGTGTTGTGACTGAGACCAGGTTGAATTAAAATTGATCCAAAGGAAACTTTACTTATAATTAAGTAAGCCATTTTTTAAAGCAGCAATGTCAAACACTGAGTTGTTTTAGCTTCTCTGTCAAGATTTTATGTTTTATTTTGTTTCTTTGTCACATAGAAACATGATATTCATATGTTTTTGAGTGTTGGCCCGACAGAAAAAGAGATTTGAAGAAAGGAATAAGAAAACAGTTTGCAGATTAATCAGTAGTTGTTGGTTGCAGACATTTTTGTATATGGAGAGATTGCATGTGTGTACTTGTGTGTGTGAACGCATCTGCCCTAAATCTTATTCCAACCCCAACCCATATAACGAGTCCCTCTGGTTTCTTCATTCTCAGAATCTGTCCCCTCGGCAGAAGAGACTCAGGCGTTGCCGTTTTTCACCAAGGCCCGAGTGGCCCTGGCGTTGGCAATAGTGAAGACTAAGCCTGCAGGTCTGAGTGGCCGAGAGAACGCTGAGGCTCTGGCCCGTAAACTGAGGAGCCGGGATGAAAGCTGGAAGGAAAAAGCTGAGGGTCTGCAGCAGGAAGTGCTGAGGCTGCGACAGCAGTTGCTGCTCGCCAGGGTGACCTCATACACAAAGAGCACAGTGAAGGAAGACGGTAGGTTACTTAAAATAAGATGAATAATAGTCCTTTGCTCTGGTACCAGACATTATTGGAGATAACAGTTTTATTTATCGAGAGAAATTGAGTCTTACAAATGTATGTCTTAAAGCCAGTGGGAGTTGAAGTTTATAAAGAGCACTGGGATACATTCTGTGATTGCATCCAGATGTGCTGAGCCGTTAGTCTGAGAAAAGAATATCTCAGGGATGGACACAGTCTGATACAAGTACAAGAGAGGCTCAGAGAAAAGGCAGCTGCTAATTCCCCCATAATGGTGATCTGTCAAGTTTAGAGCTGAGTGTCCTGGTCCCTGACAAGGTTAGTACCACCTACAATAGAGTCCTGCAAGGGCGTGATAACATAAGGGTGTGGTTATTTTTCTAGACAGGAATTTTAACGAAACACAATATATAAATGTCATTGATTGGTTCTTGGACACATCAAGAAGCTGTGGTGAAAGTTGTGAAAATAACATTTCATTCTTTAGACTGTAAAAGATCAGAAAACAGTGAAAAGCAAGAACAACAATAACTGAAACGGTAAACTGGAGTAAAACAAAATAACACAGTAGAAGGAATAAAGGCTTTTATCATCAAAGCTGGGGATCAATAGTCTTTATTTCCCAAAAGTCTCTATGTTCAGTCACAAAACCTTTTTAAACATTTTTTTTTTCTTTCTTTTCATCCTCTCTCTGCTGCTTCTCCAGGTTCAGGTGGCATTTAATGATCAATCAATTATATTTTCTGTGACGTATTGGCATGCACTTCTGCTGAAAATATGTGCTCAATATATGTCACTACATTCATCTACTCTGTAAATAGTGCATCATCACAGAGCCAGTGTTCATTGATTTCTTCTGTAATTTATCAGTGTGACTGAGAAAAAGGCTTTAATTTGGGATTAAACTCAATCAAGCTCAGTGAACTCTGCAGAACAGAGTTCACTTCATGAGTTGTTGGTATTTCTACCATTCAGAGCCAAAAGCTCATTTTTCCTGGCTGCCAACAAAGCACTTCAAGTGACTTCATACTCCTCATACTTGGAAAGTATCACAACTGATTTAAATTGTTTTATCAGTAATTTCCTGTGAATAGTTGGCACCGCCGGCAGAGGATACATTATCTGGAAACAACACTCCACTCCGCATTAACACAACTCACAGACATGCACACTTTCGTAAATATTGCTGCCTTCATGGTGGCATTTGTTGCAAGGAAAATATTGTCCTTCTAAATTTAAAACCCAGAGGGCTGCAGGGAGACATTTTGGAGTAGAGCCTATGGAAATGACAACCATGGTCCCCCTAATCTCAGAATCATGACCTGAAAGCACCACAGGTCTTGAACTTCCAGAATCTTACTGATGTGATTTTTACAGCCTCGACACAGCAACCTGGTTTTCCTTTAAAAACTGGGAACATGTGTCTTTCCATTTGCACATGCTTTCCTGAAAAGCTTCTGCAGTGGCTTGAAATACACATTTATAGAACCACATAGGGAGCCAGTGTCATTTTGACAAACCTTATTCTTCACCTCTATTCTGGGTTTCACATTTGCCTTTTCCCCTCATCTCTCTTCAGCAGTAACCATAACACAGTTTACCTCCAAAGAAAACGTGAAAGTGTAATTTCACACTATGCATGGCCAAAATGAGACATGTTTTGATGTTTGTGGAACGAGAGGTGTTATTTATTTTTAAGAATGGAGCCACAACAGTGCTGAATTTAAAGGCTGTGGTTTACGAGAAACCAGACATCGATGTTAAAAATATCCGCTCACATTTCACCCTTGTGATCTGGGGGTAATATTGGAGATAATTGACTGTAATTATGATATGATTATGGGATGATAAGTATGGCTGATCATTTATATCTAATTGTATCTCCTCTGACAATATATTGTCATTTTTCCAGACAGAGTGATCACCCTGTTATGGACAAGCTTGTCCGTGACAGTATTACTGATTTATTTTTGACAGTGACTTTCTCTAAAATGTCACTCTTTCACATGCAGCTGCTGAAATGGTTAAAAATACATTTATATATCAGATTCACTACCAGACATCTTGATGTGGTTCTAGGAGGATTAAAGCTCAAACTGTCAATGCCTCAGCAGTTTCAGTTTCAGCCACAAAGTGAGGAACTTGAACAAGATGGAGCGCTCGTAAAGATGAAGAGCATCAGTGCACCAACAAAGCTGAGCTGATTCACAGCTGTAACAGTGGTAGACGTTACAGAGCCTGTGACTTGGCACGAAGGTCATCTGTGATTCATTGCATGAGAGATCCACAGTCCAAGAAGAAAACTTGCTGCCAGTGGACATGAAAAGAGGGTGATGAACGTTGGCAGATCATTGTTTGGTCACGTGAAGCCAAAGTAAATCAGTTTGGATCCAGCCTGTTTGGCTTGGACTTGGCCAGGACCCCCACAGTGAGTCCACAATGCTGAGGATGAAGTGGAGCTGGAGGAGGGGACATGCTGTTTATTCCCTTTTTTATCAAAATTAGCAGGATTTAGCCTTTCCGCTCAGACTGAAGGGGAGGGCTGTCATGGCATATAGGCCAGTTGGACACTGACATGCTTTGCTCATTGATTGGTCACTGTGTATTTTATATGAATGGTTTCTGGTTCAACAAATCTGACGTGTCTGGACTCTGAGAGATGTATAGATGCTGACTGGAGAGAAGAAGCTCACCGGGATCCTGATTTGAACCTTAATACAAGAGTTCGTAAAGAAGAGACCTGCAGAAAACTTGTGGAGGATTTTAAAGTGGAACTTTGGATAAAATTGAAAATAAAATCTAACAAACAATTTTTAATTTATCTTCACTACGGAGGAATGAAATGATATTGTTGGAGTTTGTTCTTAAACATAGACTCTGTTGTACTTTAATTAATCACATTAAGTGGCTACATTCCTCTTGCGATGTTCTCAGTCTGGACAAATGACACAACATTACTGGGTTCTTCTCAGTTTTTTTTTTTTAAAGATGGTGTGAATCCAGAAGTGTAGGACAGTGTATCCTTGTGTTCGGGCTGTGTGCAGTTGCAGGCTAACAGGATGTGTTTTTGTTTGTGTGAACTCCTCCAGGTCCAGACAGTGCACTGGAAAACGTTTCACAAGATCTGTTTGATCCCAGCTGTGACTCAGAGACTCCTGACCTCCTAGAAGTGGACCCCCAGCCTGGGCTGCAGCCCCCCTCTGGGCATCCCGGTGGCCTTTGGGACAGCGTCCTGAATCCCAACATGCAGTTCCTCCAGTCGCTGTGTTCCCTCTACCGAGTCAAAGGGAACAGCAGAGCCCTGGAGGCTCTGTGGTTCAGTCCTGATGGAGGAGCAGCGTCCGTGTTGACGGACTCTGTGTGCCAGCTCCTGGACTCGGTGGTGGCGGCGTGCAGGAACCCCCCTCTGCTGGGTCCCTGTGACCTCGTCCTGCAGGCCTGCCAGGTGGCAGCCGGAGCCATGGACCTCTTCAGCTCCCAGATGATGCCGTCGGTGGAGTTCATGGGGCACGTGGAGGAGTCTCTGAGGGAGCTGACCGGGCTGCTGTTGAACCACAATCATGAGTCCAGCACGGTGAGTGATGTGAGTCTGCAGGGACCAGATTTTTCCTGACTAATTGGACAACAGTGGCCTCCCCTGCTGGGAAATGACCCCCAGAGTCAGAGCAGCAGAAGGGAAGGATTTAAATATATCAACTCATCCTCAGAACCAGAATCAGCTGTCTGTTTTTGATATAGTGTTTGTTAATTTTTACCGCACTAACAACACACCTGATCTGAAGCTGTATGTGTTTTAAACGTACTGTAAAAACTGAGCTAATGTCCATTCCCATCGAATGACCTTCACTCAGTTTGAGACAGTGTGAAGCACACAATGGCTTACTTCCTCTGATGTCACACTGCAGTGGTGGAGGTTACCATGACACCAGGACGATTGTCTCTGATCCTGAAGGCTGAGTGTTTAATTAAATATAAATATAGTTTGTATTTATATATTTAGTTTATTTATTCGTTCAGTCGAGAGATTTGTAGGAAATGGTGGGGGGGGCGTCTCTGTCCTCTTGTGTATGTGTAGTCATTTTTTGAAGTCAGAACTTCAGCTGAGAGGACTGGAAACACAACACCAACCTAAATTTCCAGAAGAGAGCAGGAAACTACTGAGCCAGCTCGGTTTTTATGAGGAACACTTAGAGTACAGTTGTGTTTACACATCATTCAGACAAAGATCGTCTGGTTTTATCTCTTTTTTTTTTTTTTGTATGACTCATAAACGGCTTTCGGATGTTCAGACATCAGTGTAATATATTTTGACAAATCATTCATTATCTTCACTAGTTTCCTGCACAGTAATCGGCAGGTTTAACATTTTACTGACAGTGGTTATTTTATTGTCCGTTTGAGGATCAGAAGTAACACGAAACTCAAACTGCATCCTTTCATATTAAACCGTAGTCCTTTTTGAAGGTCGACTGACTAAAGTATGAATCCTGTACTGTGTGAATTCAGGACATGTTTCATGTTCAAGGTAAAACCTGCATTAACCTTCTTAACAACACAGGAGTCTCTGCGCCCACAAGCGTCATGTTGTATTTAGAGTCTGAATGATCAGCTCTAGAACAACCCAAACACATGAGAGGAACTTTTCTTTGGTTATTCTGCTTCAGGGAAATAAGTAAACATTAATCCTTTTGTTTTTCTCTAGTTTCTTTAGACACTATCTCTGGTATCAGTCGTTGTTGAGTGATGTATGTAATTTAAGTTGAAGTTGTGGTAGTTCTGAAAATGTGGAGCACAAACTTTGCAAAAAGACAAAGGAATGAAAACTGAAAAGCCTTAATGCGGCTTTTAGAGGATTAAGAAAGAGGGAGAGAGAAAGCAGTCTTACCGATCCACTTGTCCTTGCAGCAGATGCAGCAACACAAATTAAATATTCAGGTTAAAACAGTTATTGGCCCCAGCTTGTCTCAGGTGGAAACAGTTCTATCAGGGGAAACTCAGTCTTCACCAACTTTTACTGTGCAATTCACAGAAGCATGTGATTTACACATATTGGTCACAATTATTTCTGGACTCCACTGGACGTCCCCTGAGTGAAGCTCAGTGCTACATTAACTTCACCAGGAACAAGCTGGAGTACAACCTAATTTCCCAAGAGCATCATTAGGGTTTGGCGATACTTTGTTTAAGACAGGATTATCGGTGTTTCTGTAACACTGTGTTGACTCAGCTTAATATATTCTGCAGCAGCAGAAGCGGCTGAGCGGTTCTATGGAAATGTAGAAGTTCATCATTTGCTCACTGAAAAAGCAAGTAGAGTTTGATCGGAGGGAAATGAGCCTAAATTGGAGCATTGTCCTGATGGAGTTGGAACTGCTGCAGAGTGGACAACAAAAATACTGCAGGCTGCAATGAATTATTTATTTTAAACCTTTTCTTTGCTTTTGCTATTTTCTCTATGAAACTGACTTGACTGTAGAAACCAGACCAACCAGCGAGTGTTGTCACGGCAAGTTTAAATTGATTTATGACGTTTAAAGGAGGGAAATCCTCTCGTTTCACAAACTGGAATGAGAATGTATATTTTATCATTACTGACACTTGAGATGAAGCTACGTCTCCATCTCACTGGACCAATCCTTTTTTTATTTGAGTCTAGATTATTAACAAGGTCATAGCTGGCTTGATTAAAAACATGCTTAACATAAAATATATATATTTCCATATTTTAGCTTCACGTGTTTTATTCATCACTTCTGAATTTGTGACTTTTAAATGCTTGTTTTAATGATCCTAAAGCTCCGACTCGTCTGAATCAAGATCTGCCTTTTCAAATTACACATAAACTGAGTCCTGTTTTTCTAATTGACTCTGCGTTACTGTGATTGGTTGCCTGAGTGTGTCCTTTGCAGGCTGTAAAACAACCTGTCTCCTCAGCTCGTTAAAATATCTCTGCTGTGCTAATGACATTCGTAATTGGCTCTAAATTATTTCCCACCCTCCTCACCAACATCATGAGTTTCATGGACAACTGCTGAATAACTCGGCATCTCTTTGGGAGAACACTTTGATTTCTTCACTGTTGGTCATGAAAACAAGCGGAGGTCCCCCGCTGGGCGAGTCTTCTCCGAGCATTTAGCGAGAGCCAGACCTAACTCAGGCCAGCTTTCATCTCCGTTTCCCAGCTGCTGTATCGTATGCGAGGCAGTGACTTTAACCAGTGAAGGTAATTTTACCTTTTATGAACTCGGCAAGCTTTATATAAAGGTTAAAGCTGGTGATGTGAGATATTGCACCTCACTGGGATGACTGTCAATATAATTTCAAAGAATATAGAGCTCAAAGTGTTCTGTAGAATAACGCTGGTGTCCCACAATAACAAGCTTCTCTCTCTTCATTAATGTTTCTGCTCCTGTCCTGAAGTTTACAACGAAATCCTTGTTCTTCCCAATCACATTCAGTCAGTTGAACAGAGTTGAAACTAGAGACGGAGACCATAAACCCATTAGGAAAACGTTTAGTGAGCTGGGGACATTTTCCCATAGACTTCAGTACTCTCTGACTTCTTTGTACAGTCAGTGGAGTCGCCCCCCCCCCCCCCCCCCCGATGGTCAATAAGTAGAATACAGGTTTAAACCCGGAGGAGAACTGCAGCTCTCATTCTCCTTGATCTGCTGTCTGAAACGTTACCTGCTTTGGCGGTCAGTCCTCCTCTCTGTCAGCCGCCATGTTGAATTGGTGATGTAAGCAGATGATCCAACAGCTTTCCTCCTGCAGGCTTGTTTGTAGATGAGCTTTGTCAAACTCCCAGGTATGTTTTTTTTATGGCGACTCACTCGCCTCTCCATCGCAGAGGGAGCTGTGTTTGGAGAGAGATTACACTGTTTAAAGTAACCGCCCCCTCTTTGATACCACTACTGTTTTATATTTAACCCGTCCACATGGCTCAGTTCAAGTGTGATTTAAGTTTTTGATGTCCTCCTCCTGATCCACTCTCCTTCAGCTCGCCTCATCCTCTTGTCTTCTGCCGTTCTATTTCATTTTCTCCCAGAGGGTGTTTGGACGAGACCTCAGTGAAGGGGCGTGAACTTGTTCCTCGGAGTCAAGCCTGGGCGTTTTCAGGCAGATAAGTCACTTTTGAAATGGGCTCACTCAGCTGTGGCTCATATGGGTCACTGATCTCAGCTGAGTCCATCGCTTTAAGATGCAACACCTTGTGACTGCGGTGCATTCTGGTGTAACGAGGTCGCCCTGCCTGGAGAAATTGGTTTCTCTGCCTTTTATTATTAAGGATGCCTCATTGCATGATGGGTGAGCTACAATCCAGAAAGACAGCTTTGAGAAATAAGTCATCGTATATTGATTCCATGTGTTCTTACAAAAAAAAAGATATAAAATGAAAACATTCACAAGAACTGAATGTATGAACCAAACAGATTGCTTTGATATTGTCATTTTGGCCATAACTGCTTCAGATGTTGTGTGTTGCAGCCATTGGAGTTTGACACAAACTTTGAATAAATGCCAAAACTGCTTGACAAATAATTTTAGCAGTAGTGTAATTCCACCTCCCAAATTTTTTGGTTTCCTTAAGTTTCACTTTTAAGCCTACCAAACAGCCAATCCCCACCATTCTTAGAGCCTGCATGCTGCATGCTGATTGGCCACTGATAGTGATCAATGCTGCTCATTTTATTGGAACTGGATTTTTCGTCCTGGATGTTGGTAAAGCAGTTTGGTCCATCAGTGTTCTGCTCCTGTCACGCTCCAGTTGTTGGCCACTCAAACATCCACTCATTCTCTTTTTCTTTATGGATTTTTCAGACAATCATTACTTCTTGTTCCTGCAATGACCACAGATGTTAATCCCCGAAATATAAACCAGGGGTTTTTGTTGTTGAGTGCCTGAAAGCACGTGGAGGGGGGAAAAGAAAAATTAATTGAAACTTTTTTTGCCTCTTGAACTGACTCCTCAATCACTCCTAACATTTCAGCTGCCATCTGTCCATCTGTCCTTGTTCACCAAATGACACTGCGGCTTTGTCTCTGCCATCATTTATTGAGACCTCAACTGCTTTCATACGTCAACTGACAATTCAGCTACTTTCAGGATCTGAACTTGAATTGAGATCTTCAAATGCTTTGAGTGCTTCAAACCCTCTTGGTGGTTTTTGGTGGTTTTTAGTGGTTCAGCCTGACCTCCAGAAAGTTTTGCTACTCTAATTTTATATATCATTTTAAAGCATGAATCATTGGGCACCGTGTCAGAATTCTATATAGTGTTCATAGATCCCAGTGTAATAATGGATTTTGACTAGCTGATTTTCTCCACCACACTTAGCATTTCATTTGTCCAGCAGATAAGCTTCATGTAATTTCCATAAAATTCTCGTTTCTTTTTCTGAGCTGTCCTGATCACTCTGCCAGTCAAACAGATATTTCAACACCTTTCAGACATGGAAGGAGAGGTCAGAGAGGAAGGACAGGGGCAATTATAATACTGAAAGGAATCCTGACAAGATCAACAAGTACCCACAAAGGAAACCCTCACCGCTGGGATACGATGCTAAAACATTCAAACACGGGATTAATCCATTAAACACGCTGCTCAAAAACAATTTTATGTCCCTGATGGCACAAGAGTTTCTGGGAATACGTGTCATCACAGAGCACTGAATGTATTTCCTACTTTAGACATCATGAGGTGATGGGAAATTCTAACTTCTAACTGAAGTAAAACATCACTACTGGTTTTAATATTGTTGTTGTGGATCTGCTGGAGTTAGAAAATTATACGTCTCAATCTCTAACATTAATGAGTAACTAATATTTAATATGTTGTTGGCTGATTTTTATTTGTTGATGTCTGTATATTGACGTGAGTTATTTAAACCTGTTCAAAGAAACAAATTTTCACTTTTAAAGAAACCTGGAGGATAGCTTGGTTTGGAGACTGTCGTGGAAATTCATGGCAACACAAAAAAACATCACCTCCCTTACTTTTCCCACCATTGAACTTTCAATTTACAGGGAATTGTTACAGTAAAAACAACACAAACTAGTTTGTCGTTCATGGTGGTGTAATGTGATCCATCCATCATCTATACCAATTATCTGTGCGGGATTTGGATGGAAGCCCGGAAAACTTTGACACAGAAAGACCGAAAAGGGTTTTAACTCAGCAACATCCTTGCTGTGAGGCGACAGTTCAAACCGCTGTATCACTCTCTTCAAGACTGAAACATGCCAACAGGCCCAGACATCACTCTCAGTTGAAGGGAGCGTGAGTACAGATGGAGATGTGTGCTGTCAGTTTCAGACATCTTTTTTTCTGAACAACTTCCTCTGCAGTCCAACAGCGAAAGCAGCAGAATGAGAGTCCGCTGGAAGTGTCAGCTCACAGGCTGAGTGTGTTCCTTCTTGAAGAGCGATGCCAGCAAACAACTGCAATTTACCCAGCTGCAGGTCCTGCCTCCGGAGCCGCTCACGTCCGACAGGAGAGCTCTTATTTCTGCCTCATTTTCTCTGACACACCTGGAGGAGTTGTTAAGGTATGGGAGGCAACAGATTGGACAAGAAAAGCTCAGACGATGAAATTGCAGATCCTGAATCCCAAGTGGCGTCATTGAAATGTCTATCTCCCGCCGTGTTCAGACATTCACGTAATAACCTTTTGAAGAATAGAACAGTTACTGGATCCTTATAGCTCAACACTCATTTTATCATGTCACCCTTTTGTCGACTGGAAATACTTGTACCTTCTCTTCTATTGGATCCAACTTGCCTCTTGCTCACTTTTTTTTTTTTTTTTTTTTCCTTCCCCCCCTTAACATAAAGCTTTGCAAGAAATGGTCAGAACATTACTTGCTTGGTGTGGAGAGGATATTCATCTTTTCTTTTTCTGTGAGCCTGAGGTTATAGTGCTGGAAAATATGTTATATAGTGGCAGCTTTTGGTTGTTCTCTGCCACATTCCACTTTTAAATGACAAGTCGCACACAGAGGAACGCAAGAAAAAAATACAGCTAGAAAACCTTGTGTTGGCATCTGGTCAAGGGTCTGTGAGGTGAACTGCTGGATTCCTGTGTTTATCACTGAGACAGCTGGTCTACGTCCATGTTTTTCTAGTTTGAGCTCCCACATGGTATAAAAGTACGTGTTCATGATTATAAAAGCAGGCTTTATCTCATCTTAAACGTAGAAGCACATGAGCGTATTGTCTGGCTGTAAAGTGTTAGCACAAAGTTGATGTGGTGTTACTGAAGTGGACTGACAGAGATGCCGTCACAGGTCAAACAGGGTAATGTGGAGAGAGGGAGGGCTTCGTTTGTCTGCATCCTAAGAAAATCTGTTCCTCCTTTCGCTCGTTTCAAATTATGACTTGATATCTTGATAGGATAATTAGTCCAGAGGATGATCAGCGGCAGAGGCAACGCAAAGCAAGTCTCAGGTTCTCTTTCAGTCCCTCACTCTGTTTGCTCAACCTTTGCAAAGTTCTGGAAGGCTACAAGTTCAGTTCCCCACCTCGAACTGGAAAACGCAACAATGGTCATGATGCCCTTGAGGCAAGCGATTTATCCCCAGCTGCTCCTGCGGATCTGCCTGCTGGCACAACAACAGAGAGCAGCGGCGGACGCGTTTGGCTGCTCCAAGTTAAATATGTGAAAAATGGAGTGATTGCAAATTAGGCTGTTGGGCTCAACGTGAGCATGCTTGCTAAACATAACCCTCTCTAGGGGCCTGAAAAAAGCCCCAACCTTTGCCAGCAGCTAACGTGGTGCCTCTTGTCCTTGGCATCAGGCTGCAGCAGCTGATATTCTCCGTTGTTGTCGACAATTTGAATTAACATTTTGAAGAAAGGCTAATTATTATTATTATTATTATTATTATTTTTTTTTTTTTTTCTTGTGCTTCAGGGGTTGTTTTTATTTAGTTTCAGGTCAGATATTCATTTGTCTTGTTACAGACTGCTGACATCCTGCTTATCCAGGATGTGGGAAATCATATTATTAAGTATTATTGTATGATATTAATGAACATGGTACATAATGTAAGTTTGTTTTAAAAGCCTAATATTTTACACTTTTCAGTTGTTTCAATATATCTCAGACATATTTGTGGTTGTAAGAACCAAAAGTTTTCCATCAGCTCTGTCTGGTTTGTTTGTGACGCGCTGATGCTTTTTGAGCCTTCTTATTGGCTGACTGTGTTCTTAGTGACACACAGCCAGCACAGCTACAGGTAAAGGATTACAGCACTGCAGTTTAGGAATACTCACAGGTGAACGTTTACGATGATAGACAGTCAACGGTCAAATCTGCCTGATATCCAATGTGTTTTCTCAGTTTTTGTCCTGTGGCTCGGTGTTGTGACATCACAGAAGTACAGAAGTCCCGATGGCTTGTTTTGATGCTCGGTTTCAGAATACAGGCTTTGTGCCTCTTCTTTTAACACCATCACAGTATTTGTGTAGAGCGTAGACCTGCCTTACAATGAAAAAACGACATGGACATCTGAGACTTTTAATTTGTCTGAAGACTAAAGAAATACTAATCAATAGATGCTATGTGTGCTTCTTACCTGATTTGACCCTGAACACACTCCAGCAGACCTGTTTGAATCGGGGATGTGGTCACTGATCAGAGGTCTGGAAGCGGGTTAATCTTATCAGGTGCTTACGAAAGCGCAGTTCCGGGGCTGTTGATATGACTTGTCTGGTTTTTGTATAACTGAACAGATCAGCTCGTCATTTTGATGATGTTTGGTTAGTTTTCCAAGGCTGTTCCCTTCAGCCTCAAATCAGATTTACAACACTGTGCGTCTGTGTATGTATGTAAATGTAAGGAATCTGAAAAACATTATCACAGGAGTTTCCAGTACTCATGGGAGGGTGAGAGACTGATGTTTTTCCAGGACCACTATTTGCCATGATGACTCTCACTTATACAAACACACACACAAGGTGAGAGCCCTGAGAGCCGTGCTGTGGCAACTGGTAATCACATCCAGTTATTTAAAAGGCCATTGGCAGCCTTCACAAATGGGCTCTCTCTTAATGGATTTTTTTTCTGGAAACACCACTTATTCACAACAACCCTCTGCAAACACAAAACCAACACAAGCCACATAACAAAAAACACATAGACATCACACAGATTCAAGACAGTTGAACCAAAAAGAAAGTCGTCAGTAATATAGGAATAATAATGTAGGATAAATTGACAGATTAGAGCTATGCAGAGAAAACTAAACAACAAAATTCCACACAGAGAGCTTTGTGCAACAAAAATGAGTAAATGTGAATGTATGAAACTTATGGGGAGGCTTTGGGACAAACACAGTTTCTCAGAGATTTATATTCATTGATGAGACATTCAGGCTGTAATGGAATAATATTCCTCCATCTTAAGAATGATGACAGATAAGCTGTGGCTCATTTTGGATACAAGAAAGATGTTTTTGTTCCCTTTTATGTGGTAAATGATGTCAACCTTCTCTTGGAGGAGACAACAATGGCTTCTGAAACTGTCATCTGTGATAAATCCAAGTGCTGTGAAACACAGCATTAAGGAGCTGGGGAGTGTGGGCAGCACCACGCGTGTAAATTACATCTGAACAGTCAGGCGCTTTTTTATAGAACTCCAAATTAAGCTAACCAGATCGCCAAGTGCCTTTTAATGTGACTGTTGAATTTGAGCCATAGTATTAAAACTTAATAGATTAGCTGAAAAGAAAGAGTCGGCGTAATCAGGGCGTTTTGAAGAGCCAAATATTCAGATTGTAATCGACTAATTTTTTACAATAGACAGTGTCAGCAGCACTTTGAAGGTAGAATTCAGTCCATTTACGGGTTTTAAGTTCTTGGGAGTTCTTTTATCTAAAATCCAAATAAAGCTTTGAGGAGACGCAACCAGTAAAGTCTTGTTTTTCTGACCTCCCTCCCCAGCTCCAGGCTGCAGAGAGGCTGATGGAGTACCTGATCACACTGGGGAGCAGCAGCATGTCAAAGTCCTTTCTCATCCGTCACATCCTGGCTCAGATCAGCGCTCTGGCCGATCGGCTCTGGCAGGCCTTCCAGGTAAACGCCCCCGCAGCTTCACGACACCTGCTCCTGCACCGCCATCCCTCTCTTCTTCTACTGCTGATGTCTTTCTGATTGCTCTGCCTCATGATGAGCTGCAATTGTGTGCTCCCTGTTTGTTTGCGTGTCTTGTATGCGCCTCATATAAACAGTTGTTAGTGTGCCTCCCATGTGGAGATCGGTCAGTCTCTTTCTGTTTGTTTCTCCCCCCCACGGACTCTCTTTCTTTCCATCTCCTGCTCTATTGAACATTTTGTTCAGCCTTTGTGTGAAAAGTTCTGCTGCAAACGTTTTATGCCTATTGACTTGCTGATGAACAAACATAATCATTACTTTCCTCCCTGCACGTGTATCTGGCCAAATTTCTCAGAGCTCGCCTCAGCTGCAGAGCTGCATTCAGCCAACAGGGAGTTGTTCACAAATGGAAACATGAAGGGGGGGGCCGAGGAAAAGAATACGCATGATTTCCACCTTTCGTCCCCACTTATATGCGCCTGCTTCTTTTTCTCTTCCTCCCTGTGAGACCCTCTAGATTTCAGCAAAGTAAAAAGAGGATTTTTATCAATCCTGTTTTTTGAAGTCAGAGAGAGAAATAGCCTGAACTCACTGCTCACAGGAGATATGTCAACAACAACACACAACAGCTCTGTCCTGTTGTGGAGTTGTTGTTTTCGACAAAACTGCAAAAAATTGTATTTTGCAGGAATCTGAAGGGGAGCACCATCCTCTTCCTCTGAGCATTCGAGGAGGCCTTAAACTGAAAACTCTGAGCTGAAATTAAACAGTGTGAAGCAAAAACCGTCATTAATGTGCAAATATCCGTCAGTGTGTCCGTGGAGTCTGCCTCTGCCACCCCCACCGTTTTATTTTTCTCTTTATTCTTCCAATGCTGTGAAGAAGGAAGAAGGATAGACGGAAAGATGGAACTGCTGGACTGGCATTTGCTTGTAGCTCCACATCTGCAGCTCTTCACAACTCATTCTCTCGGAGGGGGAGTGAGGTCACTGGGGAAGAGCTCTGTGGCTCCCATTATGTTAAATCCATACAGGAGACTACATCTGTATTTCCATTAATATTTTATGAACTGCTGAGACACAGAGGGAATCATAATAAGTGTAATAAGTGAGGTTATGGGTTAGAGCATTTAGACTTAATGCACACACATGGAGAGGAATAAATGGAAATCCAATATCCTCTGTTTTCCGCTCATCTGTTCTCTCAGTGTAGCGAATAAAAATGGCCGCCACATTCACAGGAGTGTCCAGATCACCGCCTGGACCACAACTGGACCGTTCTGGTTCTGTAAACCGCCTCTCTCCACTTCAGCGGACAGATTCAGTCAGAGAGTAGCTCGGTGACATAGTGGAGCATTTAGAAGCTAAGGAAACAGTCATTTTCTTTGGGTGGTGGTGGAGACCAAAGACAGAGCTAAAAGAGACTTAACTGATACATGTCAGTCGATCCAACTGATGGATGTGTGAATTAGTTTGCTAACTAGCGAATCAACTGAAACTGAATATGGATAATATTTCACGCTATGAGAGAGGGTGTGGTTACTGTGTGACTGACAGACACACGAGGGCCTGACAGATAGATGATCAAGATGGAGTCCAGATCAGATCGAGCCCTCACACATGATTTCATTTTCATTTGGTTCAAATCAAATGAAAGAAAATCTTTTTTTTTTAAGCTTCAGAAAAAGCATGTTTGGCCTTTTTATTGGTTTAGCTGAGCAGACCTGCCTACAGCTGCCCTGCAGCACACCATTGTTATAACTTCACTCTGAACATTGTTATTCCTCCTGAAACGCATTGATCACAGCCACCGACGCAGGACATTAGTCAATACGGACTACAAATGTACAAAGAACATGAATCTTTCAGAAGCTGTAGTTTGCTTTGAGGACTCACTCAGGGCTGAGTCACTTCAAAAACCTGCATTTTAATGGTTTCCATTCAGCTTTTTCAAAACGGTGTGTTTGAATAAAGACCAGGAACGCCTCAGACCTGAACCTTGATCAACCCTGACCTGAACCTAGATTGGCAGGAAAATGAATGACGCTGAACTGATGGAAACCACAGGGACTAAAACACCTTTCGATTTTCATGAAGTTTGCGGTTTGCTGTCTGTAACGTACACCCCCAGCTGGTATGTGTGGTTTCTACGAGATCAAACCACATGATCATTTATTTATGTCACCTCAGAGTTAGTATGGAAAACTTCCTGTGGCATTTTAGATCTTCAACATCTTACTATACACAGTAATTATTGGGATAATGAATTTACTTTCTTTTAGAGACATTGTTTTATGAAATCAGTTGTGAATAAACTAAAGTCCCAGATAGGTGTGTTCGTGTTCAGGAGATGTGCTTCTCTCTGAAGAGATGACTTTTCAGGAGCTTTTTGAAGACAGGGACATCTGAAGGAGCATCAGGGACTTGAAGACCAGAGTCCTGCTGCATCCTGGATGCTGTATCGCCATCAGACCTGCCAGAAGAGCATTTCAACTGTCGGGGTGAGAAATTACAGAGACGTGAACCAGCAGCTGTGTAGAGCGTGATGTTCCCGAGAAAGGAGATTGCAGGTTAATTGGTCGCCAAGCATGACACCCAGCTTCTTTCTGGGATGACGAGCAGTCCAGATTTAGACGTGTTTTTTTTTTTTTTTTTTTTTTGGTCGTCGTCTCCTCAAGGTGGCTTATGTAAGTTATAATTTCAGCATCGGCTCTTGACATTAAAAAGTTGTCAGTTTGAAATCTATTAGCTCTACACCCACTTTACCGGCTACTCTGAGGTCAAAGCTAATACTGAGATTCAGATACTCAAATTTTCATTTAAAGGTTTAAATATTGATTCTTAAATAGATCTTCACCTGCACCCCCATCAGCTCTACCAGGCAGGTGCTGTGCTTTGTATTTTTAGCATCTGCCAGTCAGTGTCATGTGTGGGAGTTTAGACTCTGTTGACCTTCCTGCTGCAAACAGAATCATATGTTCAACGGGTTCGACTCTCTGGCCTTGTGTACATCCGTGACCGTATGTGATCAGTCTGAATACAATCAACGCCTAGACCCAAATATAATTATCTACTTTTCTAGCATTTCTTGTCTCTGTGAGGATGAATGCACTTATTTTTATTTATTTATTTATTTTTTTACTTAAATATTACTTTTGTGTTCAGGTGTTAATGTGATTTTGTACTTTGTGTTAACTCCCTTGGAAACAAGATGGTACAGAACCATTTGTGGATTAAATTAGCCTGTTGTTTGCTGAGATCACCGAATGATACAGACCATATTACAGATCAGATGATTAAGAGGTTAATCAATAATGAAATTGGCTGTTAGCTTTCAGCAGTGAGTCCTGTCATGCTGTTCTGCACCATGAGCTGCCTTTAATGTTAGTATTCTGTTCCCACATGGTAGTAATGGGTTGTAAAACTCTGGGGTCATGAGCAGACCACCTGTCACCGCAGCGAGCAGCTGACAGGCCTTTTCCAGCTGCTGCCTGAGAAAGCAGATCGTTCCCATCTGTCAGGACTCGGCGCTGACTCAGGCCTCGGTCCTGCAAAGGTTGGGAGGATGAGCGCTGATGGCTGAAGGGCGCTGAGCCGCAGCCGTGCATCGATATAATAATCCCTGCTGTCATTTGCATCATTGTGGAGCGAGACCTCAAAGGGCTCCCCGGGCCCCAAGGTCCACCTGCTGTTGATGTTAAAACCTCAGTGGCAAATCTGAACCTGTGAATTTGTGATTGATGACGACACAACTAGACTTTTTTTATTGCATTTTTTGCCTTTTATTGTTTTACAGAACATTGTGTAGAGAACGGAAATGGGGTGGGGGGAATAAGACAGGCAAGTAAAGAAGGAATCAAGCCTGTGACTCACCAGCTCAGCATTGATAAATTCATATAAAGGAAGCTGTAGAAGCAGATCATTGAAGCATCTCACCTAAATGGAAAATGTACTGACTGATGTACAGTTCTACTGAAGCAGTGCGGCCTTTAATATAATATGTACATTTTCGTTTTAAGTACTCTTACTTTAGGCTGATAAGTTTCAGAGCTGCCACAGGCGTCTCCCAGAGCACAAGCGTTTTGGCTTCACTGTTTCAAGGACACGGTGGCAGCGAGACATCCGTGAGCATGCTATCAGGAGCAGGACGATGGAGGTTGCTGTTCCAATCTGACATGCATCCTCAGAGATGCCGCAGTCCGCTGCCTCTGTCCTTGGAGCACTGCAGCATACAGATCAGCTGTGCCATCTGGGAGCCCTGTTGTTCAGTCACGGTGGTGGTGGGGGTGTGACAGTCAGGCCGCAGCCCCTCAGGACAAAGCCACCGTGAAACCTGGGAATAGGAATGAACCTGCAGGCAGAATAAATGCCACTCTGATGTGAAGATGGCGCTCAGTCGTCGCTTTATTTTCTCTACTGTAAGAGTCGAGATGTATGGCTCACAGGAAAGGTTAAAGCAGGAAGCAGTTTATTAATATGCATCCATCATGCAACAAATTTGCATATTTACAGCAGATTTTAATTTATACTTGGCAAGTGTGAATATGTTAAAAAAAACAAAAAAAAAAAACAAAACTGAAGAAGAAACTGGCTGGATTAGTTCTGAGAACGTGCTCATGTGTTCATAGCAGCTGTGAAATCACTCCAATGGCCTACAAGTTTGTTTGGAGAAGATCATTCAGGTGAAACTAGAGCACCACGCCCTTCGGAGGGGGAATTTAAAGACGGTTTGCATCACCAGGCTGTCGCTTCTGTGAAATGTGGCCCCGTTCCACAGTGGGCGGTTCCTTTCGTGGTGCAAATCCCAGAATTCATTGCACACAGGTGATGAACGGCCCCTGAACTGGGACACAGATTATGTGCTATCAGCTCGTCCTCTGATACTGCTGATTAACTCCACTCATGTTCTAACGTCTCTAAGTGATGAACGAAGTTTGACCAAGGATTAATCTTTGTGCTGATTTCCCCTCGTTTCGAAACATTATTTTAACTTCTCTTTCAGGGTCACATTCGTATCATCTCGATGGATGTGAGTTGAATAGTTATTCTCCTCTTTCTGCTTCTTTAGTTGCTAAACGCACCACTGTGTCTGTCTGCTGTTGGCTGAACACTGACTGAACTGAATTTATTCTATTACTGCAGATTCAAATTAAAGAATGAATGAAACCTTCAAATTCTTTGACTCTCCAGACACTCATCCATAATATGGCATTAACTAGCAGTTGTTTTCATTATTGATAAATCTACAGATTTCTGTCCTGAGCAGCAACGTCCTGCCTGAGGGACACTGTGACTTCTGAAATGAATCATTTAATCAGCCTTTTATCTTTAGTGCGATTATTCAGAGATAATATTTTGAACTTTGATGTGGATCCATGCTTATTTTACGATAATGTTGGAAATTAAACATCTGTCTAGTTGAACAAATAATGCCTCTGTGACTCTTCATTGACTGTGTACAGATCTGTGGTTGACGTTCCACTTTAGCTCTATTTGCTGTCTGATCCCATGATACTTGTGTTTGTTATTGTCTCATTAGAATGATCAAACGTGTTTCGGAGCCAGCCGCCGTCTGGGAATATTGCCCTTAATGATATTAAGTTTGGCTCTGGGATATTAGATCTGGCTTTGGGGTGATGAATTGCTGTTCAGACATGCTGCGTTCAGTGGTGGTGGCGAAGCCAGAGGAAATGAGCATCGCAGCTGATGCCTCTAAAGGCCAGTGCCAGCTCAATTTGCACTCTTGGGCTTTGCAGCCCTCAGTGAATATTTTTGTTCAGTGCATCCCCATAAAATATCCGAAGGGGGCTTCACATATTTGTATTCTTACATTTCTCATTTCTCGAAATGGATTTTTATGGAACTGCTTTTTACCATGTGTGGTATTTGGAAGGCCTAAAGGACATGTGAGATGAGCTCCTGTGCACATGGATGACATTTCCAAGAAACTGGCTTCATGTGGCTTTAAGCTCATTTGCTCTGGTTCTCATGGCAGCATGAAGACTCACCAACTGTCGTCACAGAGAGAAAGAAACGCAAGATAAATCGAAATCTCTTCTTCTGCACTTACTGGGAAACGTGGGTCTGTTTTTAAAAACTATAATTACATCACAGCCGAGGGGAACAAAGTGTGATAGAGATATCAGATGACTTCTTCTAGAGGAGTGTTGTTGTGGAGAGAAATCATACCATGAGCACAGAAAAACATTTTAGAGTGAGATCTGTGATTGGAGGATAAAAAAGGAATGAAGTGAGGCAGTTTTACTGCCTCATGAAGAGTAACAGCAAATATTTTAAGGCTAGTTTTCATTAGCGTATAATCAACACAGTAAACAACATTTATAATCCCAAATGCAGAAAAACTAGACAGAATGACTCAACTGTTGTAAAGTATTTATATTTTTATGGACAATTAATGACACTTTGTCGACAGAAAACTGGCATGCAAATATTTCAATTGTTGAATTGACTCGTTTCTGTCAGTTTTTAGAGCAGAATATTTTCTGGTTTGGTTGAAAACTGCTGTCAGTGTGAATGCCAGCTCTGTGGCAAAAAGTTTCTTTGACATTTTAAGAAAATTTTCTGAAATGTGTCTGACTTTCAGAGCAAGTGATTGAAGAATTTCAGACCACTGCTGAAATAAAGGCCGATCCATCTCAGGCCCCAAAGCACAATCTGTGAGAAGCAGACTTTAGCTGAGCACTCCAGAGATCTCCGTGGAGAGTTTAACTTTGTCCCACGTCAGAAAACCATCTGCAGTGAGTCTTTTCAACAAAGCCTCACGAATGGAGGATTTTATTTACATTGAAACTGACATCTACACGTGATGTACAAGGCGTTTTGTGTGTGCTAAACTGTAAGGCCAAACAAGAACAAATGCTTAACACAAGTATGTTTATTTGTGTGCTCATATATTTGGCAAAGTCGTACAGTTCAGTCCTGTTATGAGTTGTAATTTGAGCACAGCTGCAGTTCAGGCAGTAGTTCTGCTGTGAGAATTACAACCAACCAACTGTTTCGGCTCAAGTTTCTACAAAGAGCTTTGTCAGTTCTTCCGCTTTGTTTTGTCCTCACTCATTACCTCTGCTCGATACCTTGGCGGATAGAAAACCAATAACATACCTTTGCAGGAAAAACAAATGGCGTTAAGAAAATCCTGGTTTTCTTCCGGTGGTACGGCTTTGTATGAATGCCGGCGTGTTGAGTCGAGTCAGCAGTAAAGTGAAAAGAGATTTGTCTGTGCTGATACAGGAAGAGCAGCGTAAACTAAGCAACCGGGCGTCCCATTCAGGCGCTGATGGGGAGGAAATAGACTGAATCTGCCGGTGAGGTTCATTTCAGCTCTCAGTCCTGCTCCAGTGGAAAAGGTGCAGATTATATTTTCTCTGAGCATTATGAGCATTTGCTGTTAATATCTAGATTAATTTTAAGGAACCACAACATTATCAAAGAGTTTTACGGTTCTGTTCAGACGTTTCCAGCACTTGGTTTAGAAAAGAGATAGATCCTGGTCTAGTTCAGTAAATAGGCATGAAGTGCTTATTAACAGTCTACTATAAACTCTTTATAGATTTATATGGAGGGGCAAACTGGAAAAAGGAAGAACTGAGCCGAGATGTTTTTGTTTTGGAGTCGGAGTTACAGGTCGGATTCGAACTGCAGTCTTTACGGTTCTTCTCCGGCCAACTGTAATAAAACCATTGTCCTGCAGAGAAACCCTCCATCTACTGTGGACTGTAACGTCTGTGCAGCAGAGAACTGAAGGACGTAAAAGCTGTTCAGAGAGCGTCCCCATCCTCATCACGCTTACATTTCTCAGGTGATTTTTTTTTTTTTTTTTTTTTTTTTGCAGAAAGTCTGGCAGCATCTGCAGTGATGGCTTAATTAATTGGCATTCTTTGGCTCTCCGGATGCCCGTTGTCTTCGTCTCTATCTGTCATCTTTCTCTCTCAGAGCTCGTCCGTCTCAGCGTTCATTAAAATAATCCCCTGCATCCTCTACTCTACCGTTCTACTTAATCTTAAGTGTCACATGTATTTGGATAGATTGAGGAATGCATCACAGAGCAATTCAGCTATATTCGGGAGATATATACTCTTATCATCATTCCCCTCGAGTTCCATGATGAATCTCTGTCTGCAGACAAGACGTCAGGCACTGAGAATATAATCTTTTTTTCGTGCATCTGATATTTTTAATGGGCAGAATATTTATTTAATGCCTTCTCCAGATGAACATACGCGATCTATAAGTGATCCTGTACAACTTGAGTAATGGCCACTGGCATAGTGCTAATGACTTTGGCATTTGAAGGTTGAGCAACAATCTATTTGACCTACAAATAAGTTAAGAATGAACTAATGTCACTCTGAGCTGTGTAAACACAGTAAACATCTACATCACGTTTTCATCAGAGTGCCTAAACTTTGGCTGGACAAAATGTAAAATTAATTGAGCCACTATTTAGACAAATTTGCCTCGTTGCCAAGTACATTAAAGGAACAGGAATTTAGCCCAGAATTTATGCAGAATTGCCAAAACCGCCTGCACCCAACTCTATAACTGTGACTAAGCAGATATGAGAACCGTCCATAAGTTTGGACCGAAAACCAACTGATGAGTTTGACTTTGTCAACTTTAGCAAAAGATTTCAAGTCAACGTCGTCTTTCTGATCCTTTGGTGATCAGCTCAATAAAATCAATGACTTGGCTTTATTTGAATGAGTACAACTAACTGCATCTTAGGGGGGGTGGACGTGATCATTTATTTATCTGCCTTTTGCTGCTGGAAACATCTCGAAATGGATCGCTCCACCATGTTTCTACAATTCCCCAGAACAGATGAACCAAATCCAGACTCTGGAGAGGACCTTTTACCACCACAGATTCTCCAGCACACTAGGATCTCAGCACTTTATCTTGTGTTCATGCAGGGAGACATTTTCTTTTCGCAGTTGGGTTGAGAATGTATCCTGGACTATTCTGTTAAGCCCCACTAGCCATTACAAATATGTACTTCAAACCCTTGGCGTCTCTGCGTGCAGCTGCACAGCGGTCACGGTCCGTTACCTCTCTGAACAAATGCCTCGATGGCAGACTCGCTCTCGGCCCCGCGAGTCCATCCACCATCCAGCCTGCCGCACATGTGACAGATTTGACGAACGATCAGATTAAGGGGAGAGGGGTAGAGAAAAAGTCGGACAATTAGCCGAGGATCAAAGCCGTCCTCTGTCCTGACTCTCATTAGAGCTCGAACCAGGAAGGAGAACGAGACCGGTTGATCAAAGTCACTTTACAAACTAAACCTGCCAGCTTCTGTGGAGTTTCTGTCAAACTCACATGCTTCAAGTCAAGGATAAATGCACCAACACACCACAGACAGACAGAAGAGGTTTTTAACATTCCCTCTATGCAGTTTGGGGAATGACTTGTGTCCTCCACAGTCTATGATTTTAGTATCTCTAAAATAGAAAATGTATTGTTTTGATCTTCAGACGTTGGTTCCATCATCACCAAATGTCTCACTGCTCATTTTGTTGACATAGTTTTCTTGTTTTTAGCAGCTTCACATATTACTGATAGGCATGAAAACAAACTATCAAAATAAGACCCAAGTTGTTACAGGAGCTATGGACAGATTATGGAAAGTGAAGGGCTCGAGTCGTCCTGTCAAACGTTAACATCTCTTATCAGCTCCAGGTTTTTTTTTTTAACTCTCCAAGTGACTGAACACTGGTAAAAATGGTGGTTTGGTCTCTTGGGGAAACTGCTGCTGTCATATTAGCCATCTCAAGCTGACATATATGGCAAAACAGACCTCCAGTCTACTGTCACGACCTTCAGAGGCCATTTAACAAAAAGAAAACAATCATCCAAACTGGTGGATCTTTCCTGGTTTGCCGATGGTGAGATAAGAAAACAAGTAGATACCATACTTCTTTTTATGTGTGCATGAAGCAGACGGACCGGTGTTCATCCACCTCCCCGGGGCAGTCCAGATGTCAAGATATGAGCTCATAGAACGCCGGCTTGGATGAGATTGTATCGATTTTCTGTCGGCTGAATGGGAGGATGGCAAGCGAACATCCTTGAAGAGGATGGTTGTTTGGGGGAGTGAGCGAGGGGAGGGGGGGTTAAAACACTGCAAGAGGATGCTTCTCCAAGACAGCAGCTAAAAGAGAAGAAAGGAAAAAATCAATTCCTAGTAGTAGTTGTGGGCTGATGGGTGGAGAAGGCCCTGTGTGATCGTGTTGCACGGAAGCTTGAAGGAACACCAGAAATCGTTTACATCTAAAAAGGCTCACAGCCTGGATTCACACACCGAGCCTTAAAACCAGCCGTCAGAACTTCTGTGACTTTGTGATGTCACAACTTTAAACCTTATTTATTTCTTTTTACCTTAAATCTACTCTGTTTTGATTTTTGGCCTGCAGAAAACAGTCAGCCAATCAGAGGAGAGGCTCAGAGTCTCTCTCACCTGATTGGCTGACCTTTCCGAGCGCTGATGAGAAGCTTGTGAGAATTTAGTTTTTTAAAACCACAAGGATATCTTTCTTTGGTTGGAGTAAAGTCAAATACAGGACCAAATATACTGTTTAATTAAATTAAAGCCATTACTTGTTTATCATATCACTACAGCTAACTTGGAAGTGAAACTGGAAATAAAGAAATTATCCAGTCTTTTTCTTAATTATATGCCTCAGTTATAATGTTATGAAAGGAAATATTATTTTGTCAGTATTATTATTGCTGTTTTTATTAGAGCCGATAATCATTTTTCTTTATACGTCACTAAAATAGTTTTTGCAGCAGACACAAACTAAAAAAAGGAAATTGAAATAAACCAGAAAAAGAAAGAGTCACCTTGATCAGCTGAATGTTGTGTTGTGGGATGAATTCTGACGTTTGGCGCTGACTTGGATCTGAAAATGGAAATGATATCGGATTGGCCCGAGCTGCTGCCCGTTCACATTGTGACGCGGCGGCGGTGGCAGCTCTGTCATCAGTGTTGTGGAGAGGAGGCTGAAGCGTCTCGCTGTGCTCACCCTGTGAGCTCTCTTTTCCACTCTGGTGACAAATCAATCTCTGGCCTTGATCAGTAAATTACTGCCCTTCACACTCCCAGCCGAGCACAGCTTCATTATGTACTCTTTGTCGGCTTCTGCCTCTCTTTCCGCTTTCACTGCATCACTCGTTCTGTTGCTCTTCCCGTCCATCTTTCATTTTCTCCTCCATTCTTCTCCCCGCCACTTATTTTTTGTCCCTTTCCCTTGTTTTCCACTCATTCTTGTGCTTGGTTCTCTTGCCATTTTTAACATTCATTCCTGTTTATGGAGCTTTTTTTATAGATATGAATGCAAATAAGAAAAGAGCAACAACAAACGTATTGATGTAAATAACTCATTTTGACAGAATTATAAACAGAACATTGATGACTGAAAGATAATTAGCTGAATTTCAGCTATGAAAGCCTTTTTCATGCACGAGTTTTTAAAGTGCCTCCCACAGCAGATGATGATCGATCATGTGAGCAGACTGCAGGACTGTCAGTCCCACAAAAAATAAAAAGACAAACTCAAGAAGCCGAATTATAAATTGAAGCTTGAAATTGCTTGGAGATAACAAGAATTTTTAAATGCCAGCTGGAACTTTAGTACAATGGAATTTCATTTAGCGTAATTTTCTGACCTTTTCATAAATAAATTAAGAAAACAAACCGATTTTGAAAATGTGTTTTTATTGGAGTCCCAATATTTAGTTCTTTTTTTATTTTATTTTTTTTTCAGTCAAATGTGAATAAAACTGAAATCACACCCATAACCAGTTATTAAAATTGGATTGTTGTCTCTTTAGTTTATTATTTTGGCTTTACTGAACAAAGAGCATTTCAGCAGCTCAGCGTTTGGTGGAGGCCAAACACAGAGGTAAAAGAAAATATAGTAAATAATTAATTTTCCTTCGGGCATTAATTAAGTCATCTGTCTGGATACAACGGCAAAATCAATTTAAACGTTTGAATTATAATTTGTGAATTTTGTGTTAACAGCTTGTTGCAGCTTGTTATAGATCAGTTGTTCTTTTATAATTTAATTTGTCATCATTATTAATTAGACCAGTGAATATGGCGACCTCATTTTGTTAGCAGTTTGTGTCTGAATGAGGCCCGAGTCAGCTACAGTCTTTAGTACGGAGATCATTTTTTTTACATCAGTGTTGAAAATATCCGGTCAGCAGTGATAAAAAACCAAAGCTGACTTTGACCAAACGTTGAGCCAAAATCGAGACAGAGCAGAACGACTCCGTTTTCATGCCAACAGGAAGTCTCAAGGAAAACAGCTGAAAGTGAAAATAGTTGTTAGTTAAAATTCTTTCCATGTGTCCTTTTGTCGGCATCTTGTTTCTTTCCTTTTATCTGTCTGGTGTTCTCTTCCACTCAAGAAACTTTCAATCTCTCCTCCAGGCCGACAGTTGCAGGCCTTCGAGTTCCCCTCGGTTCAGTCTGAACATTAACGAGCTGCAGGTCTAATCAAATGGACAATTAAATCCTGTTGAGGGCTCAGCTTTATTATCTCAGGGCAGCCGCTGCTGTCTGGGCTGAGCTGCTTCGGGCTCTCTGGCTGCATACTGATCCAGAACTTTTCTCTCTTACGCCATCAAGTTCACCGCCAAGATCTGGATTACTTTGGCGTCACCATTTCCATATATATCAAGGAGCCCCTCCCCAAACCGATGAAATACCCAGCTGCTGATTATTTCCTGTTAAGCTGCCCGGGTAGAGATGCATCACTTCTCATCTGTCGGTCTGCGAGGAGGACCGTTTCCGTGGTGATGGCTGAGTGTGATTGACTTTGTCGTGCTGTAAGAAGTGAACCTTTCGACCCCGCTTGTTGTTTCACACCAGATTCTGTCAGACTCCGAAGCAGCTGTTGGTTCTGCCTCATTTAGCGCCCCACAAATGCATCATCTTTAATCATTCATATGTGTGCAACAAGCTCTCTGACTTGTTTTTCAGAATTTGGAGCAAATGGCTTGAAGTGTCAAGTCAAATTCATCCACTTGCGAGTTGCATGGTTTTCATCAGCGGCTGCAGTTTAAAGGTGGATCTGTTGACATGCAGGGCCAAGATGCTGAACTTTCACGGAGAGCTGCTGGTTCTTTTTATCGCCAGTTGATATTTCAAAAATGCTAAATATAATTTTCCAAAAACTGAGGTGCCATCATTGGATGAGAGATCTGCACTTCACTAATAAGTCTGCCAAAGAAAATAAGACATTTGACATTTAAAAGTAGAAACAACAAATGTTTCTAATTATGACAGCTGTTAATGAATTAATTGAGTTTAAGACTGAATCTCAGACAAATTTCCGCATATTAACATACTATAAATGTTGTAGACCTTTATGATTGCATTTGTATCTCAGTAAAGTTGTTAATATTTCTATATTTATCGATTCTGTTTTAGTTTCAGTTCTTATTGTTATCCTTGTTTTGGTTTTCTTTCTGATTACACCTTCCCCCGTGCTTCCTCTTTTATGCTGTTGTCACTCTAAATGTCTTCATTAATGGCGTTTAATCTTAATTTTATGCCAGTTAGTGTCGTCAGTCTACATTTGTGCCCATCGGTGCTGAAAAGTCCAAAACGATTATAAAATGATGACTGAAAACTGGAGCTGAGCTGAGAGTTCTGACCCCATGGTGGATCACCAAATTAGGCACAGTTCATCCTGAGGGGACCAAGATGAATGTCAGTCTAATAATTATTAAGACATAATTCAGCTGCTCACATTGTCAGGTACCATTAACTTCTGAGTTTTATTGACTTTGCCTCCACTTACTCTTGTTTTAACACTGATTTTGGTCTCCACCAACATCTTAGTTGGTGCTTCTAATCCGACTGATCAAGTAAAGTCAGCAGTAATTTTTACAATCAACTAAACACAAAGAACATCTTTATTTCTGGAAAACTGTTTCTAATTATCACCCTTTCAGAACCTCAATCTTCTGCAGATATTCAAAGTTACTCCACAGTGTTTTTGAGTGTTATTTTTGAGTGAGTGTCTATGAAGTGTTTTTTTTTTTTTTTTTTGACTCTTTGGGTTTGGCTGGGAAGTGAGAAGCCACCCTGGAACTGGTGTGGAGGGAGAGCGGAGTTTATCTGGATTATTAAAAGGCAGCAGCAGATCCTGTCAGTCAGCCTGCGGCCCTGCGGATCCCCTGAGGAGCGCTAACGAGCCAACAAAACAACTCATCAGCCCGTCCTGCTGTTTTCATCCTCTCACTTAGAGCCCGGCTCTGGCCGGCATACATGCAGACGGGCCTGATGTTCTTCAAGGCTGTTTGTCATGTTCTGTTTTTTTTTTTTTAGTCTCAGATCGCTCCCTCCAACTCTTAGGAGCGTCATATCTCAAAGGTCAAAGTCATTGCGACTTAAACAGTAATAAATACTTTAATTTATTCATCATATTGATTGAATGGAAACTTCCATGCTCCTTCAGTGATTCTCACTTTTACTGTCTCTGTGTGAAAACTGTCTGGTCGTACAGTATCATCCCACAATGCTTTGCTCATTGAATGTCTGTAAAAGAGGGTCCAGGGTCTCAGGGGATTTAGTCTTGAACCCAGAGTCATCCACTGATTAGTCAGTTGTGTGGCTGAGGTCTCTCTTCCCACAAAGAAGCAGGCTGAGATCTGCTGATTTTTGTTCTGCTCATGCTTGATGAGTCTGTCAGTCAGCATTGTGTTTCTCTTTCCCTTCATGCCAGGAACGTTGATTTCCAGCGGCACAGAAGTGGAACAGAAAAGACGGAGATAAAATAAGAATCCAGCAGATATTATTCCGCATGTCAAAGCCTCCAATGAGCCTCACTTCTCCAACAAAGCTGTAACAGTCGATCTCAAATTCACGTCAGCATTAATGTTATAAAAACGAAGTACGTCTTTGTCTCCAGTGTTGTTGAAGATCTTGGACCTTATTGTAACACAGTTCGATCTTGGGGTAGAAAAATGAGCTTTTGGCCGAGGAGATTGAATAATCTCTTATCTGTATGCGTTAGAATTGACGCAGGATGGCATTATGGGAAAATTATTCACATAAGCTCCACAGAGTTCCAGACATGTCAAAACGTTTTAGAATCTAACAGAGGAAAAAGTGATTCCTTGTTTTCAATCCATTGATTTGCATGAATTCCAGATAAACCCATAAATCAACCTACAGCAAGTGATATTGGATTGTTGCAGACTATTTGTATTTACATAATATTCAGTCAGAGAATAACAGAAAGGTGAAGTGAAAGGTTGAGATAAGGAGTCACTACATGTCCACATTAGTTGGTCAGTCTCAGTCCTGTTTGGTCTCCACCACCTTCCATCTGCTTGTTTAGCTTCTAAATGCTGCACTTTGCACACCAGCTGCTCTCTGACCGAGTCAGTTTTACAGCTTTTTCTGAGAAAAACCAGCTCCAACTGGGCCAAAAAAGAAAAATGCTTCCAGATTTGAACCCAGATGGTGAAACTGGCACCAGAAACTGAGTTGAAAGATGCTCAAATAAAAAAACTCTCACAATAATAACAATTAATCCTTTAAAACGGTCACACTTGCACAGTGTAAATTGATAGTTATTTAAAAATGAGTAGAGAGGGAAATACTCAGTAATCCTCAGTTATATTAAAACATTCATATTATTTATTAAGCTGCGCCCCCTCCCTGGAGAATATTTATCCCCCTCTGTGTTTTTCAGACGCTCCATCACAACTCCAACTAGATTTTAGTTCCACTTATTGATTCCGCTGACAATTGAATCCTGTCCGGTCGCTTCTTAAATCCTGGTCAACGCGGGTTCTTGACAGATTTCCGATTGAAGTAGAACAGCTTGGGCTCCCTCTTCCTGACCTCGGTGACATAAACCACCTCTACCTCCTGAGCAGAAGGGATGGTGTCACCGTCAGATGCACGTTAAAGGCAAATAATCGCATATACACCAAACAAATAAGCGTAATTCAGAGCCAGCTGAACCGCAGAAGGTTGAATTGGAACAAATAAATTCTTTTTTGCTGTCTCAGTGTCGAACTGTGTGTCACTGACATGATTTATCTATAAGTTTTAAACTAATTACTGAATTAGAAGTGTTGAAATTTATTTAATGTAAAACAGACTTTTTGCTGATTTGTCATCTTTTGTTTTTTTGTTTGTTTTGTTTTATTTATGAAGCTAACGATGAATCGATTTATCAGCTGAAAGTTTTATAAATTCATTAGTTTGTAACATCCTTTCACTCTACATCACTGCAGCACGTTTGTGTGTTTGTGTTTTTGTGCGCTGCTTCGGTTGTTTTCTGGTGTAAATCATTGAATATGAATTAAAGCCTGAGCTGTAAATAGGATATTCTCCGTTCAGTCAGTGACGCTGTTTCAAAAAGGACTTCCTTTCATGGCATTCAAAAATGCCATGATTCATTTTAAACACTTTCAGTGTTTCACTCCGACTCGTTCTCATTTCATTTCACTTCATGTTTTTATAAATTCACCCGTTCTTTGCGGCCAAGCCAAGAAATCCCCGAGAATGAGTCTGAACCCAGAATCCAGACCTCAGGTCCTCATTTTCATGTTGCAGCAGACAGCATGAATATCTCAGATCTCTTGGTGCTGTTTCTTTACGTATAACTGCAAGCTTCACGGTTTAAAAACAGATTGTTGGATTCTTTTATTGCACTCAAAGTGATGGACGGGCTCCAGACAGTTACACAAGGCTGAGTTGTATAACGTTTTTATGAATTATCCTGGAACACAGAACAGTAAATCAGAAGGTCAGTTTGGGCTAAAGGAGACCTGAGAATTACAGATTGGGTCTTTAACTGTGTTGATGTGAAGATTAATTACAAAGCCGAGCTTTCACCTTCAGCCAAGTTTCTGCTCGTCAGCTGTGAAGACGTTTTTTTGTAAACATGAATAAAACTTCACGTTTCATCGATGCATTTATTTCCTGTGCCAACGGACAAACGGCTCACATGTCAAAATAAAAGCTGTCACATATATGATGGTATAATTAATCTGATAGGGCAGCCGTGTTTATCTTATTTACACATCCAGCTACGTGAGCCCATGCTTTATATTTATTCTTGTCTTAGCTCTGTGTTTGGTCTCCACCTCCACCCAAAGGAAACAGATGGCTCTCCAGCTGCTGTCTGAGAGAGTCGCAGGTCTTTGTGGGGGCGATGCTGCTTTTAGCCATCAGCTAAGAGACTTTAACTTTGCTGCAGCAGAGTGAAGTGCTTAGCAGCCCAGTTCTGATTGGGGGCTGAGTGCTGTTTGTTTGTTTGTTTTGTGTGTTTGTGCGAGGTTAGAGGGCTGTTGTCGTCACCTTCTGTCAGCTCTTGGAGGGTTTTAGCTCGGAGGAATACCTGACGGCCATCTGGTTGCTGTTTTTCTTCCTGACTTCTCACAGACACTCAAACGTTTACAGAGACACTGAGAAACAGGTTGGAAGGACTCCAGGCGCTTCTCTGGATTTGAATAATTGAAATTAGGTTTTCAGTGTCTTCTTTGTGTTGACTGTGTCTTTGTGTGTGTGTGTCTACTGGAAGCAATCACAAAAACAATCTCTGTCGTTGTAGTTTGGGTAGTTTTTCATCTATCAGTCCGTTACTCCCTGAGGGCTTGTTGAATATTAATTTACCTTCTCAGCAGCTTTTTTTATTTTTGTTGTTTATATCTCTCCTGAATTATATTCCTCTGTGTGGAAACAGAAGTATCAAAGAGGCCACGTAGCTCAAGGACTTTCCTGATGACATCTACGGTTCTGACAGATCCAACGTTCGACAGGTTGGATGTGTCATCACAGAAGGTTTAAAAAAAAAAAAAAAAGGGAGGTGAACTGAGCTGACGGAGGCTTTTAATGGCACCTCCTGAAACATGGCCCAGTTCTCGGGAGAAGACCGGCCCACCTCTGGCAGTCCTGCAGGCCTGAGGCTGATGATGTTGACATTTTCCCTTCTGTAAATATGCTGCACACTTTTTGGTTCTGTACTTTATTGTACTCTGTTCTGCCGGGGCAGGAGAACTCCGGGCTGGACACGTTTCCTGTGGACCAGTATCAGAACTCGTGCCACCTGTTCTGGATTGTGGAGAAGCTCCTGCAGAAGTCAAAGGTGGAGGTGGACTCGGAGCAGGCGGGCTTCCTGAGTCACTTGCTGCACCGCGTCTTTCTGTTGTCGGAGGAATTTCCCTTGTTTTCCATCTGCATGTGGCGGATAGCAGGTCTCCTCACCTCCTCAGACAAATCAGAAGCAGGAAGTCCACGTCCAGAGGTCTGTGAAGGTGGTCTGAGACAGCAGAAGTAGCTACAGACCACCATCTTGGGAACGAATTCAGTTCGGTGATACGTCTCCTGGTGTTTTACTCTCTTCAACAAATCCCATGAAAATGTGGATTAAATGCTGAAAATAGTCCCCAGCCATTTTGTTTGGTTACAAAACTAAATTATGAAACCTTCTTTAAGAAGACGGCCTAACAGAACCCTAACCCCTTCAAAAATATAAAGATCTAAGCTGTAAACCTTTTGGATGGTGATAACAAACTGAGACTGAAACTGAGATTTTTAAGGGGACCGAAAGAATCTACTAGATTTGTTCATCTTTTTAAGCTCGCAGGAAACTATTGTCCACATTAATATCTGCTCAATACAGAATCTTTTTAATGAAGGCTTCAGGGGATTGTATTATTTTAGATTTTGGACGTGCCAGCAGGAAAATGTGTTGTCTGTGCTACTGCCTAACAACAGAGCGGGAAAAATAAATCCTGACATTTACTTCTGGTTGTTTATTCATTCCAAAATTACATTTCATGAATAGAGTAATAACAGTTTTACATTTTTAGTGGTGAGAGTTTCTTAGTTGACAAAAAACAAGAATCCCCAAAGTTTTACTGCTTCTCTGCTGGACTGAAATACAAAAAGCCTGTTTTTATATATATATATTAAAAAAAATAAAAATAATGAACGAAAATTAATCAGGGGTTTAATATTCTTCACCGTGATTACAGCTGCTCCTTCTGGATTTTTAGTTTTCATGCAGTTATTAAAGCGTGGAAAGGAAGTAAATTTTTAATTTTACACAATTTCTACAGCAAAAAGTTCCCATTGTGTGATTTTAAGTGTAACAAACACAGAATCCGTGTGTTGTTGTTAAGCAGCTTATGTTCAGTTATTATTTGTTACCGTTCTTCTACACTACATTTGGTACAAAAGTAACACCCCCCATAGACAGGACGTTATTTCCTGTAGAATCAGTACTAGCCCGAGTCCGGCCCAGACGTGGAAGTTTCCTTTTAGCCATCAGGAGCTGCTCAGCTCATGAGCCTGAGTGGTTTGATTCTGTTTCAGTATTTTTAATCGGCTCGTTTCTCTGATGTGGTTTTGGCAGCCCGACCGTTGGAGGACACGGGCCCACATCTCCAGAGGTTGTACAGTTCCCTCCTCTGAACGGATTCTGTCTGCATCTGTTTCCGAAGAGTCTTTCATCATTCCTTCGTCTCTGCACCATCAGCAGGGACGTTCTCCGCCCCGGCTGTTTATTTGCTTTCTGAAACGAGGCCTCGGGCGTGAACGCAGCTACGTCACTGATGACCGAAGGCTCCCGGCTGATAGTCATCGCTCCCATTGTGTCTGCTCCGGGTTCCTGCCCCTCTCCGTCTGCCATCGGCTCATCTTTCATATCCTGTCGACAGCAGAGCGGGGGATAGGTGCTGCTTTAAAAAATAAAAATGTGCTCTGCTCCTACGTGCTCCGGCGGTTAATGGGCCTCGGTGGAGGAGTGAATCTGTCTTATGAAAGGAGAGATTGACGGGTCGGACCACACCGGGAAACCTCACAGAGTCTCTTTACACAGACTATAAAAAAGATGCTTCATCAGAGGAGGACAGGAACTTTTGGCTCATTAAAAATGATGAACACTGAGGGTGTGAGCAGGGGAGGATTATTTATTATGGTACAAGGAAACAAAACATTTATTAATCCATCTATTCTTATTCCTCCAGTTCAACTGTTGTCCAACAACTATTCTACTGGTAGTCCTCCATTCAGTCTTTGATTCTAATTCATGTCTGGGTTTGATATTCATCCAGTTAAACTATCAAACAGTCCAGATTAAAAAAATATCAAGATGGCTGATCAGGGTTAACACTTCAGACGCTTCAGTGATGGGACCTTTAAGCTGCAGATGTTTGTGTTTTTCAAATCTTATGGAAGTTGCTCCAAGTCATCCTAATGTGTCTCCTAAACCCAGATTGTGATCCTCATGGTCTCAACATCCCAGTCATCACTTCTTCTATTTATTGTGTCACTGAGTCTTATTAATAAGTGAAACAGGAAATGACACCGTTGTCCAGTCATGTGACTGAGGCTGGAGAAGACGTGGGACCTTTAAAAACCAGGAGACCTGTTCTCTCAGCCTCTCCCTGCTGCTCGTGGTCTCCAAACCTTTACAGGAATGTCTGTGACTCAAGGACAAAGAAAACAGAAGAGTGACTGCAGGCCATTTTTATTGGAACACAGGTTCCATAAATTTCAGTCTGTGCTCTCTTATATTTCTTTTCTAATATAAGACCAAAGATGAGAACTTTAATCTTCCACGCAGGACGAAGATCAGCACACAATCAGGAGCTGATTGAACAGCAGCCGGCCGAGTGTCGGACTGCGTGGTGTCTGATTGTGCTCATTTTGTTCGGGTCGGGTTTGGCGGTTAGTTGAGTGTTTGGTATTTTTGTCTCAGACCGATTATTTCTGAGCGTATCGTCCCAGAAAAACTCTCCAGAGAAGACTCTTACCAACCAATTTGTTACAGCAAATGTTGTGATTTTATTCCATTTCTATTGATGCAATCCAAACGTGTTGTTGAAAGCTGAAATCCTCGACACTGGTGACTTCTCTTTGTGCGTTTTATTCATTTGTCTCCACTTAATTTGCCATTTTTTTAGTAACTCTAACTTTGTGTTGCCTAAACAGGAAAATCTCTGTTTTATTACAGTGATTTGTGTTGACTGCTTTTTGAAACTCCTTCCAAAACTATGTGTAAACATCGGCTTGATTTTTACGTGTGTTATTAAAATGGAGAATAAAAAAAATGATCAAATGAGACTTTCATCTAACAGCTAGCATATTTATGGAGACAGATAATCGGTGATTTTCTTCTTTTAATGTGTAACAAAAAATATTAGAAAACACCAGCAGCCTAATCGTTTCGTGGTATTTGAGAGTGACGGACTGAAGATCGCAGGTATAAAACTCCAGATGTATTCTCTTGCAGTAGCAGTTTTAAAGAAGAGGAGATAAAAGCTTCAGAAATCCCGTCGGTCATAAAAACTGGAGCTACGATGAAGTAAAAGTCTGAAATGAGGTGAAGGAATGTAAATCTGTGAAGCTGTAAAGTGTCTCAGTGTGCAAAGTCTGCAGGAGCCGAGAACAGATTGTGTAAATAATACTTCACTTAGCAGATCTGCGTTCCGCCATCAGACGGGGATGACTCATGAGCTCTTTGTCTCCCTAAATCTGAAAACCCTGATTGATAGCAAAATTAATTTTCCATATGCTCCATCTGCCCGTACAGATCAAAGCCATTCAGAGGGGCTGAAGTTTTATGACTAAGAATAGAAAAACATTTCTTTTTCTGGAGTTTTTGTATTTCCAGTTCAACAAGAGTCTGAGAGAGAGAGCGACAACAAAACGCACAAGGTGAAGGTCGACGAAATCCCCCCGAGCAGGAAGAGAAGACTAAACCTCTGTTTTATGTGCGAGGATGATTTTTGAGCCATTTGAGCTGATAGAGATAAATTCTCCTCCGCTGATGCGAGAACAACTTGAACTTTGATGCTCGTGCAGATGTTCCAGATCAGCGGCCTCGTTTGACAGATGTTTCAGAAAACAGCCGTAATGGAAACTAATGATTTCATTTTCAGCACGGAAATGAAATACCTAAAAAAAAAAAAACGGATAAATGTTTTTTTTCTTCAGGAGAAAACAGAACAGGAACGTTGTTCTGTCGTTAATTGGCGTCTGTGAAGGTCGGCGATGTCGGCTGAGTGTTCCTGCTTTTTGTTTTTCTGAGGGAATCTGGAGTCACTTCCCTGTTTCCTCCTCCTCAGATTCATGCCAGCGATCATAATCAGATTTAGAAAACTGTAAATTGAGAACGACTTCTGCTCGTTCATCTTCATTTCAGCGGTTTTAGCGTCGTCGGGGGATGACAGCATTATTTTCGCTCCAGCAGCATTCGGTTGACCCACTAATTCTCTGGAAACACACCGAGGAGGGAAAGACGGCGTCCATTAATCTCTCTCAGGAACTCCAGCTCTGCAGAGTGGAGTCGGGATTCGTGCTGAAGATCAGAGAAAACGGTTCATAATGATGTGACCTGGTGACGCGTCTGTCATCTTCATACGGCAGATTTCAGCTTTTTATCGTGTCCAACTGGACGAAAACCAACTTTTGTTCCGATGGGTCTTCTATCCGGCTTTGTCCAACAGATAGATGACTTTATCTTTAAATCAGGCTGGTCTGAACCGTATGTTTTCCCCCAGATTAAAGCTGCTAATCCTCATTTTTAAAGCTGCATTTGATATTTTATTGAATTGATATTTTATTTTATTCATGAATAGCAAGAAATTTCTGAGGGGGAAAAAGGTTTTTGCGTTATAATCTTGAATATGCACATTAATATTGATTTGACTTACTGATATAACAATATTTTATTCAAGTTTTACATGTTTCAAAGAGAGAAAGTTCACCGTATGAAGGAATCAGTTCAATAGCAGGATTCATGCGTTATATTCTCAGTTGAATCAGTAAAATTAGAGTTTAAGCCATTAATCATTTTGATTCTTATTGTAAATTAATAAATTTCCTTCTGATGTCGTTGATTTATTGAACCTCTCAGCATCACTTCAGTGTCTCAGCCTGGTTGTGATGAATCTTTAAATGAGGCTTCAAATTCACATTTTCAGTTTCCATTTGGTACAAATTCACATTCATCAGCTACAGAAGTGTCGATAAATAGAACAACTCGGAGTCACTGTGATTACATTTTTTTCCAGCTAAAGTTAAGCCGGGTTGTGCTACAGATCAGATTTAATTTATGTGGCGTGACTTTGGGGGGCGGGGGGGTCGATCTTAATAAGCGGCGGGAACAGTGAGCGCTCTCGTTTTCTTGTGTTACTGCTCGGTTTGATCTAACTTCTGTCAGACTCTTCTTAATTCACTGGAGAGTAAAATTTTCATTAGTTCCCTCTTGACATGCAGCCCTCTGAAATATTCAACAGGTAGGAAGCTACTCTCCGGCTCTCCAAACAATCGCTCAGCTGACATGTTAGTCCAGATATTCACGTGAGCTCAGTCTTGGCTTTGTGGAGGGTTATATCATCGTTATATCATTTTTTTAAACCTTGCTGCTCTCTGCTGTATCATGTTTTGTGTAATTGGGAAGTAAAAGTCGTTTTATTTTCGCAGCAGCCTTCTGACTCGATTGACTTTGATTGTCGGACTGAGGTTCTGAACTTGGTGGGACTTTTAAGACTACTGCAAATCATCTCGATAACACAGAAGTAGCTTAATGGCCGTGTCAACAACTCAAATGGGAATGCACCGACGCCGCGTGACATTCACAAAAAGCCCCTCCAGCATCCTTTAAGGCTTTCGGACAGTTTGACACACGATCTTTCCAAATGTCAGCCTAACTGCTTGAACTGCATTGAAATTCAGCTCAGCCTCTTCCAGCGTCCCGTATTTATGAGCCGTGTGTGATCAGATGACGGCAGCTGAAAGCAAATGACTGTGTTTACTGGGATCCAGACGTTCAAACAGGAGAACGGCTCATGGCTGAGCTGTAAAATGTGTCAGTGAGGACATTCTGTGCAGATAATTAGTTGGTTTGTAATTTAGCCCTCATCATCTTTTTTCTTTTTTTTTTTAATGACCCAGGAGGCCACGCCTTAAAGGATACCGTCTCTTCCCTGTAAATTAAACCGTATGTTTAAAAAATGAACACCACATTGAAACGGTGTACGATCAGCATTGTGCCGAGTCAGTTTCCAGCTCCTGGAAATCTGTTTCATTTCAGTGAAACCTCACAGAAAGACGCCGCCTCTCTCGAATCGATGGACAAAATGGGGTCTGAAGAGCATCGACTGTTTGATCGAAACTCAGATGACAGACGTCACAAACTGTTGTCGGATCTGTTGAGTCTAATTTAACTATGAAGTTCGTCATCACAGACGACCCTAAATTGTTGGTCGGTCCACCTCATTGTTGAACTTCCTGTAATGTTACAGTTTTTCACGTTAAGGGCCAATTAAATATTGAAATGAATCGATTTTGGGAACGGTTCTGAATGAATAATGTTTTTTTTTTTTTTGATGCGTGGAGCTGAAGGCTGCCTGGACTCTTTAGGTGAGATCTGGGACACGGTCTCTCCATCAAGCTCAGTACTGACACAGAAGGTCTGAGTCCGCTGGAGGAATTCAGCTCCTTTATTTTCACACAGCGGGCAGAAAAGTCAGTCCTGGTCCTTCTGCTGGACTCAGACCAACTAATCTGAATCCCTTATTAAGATAATTTGAAGCCTTTATTTTTTATTTTTGTTTCCTGTGGCCCCATCGGTCATCTGTCAGCCGGCTGTTGTGACGTCTTCGTTAGGTTTTGTTGCCAGGCGACACCTAGTGGTCGTAGTGATAATGACAGCCACAGATAAAATAAAGTCTGTGCATTCAGCTGTTCGTTAGCTTCATTTCAGACCCCGTCTGACCCAACCCAGACTCTCCTGGAGCTCCTCGGCCGGCTGAAGGGGGAGAGGACTTAAAACTCACACTGTGGCTTCGGGGAAAGACGAATAAACAATGTATAATTAAAAGGATTTGCATGTTATTAGTATTCCCTGACATTGTCTGCAATGACCCCCCCAGGCTGAGGAGCAGCTACGGGTCAGCAGAAACATAAATTAGACTTTGAGAACTAAAATTGGGATAAGGGGGTGCACAGCTGCATTAAGTGGGACCGTTCCTCCCAGAGGGGTCAGAGATCATCAAAACACTCAGCCAAGGCGGAAATACTGAAGTGGGGGCAACAACAAATGTTCATCAGATTCAATCTCTGTTTTCGTTTCCAGATCTGCGGAAATCAGAGCGACAGTCGGGATTAAAGTTTAACCAGAGCAGGTTTGTTTGTTCTGTCTTGATATTTAGATTTGTTATTTTTCTATTTATAATCTCATTCTTTAAAAATTAAAAGGGCTTTTTGAAGGATGTGGGGTTTAAAAAAAAAAAATAATACACACAAACAAATGTATATAAATCAGTCTAACTATTGAAGTGAGTTATGTTTAAATGTTGTGCAACTGCAGTGTGCAGTTTGTTCTGTTGCTGAGTGAACACAGAAATCGATCAGTCTGTGAACCTTCAAACTAAAAATCCTAAAACCTAAAATAATTCTGATCCAGATCACGAAGCTCTTTGAGATGAAGGACTTGGTCTCTGGATCTGGACTCTGTTCCACTTCCTGCACCACAAGTGTTTTTCTGCTTCAACACCACAAATCCATTGTTGTTTCTTGGGATGATATTTGTGTTGTTGTCGTCGTCTCCTTTTTAAATGTCGGACATGTTTGAGCTTGAACTTGTTAGTCGATAAGCAGAAGAATTTAATGCGGCCACTGTTGTCGGTTTTTAAAGAGCGACCTGAAGCTGATTCTTTTTTGTGCTCCATCTTTCTCCCAACAGTGTTTCCTGAACTCTTCTGGATTAACCCTGTAATTCCTGACCAAATAAATAACGGATAGAAAATTCTATTTTTTCTTTATTTGGCTCTTTAACAAAAAATATATATAAAAAAAAAGCATATTTGCCGTTTGTTACAATTCGGGCAATAACAAAAACGTTTCTCCTTGGTCATCTGTAACATCTCTATCTTTATTTTTTCCAACAGATGCTTTTTTCAGTCTCTTTTGATGGTCTCATAAATGTATGTATCAAATATGAAAAAAAAAAAAAAAAAAAAAAGATCCTTGAGCTGAAAAAGCCGTCGGAAATAAAACGCCTGCCCAACACCTCGCCTCCACAGCTCGGCCTCTTCAATATTAAACATTTTGGAAATCAGCTCCTGATTTACGATGCTTCTGTCCTCCCATTTCTGCTCTTTGAGCTTTCATAAGCTCGTTACAAAATCCATCACGCCGTCGACATTTCCTTTCCTGCGAGCTGTCGGCTAATAGAGACGTTTGTATGACGCGGCGTCTCTGAGAATCGGTCGACCCGTCCGGCGGTGAAGGCCCCATTAGCGCACAAATGTTGCCTGTCAGCGTTTGACTGTATAAATCGTCTCTGGATCGTTCTGCTCGGTAAATGTGAATTATTCGGCGTGCAGCTCGTCTGTCAGACTCTGTCGGCGTCCTGGGGGGGGAAGTGATCAACTCTTTTCCCACAAGGCGCCGATAATTATGGTCATTTGTTTGGTAGCAATTACCCGACTCTGTCTGCGTCTGCATACAAATATGAAACATCCAAACTCATTTTTATGAGTCTCACATCAGAGGGAGAGATTTTATCTAGTAATCACGCTTTTTGATATTTTTTTTTTGTTTGTGTCCTTCAAAGTCTGACTTCACCTCAAAGATATGTTGTCTCTGTTTTTTAGCTTTTCTGCTCTTCACTTGAATTAAAAGTTCAATCAACATTATTTTAGTAAAAAAAACAAGCTTGAAGTACTTTTAGGTTCTTCAGGTGGCTGTTTGAGAAGATCTGACTGAGAGACTGAAGTCATTAATGAACCAGTTGGTTAGTAGGACAGAGCACAGTCATGCCAAATCAATATATCAGTAACCTTTTGAAGGGAACCTCTCTAAAGTTCACCCCCAGATGCTCCTAAAGACTTGAAGAGGAAGATTCAATTTGGTTTTTGAAGGTTACGTTTTTAAAACTTTCATTCCAAGTATTTATTATCGAGCAGGCCAACTCGTCATCAGTGAAGTGCTGAAGGGTTCCAGATGAATGTCGTAACGTTCCAGTTTGTTGTTTTGTATTATTTATTGAATTTCTACTGAGCAGGATGAAGCATCTTTATCTCTGCTCCAACAGAAAGGAGATTACAGCCTCAGAAAATAAAAAAATAAATCTCTGAGGCCAGAAGGACGAGAAGAAGCTCACGTTTATGATGAAACGTTCAGCGTTGGCGTGTCGAGCTGGTTTAAGGGACGGTGGTCCGGACTGAGGATTTCAGGATTATATCTGAAGAGAGCTGTCGGAGTACAAGTCTCCTCACATCCTAAAACATCCAGCGCTTTGTGCTCTCCTTTCAGTCACAGATTTGCTTTGTGAAGGATCATCAGTTTTCTTTTAATCATGCTCTTTGATTAGCTGCTAATTGGAACAAATGATTCAAGTTTAGTCGAGAGGAGGGAAATCAGCAAACGAAGAGGAAGCGTACCGTCAATCTGAGTCGCTGTTTTTCTGTTTGACTGACTGGGACGAGATCAGTGCCTTGCTCAGGGACTCTCCGGCAGCTGAAAGGAGTCTTTTTAATCGTTTTTTCAACACGTTTCCAGCTTCTTGACTGAGTGCAGAAGTCTCTGAATGTTCCTGCAGCAGGTCAGAGCGGCTCCTCTGAGGAACATCTGAACTATGAATTTGTGCTAAATCTGTTAAATCTGCTAAATCTGTGTTCAGCAGCTGATCGGGCGGACAAAAGGACTTTTGCAGTTCAAGTCGGTAAATTGTTAGGTTGTGTTTCTTCGCGGCTCGAGACACCGTGACTCTGACTTCCAGCTCTATGTGCTGCCCCTGTTGTGTGACTAATGGACTGTGTGTGTCTGTGTGTGTCACACTGCATGTTAATGTCCGCATGAATATGTACGAAGATGACATTTATTACAGCGACTGTGGAGTTTGGGTGTAACGGCAACATGTCACTTTAATTGTGTGTGTGTGTGTGTGTGTGTGTGTGGTGTAAGGCAGACTGACAATTTTGTTCCAGTTTAACAAATCACAGCTTTCAGTGAATAAATAGTCTGAACCTGTGTTGATCAGGATCTTCAGTAAACCTGGATTTTTTTTTTTTTTTTTCAGTCAGTGCAGCTACAGTATCCGGCTCTAAATACTACATTACCCATGAGCCTTAGCTGCCTTGACATCACAGCTGATCCATAATCTGAGGGTTAATGTCCGATGTGTGTTTGTGCTGTCGTTCAGCTAACTGCGTTGTGTGTTTGTGAGTCTAGCTCAGCTGTTCAGGAGATGGATCATCTGCTAGCTCTGTTGTGTTTACTGACCCAGAGGGGGAATAAATCTGTCCGATGGCGTCGGTGGACCCAAACTTCTGGCAAAGTCACCAAGATAAAAGCCGACCGGCGCTCATGAATTATACCGACACTTCAAGCTGCAAAGATTAACGCCACTTCTGCTCTTTCTCCAAAAAACTTTCCTGGTGTTTTGGCAGTTCTGCTCCTGATGCAGCAGGGTGACTGTCGCTGACCGTAACTGGTTTACTAAGTGTGAGACCAGCGAGGGCAGAAAAACACAATCTCAACACAACTGAATGTATTTGAACCCTTTACATTTTAATGTCCATGAATGTGGAGTTCCCCAAGGATCAGTGCTGGAACCCAGGTGGCTTCTCATGTCACTGCTCTGCAGACGATACCCAACTGCACTTTTCCTTTCAAAGATGTTTTTGATTGCACATTTTCTTTATTGCACAAGGAACTCTTCAGACTGATGATCTGTTTTACATCAGTGAGCATTTTAGATGTGACAGAGTTGAAGCTTCACTGTGGCATTTTGAGTTTGAGTTTTGAACCTCTGGAGCTCAAACACATCAACTTCAACAGAAAAACAAACTTTAGTTTAAATTGTATTCTCCTTTTGCTTCCTGTTGCGGCTCGACCTCAGCAGTCAGATCGCTGCTCAGCTCCTCGAGCCTCACGGCGCTCCGTACAATCTGTTTATGAATCATTGTTGAGCGAGTGAGGAGTAACCAGGGAGCTAATTAGCCTTCTTATTTTATTTTTTGCTTTTTAATTCTCTTCACGTCAAAGAAAAGTTTTCAGAGGAAGCAGTCGTGTGTTTCAGGAAACTGATCGTCTCTCGTATCAGTGAGCGGAAGGTTCGGGGGGGCCGAGAACAAATGCATGAACATTTTCAGAGAGAAGTCACAGATCTGATCTGCAGGAACGACAGACACAGAAGTCCTGAGTTTTGGGCCTGTGGCCAGTTAGAAAGTTTTATTTTAACTTTAAGGAAACTTTATGGAAAGGTCAAAGGTCAAAGGAACTGCGACATCGTCACCTGCTAAAACTCCTCTGGCCCTTTTTCACAATGATTCAACTTCAAATATAAATATGAGCTTGATGTTTTTAAAGATAATGAGATCATCAGAGAAGATGTATTTCTTTCTGTTTTGAAATTTATCACAGGAAAACTTATGATGGTAAGAGTTCATCTTCGGATGTCAGAATCAGAGATGTCGTGTCACAAAAATAAATTCTCCTAAATCAGTTTCTCCAGATAATAAAAATGTTTTCTGTTTTCTCCAGATATTTATGTCACTAATGTGGAGATAAGTATTTATGAAACTGGCTTCGCAGCCTCAGTTCACACGGCTGTCTGATGTATTTTTGGATTCCTCCTCTCACTTTCAAACCAGATTAGAAACCGTGGCCAATCGTTGCTGCTCCAAACTTTCACCAATACTCTCCTCTGAATCTCCCATAATTCCTCAGTCCAGGAAGAAGGCGGATGAAAGAGTTCCAGTGTCAGTGAAAAACTGCAAATGACAGAATTACTGAAATATTTAGGAAACATTTAGTTGAGGAGTTCCAGACGTGGCAGACTGAAGAAGTTAATAATAATAACTGACCGATTTAAAGGGTCACAAACTCAAACGGACAACATTTTCCCTGAAGGGCCAAAATGATCGTTTTTTATTAATATTGGTTTTTTAGAGTCTCTCTTCGGGTCGGTTCGGTGCTTGATTTACCAACTGGGCCAGAGGAAGTGTGCTTCACTGCAGGCCGACAAATTTCCACTTTATGGATAATAAAGTTTTTGTAATCATAATTAAAATGGGAGGTGGTGAGCGTTTCCACAAGCTTTGTGTTCACGCTCACTTCTTGGAGCATCCGGCTCTTAATCTACACCCAAGGGAGAACGGTTGGTCTTATTTGTGATGGCAAGTTAATTTTCTGACCGTGGAAGCTGCTGATATTTGCAGCCTCCGGCCCGAGTTTAAAAATATTGTCTCATGTGGAGAGTTTGATGGATCAGATCATCTTCATGTATCCTGAGTGTGTTCAGTCCAACGTCTCATTTAAACTCCATTTCTTCAGTTTTTCTTTGGCTGTAATTTTTGCTTTTTTCCTGTGATGGAAGAATTCTTCCTGTGAAGCGATGTGAGGAGTCTGCTGCCGCTCCGTCGGGGTTCGGCCTTCTCCTGGTGAGACCCGGTCGGAACCGAGCCGACTCCCATTACAGCGATCCTGATTCAGAAATCCGTCCCCTGTGCTGTTTTGATTGAAGCCCATTTTAAGTGAAGTTATTAATCACATCGTGGATGAAGGACCCCCTGGGCCCCGGAGCATGCTGGGAGATATTACTTTCAGGAGCAGGAGGCTGCCATTCAGAAAATGAGTTGTCCCCAAACAGCTTTGCACAAAATTAACCATCTGGCTTTTGTCATCTTGGCGTAAAAGGAAATTAAAATTTTCACAACAAACATTTGTAAAATATCAGCAGAAAAATTTGGGAAGGAAATCAAACTTCACTCTCTCACCTCCGACACCACAGAGTCGTCTCCGCTGTCTCTCTTCTGTGTCCGCAGAAATCATTTCTTCCTGCTGTCGTTTGCCGGCCGACCTCGAGGTTAGAAAAAGTAGGCGTCAGAGAAGCCAAATCGCTGTTTCCAACTTCCAGACCATCTGGGAAAAATAAGAGGACGGGTGAGTAATGTTCTCTCCTCCTCGTCGAAATGTTTGCCGCCTCGCTGCTGACGGACGGGTGCAAGGAAACTGAAAAAGCTAATAAGCTGTGATAGTTTTCTCTGCAGAAGTTCACCCGAGTTTGTCTCGAAGCAGAAAGTTCAAGTGGCTTTACTTAACCGACGCCCCCTCTGAGCCCCCAGGGGGCGACCAACCTCCGATATCAGCTGCTGTGACGAGGCTGGTCCGCCATCTTTAAAAGTTTCATTTTGACCACGTTTGGACAGAACCAGTGAGGCTAAGCTAAGCTAGCTGCTGACTTCCTGTCCACGTCTGGAAATCCTCTCAGTAAACTGAAGTGGGAATAACTCTGTTCAAACTTGAATCCGGCTCATGGATTGATTTTTGCCTAATTCATGACAGGAAACTAAACAAAGCAGTTTAAAGTTTGTAACTTCTGTGTTTTCTCAGCTGTGATGAATTTACGTGTTTAACTTTAATAAGAGTTTAATAAATGTCATTCATTTTACAACAACAGAATCATCCAATTAATGTTTCTGCTGATTTTCATTTTGGGGATGGATTAGAACCAGTCTGATTTATCGACGTGTTTTCTTCAGATTAAAAGGTGATTATGAAATTTTTCCCAGCAGACGTTTTGAAAATGTCAGAAACATTCAGATTCTAATGATTTAACATTTGTGACGTTAAAGAAGCTGAAACCAAATATGCCTTTTCATTTTTACTGGAGAAATAAGCTGAGTCATAGTTTCTTGTTTCGTCTATAGATGGAGTGTAAAATTATAAAGGCTCTCAGAGTTTGGGGGGAAATTTCAGTTTCAGAGTGGGAAAGGGAGCGAAGATGATGAAGTGGAGTGTCATCAGTTGGATCTCTGTCACTTTTCCTACCATTTCTGTTTTTGCACTTCATGTCCCCTCAGAGTTCCTGATAAATCTGATTTATGCAGCAGAAGCTTCTATAATTCACACAGTCCTGCTCTGTCTGGCTCGTCTTCCTCTCTGATCTGTTGGACCAGATATAAAAGCTCCTTTTCTGCAGGAGCTCTGTGCCATTTTGTCTCCTTTTGAACTCTATCGATTCGGAGCGGCGTGTATCTGTGGCATCTTGTTTCGGGGAGTTTCCTCAGCCCGTCCGTCTTCGCCCTCCTCCCATGAGGCCTTTCTGCGACGTCGTCTCGGGCTGTGACAGATGGAATCGAAGCTGAGGTTCTGACAGACCTTGTTTCCCTTCAGAGTGATGGCGTGCCATGGCGGGAATCACTTCCTGCGTGCTCAAGGAAGATTCTGGCTCCCCCTTAGCTCCTGGGGGTGACCGTGACCTCTGACCTCCCCAGGGAGGAAAAAGGGCGTCGCCCTCAGACACCTATTGAGCAGGCCCCGCCATGTAATCAACGGGGTTCAAAGTAAAAGGTCACGTCAGCTGCTTCTGATCGGCTCATTATCAGAAGGTCGACCGCGGTGGTCCTTCAAACCAACCACACGTAACCGACACAAGGTGTCGACCCCCACCTGCCATCTTCTCCCTGATGTGAAGCCGTCTGTTTTATTCTGCCAATAAAATTTCATTTCTGAGAGTGGCACCGAAGAACGCTGCTGAAGACGGAGAAGTTTGGCGTCTTTTCAGTGAAGGATGTAACGCAGCGCCGTCTCACTACAGGGACGAATTTAACAGTTAAATGGATGTTTAACATGATGTGAAGAGTCGAGCTTCAGTTCTTCTTCTCTGAGATTCAGGTCTGTAGATCTGAAGGTTTTTTGTTGTGTGAAAATACAAAGAGATGAACGAACCGCGGATACTGAAATACTTTGCTTTTAACAAGATTAAAGACTCCTCTGAAAATCGGGATATTTTCTCTTTTGGCAGAATAACAAACTGTTCGGACACGAAATCATGAAATTTCATGAGATGTGTGTCTCACTGGACTTCAGGACCAAAAGCCTGAAAGGAACATTTTTAATCAGGATGTTTTGTTGTTTTTCAGATTTGAATTTGCTGCTTTGGATTCAAGTTGGCGCAGTCAGCAGTTTAATGGCTGCTTCTGTGTGTTTTAGGAGAGAGGTCAGATTTTTTCTTTATAAAACTGGATCTGCTCGTTCCGTCCGTCTCCAGTCGTGAAACAAAAGAACGCTTTGAGTTTGACATTGACACAATAATTTGTGATCGTGTCTTGAACAGAGTTCAATCAGCGTCCTCCATCTGCTGCTCGGCGCTCTGATCTCCAAAAGGTGATTCTGTGCAGACTGAGAATGAATCCATTAATTCTGGGACGGACAGGATGAAAGCAAGACGGAGGGGTTTTATTGTGAAGGACTGCATCAGCTGGAATAAGAAGCTGAGAAAAGGCTGCATCACTCTGCTCTCCATCTCAGCTTCATCTCCTTTTCCTCCTCAGAGCTCCGCTGGAAATATCCCAACATCCTTCGTGACCACAAACAAGTTGTGCCTTTATGTGTTTGGTGTCAAACGTACACGGTGATTTGACCTGCAGGGGGAAACAGGCTTGACATGTTAGTGCAGTCAGTCCGTCACTGCACTGCCCTCTGCTGGAAGAAATCTGCGTTTGTTTTTAAAAGAGTGGTTGGAAATCGACAGCTGGCGGCAGGTCCACCCTGAGGTGGACGTTTTTAATCTGACGAAGATGTGGTTGAAGTTTGTATCTGCTGAGTGTGTTTGTGTACAGACATTCATCGACATCACCGCTCCTGCAGCTCTGTGTTTGGTCTCCACCAGCTGTGGACTGTAACAGAGCTGGATGGAAATTTGTTTTTGTTTGTTCCCAACATCAGATTTTTAAAAGTCTGAAAGGAAAGAGAATGAGTTATTGATCATTTCGTCTCTGCCTTCATCAGAGAGACAAAAACACAAAGACGCCTCTGAATGAGTTCTTCATACTTCCCCTCTGCTGCTCTGCAGGCTTTTCTCCGGTGGATTTGACTCATTTCTTGCACTTTGCTGCCCTCTACTGAGACAGCAGACAGCTTCATGCTTCGAGGAGACGAGCCCACCTGATCCAGCAGCCAGCAGTCAGGTCTGAGGCATGATGGGAGATTATCGTTTTCGCTTTGGAAGCTCCACCATTTGATTTCATGTCCTCGTTAAAAATAACTTAATGCTCTTATGTTTTTATGCTCCAGCAGAAAACAGCATTAACTCCCCATCAGAGAGCGTCGCTTTATGGGTGAAAGTGAGCTGCACATTAAAACCTCCTAACAAACTATAAACACGTGTTTTTAAGTGTGTGCGGCTGATTAGCAGCTCAGTTTATTATTTTCTTTGGGCTTTTTTCTCAGTTTTAAGGCTTTTTTAAACTTTTTTTAAAATACTGGATTAACATCTAAAGTAATTAGAGCAAAAGTAAATATGTTTTGGTTCCAGTTTCTCAAGTCTTAATATTTGCTGGGATTTAAAACCTTAATTTGTTAACTTGGCAGCAGAGTTTTCTGCTGTTTGCACTGAAGCCGCCAGTTAAATGTTTTTTTTTTTTTCTCTTTTTTCTGAGAATATCAGTCATCAGCTGACGGCAGACCTGCTATCTACAGGAACACTGTTGTTTGGATTTGTGTTGAAGGAATGAGAATACTTCTCTAATCTAAAATGGGAGGACAAGGGTAAAAAAAAAAAGGAGAGACAAGCATAAGTAGAACCAGGAAAGGGAACTGTTTCATTTAGACGTGCGTGTTAGAAAAAGGCCGCTCAGACAAATGAACCGGTTGTGTCTGTGTCAGCACATCGAAGCAGGCCGAGCCGCGGTCAGATACAAGACGATGAAAGCAAATACAAAAACGCCTCCAGTAGTTTGTGGGAATGAGACGATAACAGCAGAGCCGAGTTTAAAGTGTCTGAGCCTGATCAACAGTGAGGGGTCAGGGGTCAGGGGTCAGGGGTCACCGCCTCCAGTCTGTTACCACTTTGGGTGTCTGCGATTAGATGTCGCTGTCTCATGTTTTTATGTCTGACGCGCCTTCAGTCAGCCATTTTCCATCAATTATTTTGTTCTTCACTGACACTCTGGTGATTTTTATCTTTTTTTATATGTTGTTGTTCCTATTTTGGGACATTTTTGTGCTTTAACAGCGACAGACACATGAGGCAGCTGTGCTTATTCAGTCCAGACCAGACCGTTACCAAACCTCCATCTGATCCTGGAGGCTGAACCACGCCTTCGCTTTGTGGTCCTGGTTATGTCTGCGGTGGATCAGGGCCTGTAAAGTACTGAAGTCTATGGGAAAATGTGACATCATGGAGGGTTGACACTTTAAGGGAGTGTTGTTGGTCAGATCCTAAATAAACAGCTGTGTGGAATTTAAGTTCAACAACAAAAAGCTGATTGATTCGAGTGTTTTGTTTACAGAAAACCGGTTCTGTCATGGAATCAGGCCCGTTTTCTGAAATCCCACAAAGCTTTGTGTTGTCCTGCAGAGGGTTTCCTGGACCTGCCAAGTCCGGCCTCCTCTTTCTGAAAACAAAAATCATGAAGTTGAGTGCAGTGGTTATATTAAAGTTTGGATTCCTTCACCACATCAGTGAGGATGAAGTCAGAGCTTTCTGTGGGATTTTGGCTGAAGTGGGTCCTGGAGGGTTCTGGTTTTGGGTTCAGAGCCAGTGAAAGCAGAAGAATCCACAGAGGAGGCGTTTCCCTCCGTCCGGACCTCCTCTTCCTCCTCCAGATCCCTCTCTCTCTCCCTCCCTCTCTCTCTCCCCCTCCCTCTCTCCCTCTCTCTCTCCCCCTCTCTCTCTCTCTCTCTCCTTCAGGACCGCAGACCAGGCCAGCAGCCTGATGTGAGCCGGACCTAGCCGGCCGTCAGTGTCCCGTCTCCGGCTTCCTCCTCCAGAGTCCGTGCGCCCCGCGGAGCGATGGGAGCGCTGCGCCCGGAGCGGAGCGCTGCTCCCCGGCTCTGCCTCCTCCTGCTGCCGCTGCTGCTGCTGCTGCTGCTGGACCTCCCCGGGTCCGGTTCGGCCGCCTGGGACCTGGTCCTCCTGCACACCAACGACGTGCACGGCCGGGTGGAGGAGACCGCGGAGCGCCAAGTGAAATGCGGACGGAGCGGCTCGTGTTTCGGCGGCGCGGCGCGGAGATCCACCGTGATCCAGAAGATCCGCGAGTCCGAGTCCAACGTGCTGCTGCTGGACGCCGGAGACCAGTTCCAGGGGACCGTCTGGTTCAACTACTACAGCGGGGCCGAGGCGGCACACTTCATGAACAAACTGGGCTACGATGCCATGGTGAGTTTACTGGGTCAGCTGAGTCCTGGTCCTGGTCCTCCTCCGGTCAGAGACCTGGTCCTGGTCCTCCTCCGGTCAGAGACCTGGTCCTGGTCCTCCTCCGGTCAGAGACCTGGTCCTGGTCCTCCTCCGGTCAGAGACCTGGTCCTGGTTTAGCTCCGGTCAGAGACCTGGTCCTGGTTTATCTCCGGTCAGAGACCTGGTCCTGGTCCTCCTCCGGTCAGAGACCTGATCCTGGTCCTGGTTTATCTCCGGTCAGAGACCTGGTCCTGGTTTATCTCCGGTCAGAGACCTGGTCCTGGTCCTGGTTTATCTCCTGTCAGAGACCTGGTCCTGGTTTATCTCCGGTCAGAGTCCTGGTCCTGGTTTATCTCCGGTCAGAGACCTGGTCCTGGTCCTCCTCCGGTCAGAGACCTGGTCCTGGTTTATCTCCGGTCAGAGACCTGGTCCTGGTTTATCTCCTGTCAGAGACCTGGTCCTGGTCCTCCTCCGGTCAGAGACCTGGTCCTGGTTTATCTTTGGTCAGAGACCTGGTCCTGGTCCTCCGGTCAGAGACCTGGTCCTGGTCCTCCTCCGGTCAGAGACCTGATCCTGGTCCTCCGGTCAGAGACCTGGTCCTGGTCCTCCTCCGGTCAGAGACCTGGTCCTGGTCCTCCTCCGGTCAGAGACCTGGTCCTGGTCCTCCTCCGGTCAGAGACCTGATCCTGGTCCTGGTTTATCTCCGGTCAGAGACCTGGTCCTGGTTTATCTCCGGTCAGAGACCTGGTCCTGGTCCTCCTCCGGTCAGAGACCTGGTCCTGGTTTATCTCCGGTCAGAGACCTGGTCCTGGTCCTCCTCCGGTCAGAGACCTGGTCCTGGTCCTCCTCCGGTCAGAGACCTGGTCCTGGTTTATCTTTGGTCAGAGACCTTGGTCCTGGTCCTCCGGTCAGAGACCTGGTCCTGGTCCTCCTCCGGTCAGAGACCTGGTCCTGGTCCTCCTCCGGTCAGAGACCTGGTCCTGGTCCTCCTCCGGTCAGAGACCTGGTCCTGGTCCTCCTCCGGTCAGAGACCTGGTCCTGGTTTATCTCCGGTCAGAGACCTGGTCCTGGTTTATCTCCGGTCAGAGACCTGGTCCTGGTTTATCTTTGGTCAGAGACCTGGTCCTGGTCCTCCTCCGGTCAGAGACCTGGTCCTGGTTTATCTCCTGTCAGAGACCTGGTCCTGGTTTATCTCCGGTCAGAGACCTGGTCCTGGTCCTCCTCCGGTCAGAGACCTGGTCCTGGTTTATCTCCGGTCAGAGACCTGGTCCTGGTTTATCTCCGGTCAGAGACCTGGTCCTGGTTTATCTCCTGTCAGAGACCTGGTCCTGGTCCTCCTCCGGTCAGAGACCTGGTCCTGGTCCTCCTCCTGTCAGAGACCTGGTCCTGGTTTATCTCCGGTCAGAGACCTGGTCCTGGTCCTCCGGTCAGAGACCTGATCCTGGTCCTGGTTTATCTCCGGTCAGAGACCTGGTCCTGGTCCTCCTCCGGTCAGAGACCTGGTCCTGGTCCTCCTCCTGTCAGAGACCTGGTCCTGGTTTATCTCCTGTCAGAGACCTGGTCCTGGTCCTCCGGTCAGAGACCTGGTCCTGGTCCTCCGGTCAGAGACCTGGTCCTGGTCCTGGTTTATCTCTGGTGAATTGTGTAGAAATGAAGGGCTCAGACTGAACTGTGGAGGTCGAAGGCTGATTGATGGTCTCAGTCAGCTTTAATTATCTTAATTGAATCTCTCTGTGGGTCTTTAAATCCTCCAGCCTGGACGAAGAGTCCAGACAGTCACATTTTAGAGGACTGGAAGGTTCCCTGTTGGCTGGCAGACCACATGGAGAACTGATCCTGTGAGGCAGAAGTTCTGAATCCAGCAAAACAAGACTGAAAGCTGAACTAGAAACTAAAACCACATTCTGGGCCAGTTCCTCCAGACCATCTGCCCGTCCTCTGGGGCTTCTGGGCTGAAAGCAGCCTGATGTGATTGACGGGACCAAATGTAGAATCCTTTCTCTTTCTGGTTTTCAGGCTTTGGGGAATCACGAGTTCGACAACGGAGTGGACGGACTCATGAAGCCGTTCCTGGAGCAGATCAGGTGTCCCGTTCTCAGCGCGAACATCAAGCCGGACCAAACGCTGGCCCCGACGTTCGGACTCGCTTACAAACCTTTTGAGATATTGAAGGTCGGCGAGCAGAAAGTGGGCATCGTTGGTTACACGACGCAGGAAACGCCGGCTCTGTCCAGACCTGGTGAGGAACTCTGTTTTATGTCTTCGCCCTTCTGTTTGCTTCCAACTCGTGTAGTTTACATCACAAAGGCCTTCACACTGTAAACATCATCTGCACACCATCGTCCTCTCCAAACAGAACCAAGAGTCCAGAGTTTGGTTCTCTGCAGAAAACAAATGTAGGAAAGTTTAAAAAAAAAAAACAATAATAAAAGTTTCTTTCACAGTGAAGGATGATTTCTGAGAACTTTAAACAGTTTACATGTGATGTGGTTCGGTGCGGCTGAAATAACAGGAAGTATGTGAAGCTGTTGTTCCTGTCCGTCTCGTTTCAGGACCTCACCTTCGCTTCGAGGACGAGGTGGACGCCATGCAGCCGCACGTGGACAAGCTGAAGACGCTGGGGGTCAATAAGGTCATCGCTCTGGGTCACTCCGGGTTCACCATGGACAAGCAGATCGCCAAGAGGCTCCGCGGCGTCGACGTGGTCATCGGCGGACACACCAACACTTTCCTGTATACAGGTGTGATGCAGCGCCATGATGTCACTTCCTGTCGCCGGTTCATCAGAAACATTGATTAAAGCGTTCCGAATTAAATTTAATGACATGAACGAGTCACATGACTGCAGCCAACGAGCTAACGCGCTAAACAAGCTAACGAGAGTCCAGCAGTTAGAACGGTCGGATCCACGCAAACCAAGAACAGCCGCAATCTGATTGGCTGAATTGATGACGTTATATTTGATGGACTGTTGACCGTCGGAGGGTTGGTTTTTTCACGGTGAAATGTCCTTCCTGTCTGAACACCTCGGAGGTGTGCTGCCAGCGATGCCTTCAGGGCCTCTCTGGGTTTGTTCCTCACTTTGGTTACAGCAGGGAACCTTCCCTGTGAGTTAAACTAGACCTGGACTCTGGATCCATAAAAGTCTTCAACCTTCAGTCTGTGTATAAGTCAGACTGTGTTTAAGTCTATGGGAAAATGTCCCTCGTCCTCCCTGATGAGTTTATGGTCTCAGTCTGAAATACAACACGATGATCATTTTTCTGAATAAAAAAAAAAAAACAGCAGAGAATCAAGTGTCCTCCTGATGGAGCATTTTAAATGTCCTGGTCTGTTTCGTGTGTTCCTCACATGGATGAAGTTTAGGCAACAAACTTCACGTCACGGTTGGAAAAGTTCCACACTATCTTTGAAATTCATGCTTTTGTTTAGCTCCGGCTTTATCTGTCCAAACCGGATCTTCCAGGCCCCGCCCCGTCCTCTGAGGTCCCCGCCGGTCCGTATCCCTTTGTGGTGCAGTCAGATGATGGGCGGCAGGTTCCTGTGGTGCAGGCCTTCGCCTTCGGGAAGTATCTGGGTTATCTGAAGGTGACTTTTGATGACGATGGAAACGTTGTGAGGTCGACAGGAAACCCCATTCTGCTGAACAGCAGCATCCCTCAGGGTGAGAGCCGTTTTTCATTTAACTGTTCTGTCATTTTCATACTGACTCAGGCCATTTAAGGGTTATTTGGTTTTGGGGTTTTTTCTTTTTTGCCCAGAAATGTTTTCGGAAAATGGAAAGAGTTTGTTTTGCCTGAAGAAACACTGAGTTTTCTTCACCCCCTCTGACAATCTGCGTCATACCTGATCCAGATCCAGACGTTCTCGCTGATGTGGAGAAATGGAAGAAGAATCTGGCCAACTACTCGTCCCAGGTGGTGGGAGAAACTCTGGTCCTCCTCAACGGGGAAACTGAGGAATGTCGTTTCCGGGAATGCAATCTGGGAAACCTCATCTGTGACGCCATGGTGGGTGTTAAAGTCTGGCTCAGGCTGACAGTTTCCGTCTGAACATCTGAAACATTCTGCTCTTCCTGCTGTCAGGTCGCCAACAACATCAGGTTCCCAGACGGGGTCCAGTGGAACCACGTCAGCGCCTGCATCTTAAACGGGGGCGGCATCCGGACGTCCATCGACGAACACACCAGGAACGGTTAGTCTGTTTTCTGGAGCCCGTCTCTGCGTCTCACTGACGCAGCAGCATAAAATGGACTCCGGTGTGTCTCCTGCAGGCTCCATCACGATGGAGGACCTGATCTCCGTCTTACCCTTCGGAGGGACCTTCGACCTGGTGGACCTGAAGGGCTCCACGCTGAGGAAAGCCTTCGAACACTCGGTGCACCGATACGGCCAGAGCACCGGAGAATTCCTGCAAGTGTCAGGTAGGGGAAACGCTCAGCTGCCAGCTCAGAGGGAACACTAACAGTGACGCGTTTCTGTCCTTCGACAGGATTTCAGGTGGAGTTCGACGTCTCCAAACCGCCGGGCCATCGCGTGAAGAGCCTCAGGATCCTCTGCACCAAATGCCGGGTGCCCACATACGAAGCGGTTCAGGATGAGGAGGTTTACAAAGTGGTGCTGCCGTCCTACCTGGTGATCGGCGGAGATGGATTCTCCATGATCCAGAAGGAGATGCTGAAACATTACAGCGGTGAGACGACGATGTTCAGAGGCCTTTCACTGGAATATCCGGTGAAGGTCTCTGAACAGACGGTTAACCTTTCGTGTCCTTCCAGGGGATCTGGACATTTCCGTCGTGGCCAAATACATCACACATAGAGGGAAAATCTATCCGCCTGTCGAAGGACGCGTCAGCTTCTCCAGCTCAGCTCCTGGTCTGCAGGGACGATCCGCTGCTGTGGCGTTTCTCTCTCTGGGCCTGATCTGGACTCTGATTGGGAGCGCGTAAGCTCCGATGCACTCCACCGCGTGTGAACATGAAGGATCGGCAGCTCTGACGAATTTTATCATTGTTTTCTAAACAGGAAGGAAACCAAATGTTTCCTAAAGCGTCCAAAGTTTTAAACTGCCTGAAGCTGCAGTTCCTTTGATGACCACTAAGATTTCTGAGCCAAACAAATTCAGTTCACGTTTTTATGTGAAGTAGAGATTTGATGTTTCGAGACTCACTCGGACTTTGTTTTTGACATTTACTGCATTTTGCATTCTAGTTTGGAAAATTGGCTTCATGTAAAACCGTTGAGGAAAACAGATGCTGAAATAAACCGCAAGTAGTAATAAGAAGTACTGAAAAAAAATTAACTGGCCTTTATTGGTAAATCCTTTCCTGTCAGTTCATGACTCAGCAAGCTTTAATACGAAATGTTTTTGTTTTGTTTTTTTTTTTTTTAATCACTGCTGCCTCCACTCCAAAAGACGAAAATAAGAAATAGAAACACGTACAGATTTTTTTTTCCTCAGCGTTTAGATTTTAGTGTTTTCACTTGAGCACTTGATGGTTTTCTTGTGTTTGACTGAAAGAGACGCACAACAACTGAAACTCTTTCGTGGGATTGTTCTGCAGTTTTTTCTAAGTTAGATATTGGAATAATATTAACAATTAATAGTTCTTCGTCAGTTAGTTGACTGAAAGCAGCAGAGAGCATCAATGTGTTTTAAAGTTGGATTTAACAGAACAGCTCCTCAGAGGAACCCAACGAGGGGAGAGAACAAGGCCTCCTCTGTGTGAGCCGTCTTCCCGACAGTGCTGGCAGTGTGTCAATGCTCGGGAACTCCTTATTAGTCGCATCACCGAGTCCCAACGCAGCTGGCAGCCGCCTGAACCGTCATCGGCTGCCAGCTGCATGAAAACAGGCACATTAGCACTCTGTGGAAACTGTTCTTGGTCTGAGGAGAGCACAGATCCTGACGCTCAGTCAGGACACTGCTGCTTTTATATCAGCCACCCAGACGGAACTCAGACGGACCCAGAAAGAGTCCGAGTCCCTTTGGATCGTCTGCAGAACTCACTGCGAGTCCACCTGCTGCCGTTTCTAAAGCTTCCAGTTCGTAAGTTTGTTGCCATTTTCTTTTTCTCTAAACTAGAAACCGTAATTAGGAGAATCCCACAGTAGCCCCGCCCCTCCTTCCTGCTCTGTCTGAACATCATGTTGTATTTCAGACTGAGAACATTTTCCCATAGACTTCAACACAAGTAGAAAGTGTATGAAAGAAAAGACGACAGACGGCGTCCTCCGCAGTGAGATCAATAAATATATATCTTTTTATTTGTGCATGAATGAACAGTGAGCAGTGGAATGTGGAGATGGTCCCAGAGGTTTTGGGGTCAGAGTTCACACGTACATCAGCTCCTTCCCACCCTGCGGAGGACGACACCTCAGGTCAGAGTTCAAACGTTAAGACGCAGACAAAATCCACTCCTGAACACTAAAACCATTACAAGGCGCCCGTTTAGTCCTGGTCTAAAATTACAGCTAACAAACTCATGGAGGTTTGGCTGCTGCACCCGAAAGAATCCCTGTCACATTATAATTAGTATTTATGTTGTTTAGTAACATCTCTGAAATATACTGCTATCAGGAAAAAATATTCCTCCTCAGCAATGAGCCGGATGATTCAGGACCCACAGTCGTCGTCGTTCACATCAACAATGAACATCTGAGTCAAAACATCGGTCCAAAAATAACCGCTTTGTTTGGAAAAGCTGGAAATCGCTGTGGTTGTTGCTGAGCAGCTTTAAAACCTCAGACAACAACTCTGTTCCAGCTCTCGTCTCCCGATGATTCCGTGCGGTTTCCAGCCTACTCGTTTACCTTGGTGAGTTCAGGAAACAGCTCCTGCACGGCGATGTCCAGCAGGACGTACGTCATCTGAGGACAGAAACAGAAGGGGTTAGCTTTTCTTTCTGTTACTGTCCCTGAGGGACAAAGTGTATGCTTTTATTAAGATAGCATGTTATTGTATTCTAATATAATTTGTTATATTTTAATTCATGTTTTTGTACTTTTTAAATTTTGTGATAAATTGAATATATCATTCGGTGTGACTCTGCCTCTGAAGGAGCTTTTCTTTACGGTCTGTGGAGGCCAACGTGTGTGTTGTTGTAGGAGCACAATAAATGAGACTCACACCTCCTCTGACTCTGTCAGACTCTGATTGTGTTTCAGCCTCAGGCACAGCTGGGACTGACTTAGAGGAACTGATGTGCTGACAAATAGAACAACACCTCAAACGAGTACACACACGTAACAGTTTGGCAGTCAACCTTAATGAGTAAGCCTTTAACTTGAAGTCATCGCTGGAGATGACAAACGTGTTTGCTGCTTACCTGCTTGTTGAGCAGCGGCTGCTGGAAACCGTCGAAGAGAAGACGGATGCCTTCATATTTCGCCTCCTCTCCGATACACTTTCCTACAAAGTCTGATACAAACACACTGTCTTTTGCTTGGCAGAGTTTGGGTGTCACATTCCTGAGTACAATGATGAGGAGTGTTAGTTATTACAGGCCAAATCTCATTTTAGACGTGATACGTTTGTCAGTTTCCTGATTGGATGTAACAGTCACTGTAATCGCTGTTCTCTGAGAGTGAACTGGTGTTTGATACCAGAAAAAGCAGCATGTGTGATAAACTCTGAAACAACCTTCAGTCAGGAATACAGTCTTTGTTAAACACTCCTGTAAAATCTAACTATTTTTGGGGAATATTCAGCTGCAACAGAACTTGATACTGAACCAAGCAGGAAGATTTACCACTAAAAAGAAAGTCAATACTCATCAATACTTGGAGCTGACCTGGTAAATACTTCATCATCTCTTCGAACGTCTGCTTGGCTCTGGTTTGTTTGTCCTCGATGGTTCGCTCCTCGCTGTCTTCACAGAACACCGAGTCTGCAGACGAAACCGCAACATGACCAGAATATCAAATGAAGCTGCTGATTGAACACAAACAGTCTCACCTCGGAGCTGTGTGATCAGAGACACCATGCGGTGCTCCTGGAGGATCTGCTGCAGCTTGGACTGCATGTACTGGTCCATGTAGGCCTCAAACGTGTTCTTGAACAGGATTCTCCCGGCAGCGAGCATGTGATGCAGCCAGTCCGGCATGTGAAACACCACACGGCCTGGGAATCGAAACAGAAGCTCTTCGCTCTGACGCTTGTTGGAGATGATGAGATGATGAGTTCGAGTACAGACGCCGTGTGCAGAACTTACCCACATACATCATGTAGTCATACATGCCGTGAACAGGGAGCAGCTCCATGAAGTAGTTGGGGTTTGGTCTGCGGTCCAAACCCTCTGACACATTTGCGTTGTTCCTGAAGAGGTTGTTGAAGAGCTGCAGGCCAAAGTGAAACATCAGACGTGGAGAAAATGAGAAATCACAGGACATCTACTGGCACTATCAGAATTACATCATCATCAAGTTGAAGTTTTACAAACGGCTTCAGTTTTTCATTAAATCGGTGGACTGGCTGAATATTTTCAGCTGCAGATTAATCCACATTTGTTGATGTATTCATGGTGTAACTAAAATAAACAGTGCTGAAGGAATGTGTTGTAACTCACTGATGAGTTTTAGTCGTGTCAGGGGAGTTCAGACACTCAGTTCTAATTAAAGATCAATTCTTAGCCAAAGAGAAATAGATAATATAGAAGTAATCTTTTAACCCAGAGGGGTAAAAGTTAAATAAACAGAACAGATGTTGGTGAGGTGAAGGTTCAAGTTGTGTACACAACATACACAAGAGAGATCCAAACAATCTGCCCTTCACTGTGCTAACTAAACACTTTCCTGGCAGACTCATTTTTCACTGTTAAAAAGCATACGATTTATCAGCAGAACATCCTGGACTGTTCCTCCCTGAGGCCCGATGAGATGTAAACAAAGTGATTCACTGGTGCCTCAGCTGTCATTTTAAAGGCACTATGATACCTTTTTTACATTTTGGAGTGACAGGTGTCAGCAGAATACTCTACCTTCTTGTTGTTCTCTGCTGTGGGACTGAGGATAGTCAGCTCAGGGCGGCTGGGTTTGGGTTTGGGCGACTCACAGGAGTTGAAGAAAGACTGGATGAAAGGCTCCAGGTTCTGTCCTTTCTGGAAAACAGCGTTCATCATCATCTTCATCACTATGCTGTACTTGCTCTGGCTTGAATAGCTGGTGTGTGTCTGCATACTGAAGTCTGAGTCACACACTGATGGAGTCTATTAACTCAGCTAACGGCACAAACATACCTAATTATCAATCATTCCACTGGAGCTTTTCAGCTAATGAGAAACTCACCTCCTTTATCAGCTTCCCTGGAACAGACTTGAAAATCTTCCCTGTAAAACAGACAGACTAGTTGAGAGAACCTGTGGCCTGCCTCCTCCTCCCTCAGCTGCTCTGTGGCCTCTAAAATAAATAATGCTTCACCAAAGGAGGGAATGTGTATTGGTTCCTACCCAGGTTGACATCTGGCAGCATTTTGTCCAGGAACTGAGACTCAATGCTATGAGGAGACAGGAAATCTGCCAGCAGCTGACTGTTACTGAGCTCTGGATGCTGCAGCAGCCTCTGAACATAAACAAACATTTTTGCTTTTCCAATAAAATAAATACTATAACGTTGTACTCAGTCAATTGGACGTTTTGTGTAAGTTTTTGTTTAGAAAGAGGGAGAAAACTGTAAGAATTAGATGTTCCTGTTAGCACCCGAGTGGAATACCTGCAAATATTCCTCAAATTCTTCCCTTTTCGACACGAGGAACTCATAATTCTTTGGTCCGATGATTCTTTTGGATGGAAGCTGTGCATCTGCAAATGTGCCTGAAAAAGGAAACGTTCCCTCGTAGCTTAGTGAAGAGATGAAGTCCGAACTTTTACATGAAAGAAAATGAACTAACGGAGGAAACTGTACCGTGGAATTCAGTGAGTTTGGATTCTAGTACGTAGAACTCCATGTATCTTCTGTAGACCGACCATTGCTCGGGTCCAAGACCAACTGCAAAATAAAAACAAAAGAAAGTCGGAAAACTGTCTCCCTGCTCGGTGTTTAGTGGCGCTGTTGACCAAACAGTTGATCCCTCGACCTTCTTTCCTGTCATTGCGCTCCACGTCGATGCAGAAGACGGGGATCTTCTCCCTCTTGGCCTCGTCTTCGTAGATGTCGATGTAGGGGATGGTGATGCTCCAGGCCGACAGGTTCCTCAGACTGCCCGGAGCGCTCGCCGGCTCGGCGGGGGAATCGTCCTCCAGCACGACGGTGGCCTGCTCCACCTGCAGAAAGCAGAATTAAAGAGGGAGCAGTTACCAGATTCTCATACAGGACTCGGTGACAAAGTAAACTGAAGTGTAGGTCGGTTTGTTTTGTTCTGTCTAAAATAAAGACGCAGAATGAATCACCCATTATCACAAAAGCCATGAATATTTTCAGATTTCTTCTTCTTTGTATGGAGGTATGTAACTTAACTGCTCACCACATCGTCGTCGATGTCGTTCATGCCGCAGGGCGGCAGCATGGCGCCCTCCATGGTCGTGCTCTTGAACACACCTTTGATTTTGCTGCCAATTCTGCTGATCCCAAACGACTCTCCTCTCTTGCACATGTTTCTACAACAAACATACACATCTTTCTATCCTCACATCGTTGCTCTTACTGTAAAGATCACCTGACAGAGGAAACAAGGGAAGGAACTTTCCACGGTGCATTATGTGCGGCACACATGCAGTAAAACGACGACAACGTCCTCCACTGCAGCAGCGTGAGGCTCCTGAATTCTCTCATTTCTAACCAAGCTGTTTAACTGTGTGCCAGCATGCATCAAACTGCATTCTGTGTTTTACATCCTGCAGACTGCAGACACGGAACATGCCCAACACCAACTTACCTGTTTTCTTCCAAACTGAAGCTATTTCTGGAATAAGATGCACAAACAGCTAACATTGAGGACAGTTCAGACAGCAGCTGACTGTGTCTGTCACTCTGCCATTATGGACTATATTCATTTTATCTGCAAAAAATGAAGCTGAATAATCAAATGGGCTTCATATATTTTACAGTTCATGTCATTATTATTACTATGAAATGATCCAGTTCACCAGTTTAAGTTCAATACTTATGAACTGCAGACTGTAATACATCTGAAATTGTTTCTTTTCTTATTGACACATTCAATGACTATCATGTGAAATATGAATTTAGACTAAATTAGTGAACAAACCTGTTGGTTCTGGAGTTCCTGGTCAGGGACTCTGCCCCCATCAGCAAGTGCCTGAAGTACTGAACACAGAGAGGAGAAGCAGTCAGAGTCCTGAAGCAGATTCTATTCAAATCTCAAACATTAGCTCATAGAGGTTAGTATCAATCAGCAGAATCAGAATCTTCAGTTATTGTACACACTAACTATTGTTAGTCGATTATAAAGTGACATTATTTCTGATAATAGTAATATTTTTATAAACAAACATAATGTAGAAAGAATCCCTTTGGGTGTTTTAATTTAGACATTTTCAGTGTAAAAGTGAGCTGTCAGCACTCTCTGGTGGACAAACTGTTTCCACGTGACACTGTAGTGTCGTTCAAAGTTAGATATTATAATGAAATGTAGCAGCTCCTGCAGCTCTTACTTCATCGCTGTGACAGAACATGGGGGTGAAGACTCTCTCCAGCAGAGACAGCACGTGTTCGTACGCCTCGAACAGGCAGCGCATGGTCTGCAGCTTCACCACTCCGGTGTACGGGCCTTTAGCGACTGAGCGGGACAGAGAGGGAGGGTCAGTTCACCTGCTCCGTGTTGTTTGTCCGTGACAGCTGGACAGTTTGGATTTGTTTGAAGAGAAACTTAACAGTAGAATGTATGAACTGTATCCCTGTCTGTGGTTTGCTTCACCTTTTTGCTGTATACAGCTCATAGAGAAAACTGGAATAAACAATACAACACACTGAAGAAATCAGCACAGTAAAAATAATTACTAATTCTCCCCAGATTGGAGCTGCACACTTCTACTGGGGCAGCATGGTGATTTACGAAGTAGTGATTCTCCAATAAACAGAAAAACCAGCACCACGGAGTCTTACTGTTCCTGATCTCCTCCACGATGAACGGGTCGAAGCTGATCTTGTCGACGCTCTCGTCCAGGCAGTAGGTCTCGTAGATTTGCAGCACCTCACCGTGCAAACGCTGGAGCTCTGAGTCACTCAGCTCCGGACTCAGGATCTTATCGTTAAACTCCTCTGGGGGGAAACATCATCATGTCTTTGTAAACACAGCATTAGTCAGTGTGTCTGACGTGTCCTATGACTGTGGAGGAATGATTCCTGACACAGAGGCCCATGAGAGCAACACCAGACCCTCGAAAGGATCAGGATGATGGAATATGAAGCATGCATAGGTGAAGAAGATTTAGGAGGCCAAGCTGTATTTACTGTATTCTTACCAACAGCGAGGCAGAACTGCAGCACATGCACGGCTCCCTCCTGTTTCAGGAAGTTCATAAAACGAAAGAGGAGATCCTGCTGATTTCTGATTTCCTTCAGGTCCATCTTCAGCACCTGCAGAAGCCACAGACTGCATGAAGGAGTTTCAAAAATGACGGCCTATGACTAAATGATGAGAGACTGACCGACGGCTTTTTGTTGCTGACGTCGGCGTACTTCTGTAAAAATGGAACCAGGGCAGACGGAGGTTCGGTGGCTGCTTCTGGCTGCAGACGCAGGAGATATTTAAATAATGTAATCAGTTTGATAAACCTGACTGCAATGAAGTCTTTAATCATTTATCTTCACAGTCTCACTTACTGGAGAATCATCAACAAATAAGAGCACCAAAAAGTTCACAGTGTCCTGAAAAACAAACAGAAACAGCAGATCTAATTGTATTCAAATTTTGTCTGAATAATTACATTTTTATGTTTATTACTTGTGAAACATCATGTTATGTGAGGATTCTAGCAGCTGTATCATCACCACTTTATCAGACAGATAAAGTGAAGGCACCCCTCCTTCTGTCTCTTTATTTCCAGAAGCCAAGTAATTTCCACTACATTTCAAGTTTTAGAGGATCCAGCAACATATCGACCTGTTGTACTTACAGGGTCAGCCAGGAAGTCCATGGTTGGTAGGATGACAGATCCAGTCATCACCTCTCGCAGCAGCAGAGCTAGAGACCTGAAACAGAACAAGAACTGGTTACAGCTTTCACCTTTAAGATGAATGGTCTAAAAACTGGCAAAGTCCAGCCTGAGAAGGAAGCCGGTCACGTGAGGTTGGGCTTGTGGTTGCCTACCTGCAGTCTGTGGCTTTGGGGGGCATGACGTAGGGAAAGAGCATCTCAGTCACCTTCCTCAGGTAGAAGAGCTCGTCTCTCCGGCTTCGCACAGCGATGTGAAGATCAGGGCCGTATTCGTCCAGAGCTGCCTGCTGCAAACCCTCCACACTGTTCACTGCATCAGGAAACATGGATGTGTTGTGTTTAGCTCGTCTAACCATGACAAATAAAATCAGACCACACAATAAGCTGAAAGACGTTTTCACCACATTAAATTGGCTGCAATCCAATCCAAACACATTCAAATTAACTGACATCAGTGTTTGTGACATCGATCTAGCTGGTCCAGATCTCTGGAACCTCTGCTGGTGCACACGTTTACCTTTTTCTCGAGCTTTTGCGATAATTTCGAGGTGCTTCATTGCAGCTTTCATCACTTTGTCTGCAAACACAGTGGGGATGTCAACCTGCCAGAAAGTTTTCAGGGTTTAATGAAAAGAACAAAAAGTTAAATCACACAAAAATAAATTCTGACTGAAAAAAAAAAAAATCTGTTCCAGATTGCTTTTACAAGATCAGATGATACTAAACATCAGCTAACTGCTCTGTGCTGTTTGAACGTCACCTTCTGGGCTCGGCGAACGAGCACTGAAGCGAAGAAACGAAATGTCATCCTCAGTTCATCAACACATGCTTCATCATCTGTGATGTCCCTGAAAACCAGAAGAGGAAGTTAAAAACCAAACCTCCCTGCACATCTGTGAAAATCTACTTTCAGATGAAACATGTCTCTTCTTACCTGTACCAGGGGTAGACAAAGTTCTCCAGAACTAACTCAAACACCTGGAGGAGGCGAACAGACAGACAAATATTTACAGGTCGAGTCGTTATCGTTTAGTTTTAGTTTTAGTTTACATTTTTATGAATAAAAGACGCTGAAATGAACTATCGAGGTACCTCTGCTACCGAAGCATCCACTTTGGAATGAACCTTCAGGTCCAACCATGGCTGATAATTTTCAAGGAGCAGCGTCGGCCTGCAAGAAACAAAATATTAGTGCACATTATTAATGTATGACTGTAAATATTAATTATGGGAAGATCTAGTGGAAGAAGAATTTAATTCAAAGGTATAAAAAAAAAAGTATTTTAAAACAAAATAAAAACATGGTCCATTATCCCTGAAAGCTCTCCAATCAAAATCTTCTTTAGATTATGTACTGCAGGTATCACAAGTATGTACTTTTTATGCAACATGAGGGCTCCTGATTTCAAATGATTTCTATTCTGCTACAAATCAGTTTGTTTTATAATCAGGTCTGTGTGTTTATCAGCGAAGTAATGTATAAAAATGTGCTGGGTACATTATCTGCTCTGAGATCTTGTGAACATACCGGTGACGTTTGCACTTGACCTTCCCACACACGGCACAGCAGTGGCCCAGAGGAAACAGCTCCTGCTCCTGCTGCTGTTGGACGACAAAATGTAAACCTTTACCTTTTTTTGATCAAACTGTAAAATGTCACCAACCACTCTGAGTGGCCACTTCATTGAGCACACAGTGAGGAAGAAGTAAAGACGTTACAGAGGTGATATCTGACTTACTTTATTTCTTGGCTTGATTTTGAAGAGCATGTTTGGGAGAAGAGACTCTGGTCCGAGGGAGCAATAGAAAGTGATGACACCGGCGAGGAAAGACCAGAAGACCATCAGGATGTGGATATACCTGGAGGCAGATTATCCTACAGCCTTAAAACTCTTCAAGTCTCTTTATGAATTTCCAAAGAGTTTGGTCTTCACCTGCTCTGTATGTAAAGTGCCTTGATGTAACTTTGTTGTGATTTGATTTGATTTGATTTGATTTGAAGTCGAGGCACGTCGCAATTAATCTGAGGCTCCTCCTGCTGTCACCACATGTGTACGGCTGTTATTTTAATTTTGGGGAGAAGTTAGTTTATCTGTGAAGTGAGCAGTTTGTGGTGTTTTTCTGAAACAGTTTCCCATCGACAGTACAGAAACAGCCAGGGACCTGCAGGGGAGGGCAGCTAACACACACAGGTACTGACATACTGACATAAAACAAGCACAAGGACACACAAATTAGCCCCAGACCACAAAGATGAAAAACAACAGCAACAACTGTGACCACAGTGGGACTAGAAGGAGACAACAACACAAGCTGACAAAACGACATTAACGAAATAAACTAACCACAAACACCACAAAACTACCGGAGAGAAGAGACGAGAAGCAGCATGACCACACAGTGACACACAAATTAACCACAACAACCTGAGTCAGCTGGCCAACAGGTGTGCCTCACCGGAACACTCACCTGTTGAGCAGCACGGTCACGGACAGCATGCCGAGCAGCAGGAAGCAGAAGACCGGGTACTGACGTCCGGCCTCCCGCAGCGCGTCGACCTTCAGCCCCCGTCTCAGATCGTCCAGGTAGGCCATCCCCCCGGTGGACCTGACGGGGGGGGACGACCTCACACTTTAACTGGAGTTTAACTCGGTTTAAACGTTAGTTTACACACAAAACACACCGAAGAAAGTTAGCTAGCCGCTAGCCGAAGCTGCTTGTAGCTAGTTTAACGGTTAACGGCTGTTTCTGTTTGTTTGTTTGTTTGTGTTTAACTTACAGCGATGACAGCAAACAAAAATCCGCCTCATATATTCAAACTCATGCTTTCCACAGCCAGAGGCTTCGAACAGGACACAGAAAAAGGTGAAGTTACTTCCTCCAAACGAACTTTTCCATTTTTTAAAGTCCGGCAGAGGGAATGTTTTCTAATACAGCCGGGGGTTGCCAGATCTGTCGGCGGAAGGAAGGAACGAAGGAAAGCAGACCTGGCGCCTCCGTCTTTCCTTTTTTATACATTAATTAATTTTATTTAATTTATTTATTTATTTTTATTTATTTATTCTGTTTTAATAATTTTCGTCTTTTGAGTGTTTTATCAGTCTTTGCGGTTAAACAGCGAAAAAACACGCCATCATAACTTTGTGTTCGCTCTGTGTGTGGTGGACATTGCATTTTTAATTAAAATATAATTTTATGCATTATAAAGTCTTAAAATGTCATAATTTTATGAGTTAAATTAACTATCAGGGACTCCAAACACAAACAACACACCAAACGTATCTTTTGGATGAGCGGACATGGCAACCCAGATTCCAGTGAACGTCATTTCCGTTTTGGGCGATCCCGGTTTTTGGCGGAGTTCCAGTTTAGATAATCCCAAATTACTTTAAATATCAGCCAATCAGAAGCTTCCTTTAAAAATGACATTTTTGTTTGATTCACAGAAGATGTTAACTTTTTTTTTCATCATTTCAGAGTTTGTGTCAAAGTTTTAAAATAAAATAAAAATTCATAATTTTAAAATAATTCAGATGTTTGAGATTTGACATTAAAGATAATGGTTCATTTATTTCTTTCACCAAACTGAACTTTATCAGGAATGGTATTTAGCTTCCCTGTGAATTAGAATTAGATCCTACGATTCAATAAATCATTTATACCCCCGTCCCCTTTTTTTTTTTTTTTCTTTACAGGAACAATTCTTATAATTAAAGCCTTAAAAATACTTTAGACCTTTTTTAAAAAATAAAAACTTTCTGAATAAACATTTTTAGAATCTCTAAAATACTGTATCCTGTCAATTAAAATAGATATGCTAAAGCTAGAGAGCGCCACAGTTTATTGCCATGATTTAATGATATGCCTAAAATTTCACTGTCAAAAAACAAACAAAAGAAAACAACACACAACTGAGGTTAAGTCAATAACTTTATTAGAAAAATAGGTTTAACTCACCTCACTGTACAGTATAAAACAATTCATTTGCAAAAATGCAAACACACTTGTTAGCACAAAAAAATAAAATAAAATAAAATTCCTGACCTTTTCAATTGGTGATCCAACAGGGTCAATACAAGTAGGAAAAAAATAAACTGGCTGCTTCTCATAAAATGGGTAAATAAAAAAAAACAAAATAAAACAAATAAACAACAAAAAAAGCTGCACAATTGTTTCTGAACTGGTAGATGCTAATGAGCCAAATGTGAAACACTCTATGATGGCAAATATCACAAAAAAAATAAAAATAAGTGAAACATTTCCTGCTAATGGTGTTTAAAAAGACCTTAAAGGAGAAAACCAACCTCAGGTTCAGTTTCACCGTTACAAGTCTGTAATGTACAATTCATTTCAAAAGACACTTTTACTTCAATTCCAAGAATGCTGGATTCATGACATAATGTGCGTGCACAAACTCTGTACAGTTGAGTTCCTCTCTGCGTGGTGACAGATCATTGGTGCAAACAAATCAATATTTGACATCATTTAAAAAGAACCAGTCTGGTGTGATTCTGTATTAAAGCTGCAAATATCAACAATGTTAAACTTTGGGTTGTTTTAATAAAGTTTAACTCTTAAAAAAGAGTAAGACAGGCGTTTGTGAGGGATTTTCCAATTAATTTAAAGCTAAAATTGACTTGACCATAACGTAACAATTGACCTATTGATTGACCTGTGAGTGTTCAGAAGCTATAACGGGAACATAGACTAATCCCATCTTCACTCTCAGCCTCATTTTGATCTGAGCTACACATCTGAGTAAATTCTTGACTTTATCTGGCAGGTTGTCACAAAATCTGTCCACGGACAGAAACAAGGACCTGTCCAGGGTTAGGGTTAGTGTTGAAACCACCTCAGAGGAGTCTGCAGCATCACATCTCCCACGACAACACACCAGCTGGTAAATACAGAATAACACCAGGCTGATTCTTGACATTTTATACTGTTTCAAATACAAATTTAAAAAAATAATAAAATTCATTATTAACTAAAATGCACAAAAGAAAAACCTCACTGATGAACTGCAAAACAAAACATGTCCAAACTTCAGGTACATCCTGATGTGTCAGTGTTCTAGGCTGGATCTGCTCCTTTAAATTCTTAATTGATCCTCCAATGCTATGAATTGACATAAATTTACATGAAAAATTAGTCAGGACCACATTTACAGCATGATCAGTCTAGAGTCGACGTACAATGTGAGATGTTTAATCGTGCTTCTGTGATGAAAACGTCTCCCACGTCATCTTTAGTGAAACTTTTTCAGGACATTGAAATGAATTCACTTTCTTCCAGAGACTCTAAATAAGAAGCAGCTTCCCTGGAGGTCAGCGGTCACGAGCCCAGATGTTAGCACCAAGCAGATGGCCTGGTGCATCACTTTGCTAACAAGAATTTAAAGTCGCCCCCCCCCCCTCCCCCTCGCTTATGGAAGACAAAGGATGACCTTGGTTTCCAGGCATTTGAGATTTTACAAAAGAAAAAAAAAATGAAAAAGCTATAAAACAATTTCAGTCCGTCAACTACATCATCACTCAGTTGGTTTGTAAAGACAACAAGGCTCAATTCACACATCCAGCTGAGAAGTGAAATTCATTAAGTGCTCTGTTGTGGTTGCCTGTGCATATCTCTGAGGTGGAGGGGGTGGGAGGGCATGACCCTGCCTCAAAATGACAGAGCAGGCAAGTCCTCGAAACTGAGGTAGTTAACAAACCGTTGGTGGCTTTAGTTCTGACAGAACCATCTATCCTGGAATGCTCGACCTTGAACGCCAGGTGAATCTCACCTTAACTCTGCCCGATGATCAAAGATCATCGCGTCTAAGTCCGTTGTAAAGATGTAGTCTAAGAACTCTGAGGGGAAAAAAAACAAAAAATGAAAAACCAATAAAATAGCATCAAGTTCCACTAAACCACTCCAAACTTCGGGGGGAAAAAAAAAACAAAAAAAAAAACAAAAGTGCAAAGACTTTTCCAGAATGTCCATCATGAACTCATGCTCAGTAGGTCTTCAAATGGCATTTTTGGGACTTTGTCTTATTAAAAAAGTCAGTGCTTTTAAAATAAAAAAACAAAACAAAACAAATCTTTAAAATAAAACAAGCTGAAGTTTTGCTCTTCTGATTATCTTCAAATGTGGCAGTTTTGGGAGATCTGCTCCTTAAAGGCTGGAATACCACTGGACCACTGAGTCAGGTGATCTTACCACTCCATCCACTGGCAGCCTGCAGTGTGTAACGCCAAACACTGGTCAGTCTTCATAGCGACACATCAGGACCGGCCTCGACCCCTTTTTCCTGCTAGTCAGGTAACAAAAGGAAGCAATTAGAGAATGGAAAACAGGATCGTATTACATCTACACACACATCTACTGCTTTGTGTCCCTCGCGCTCACACACTTGCAGCGAGGAAAGACTGTGCAACACGCAAATTAAAAAAAAAAAAAAAAAAAAAAAAAACAGAAACGAAACATGAATTTTACGTACATTAGAAGACAAAGCATTCTCAACAGACTTGCACGCCCTCCGACGCAACATGCACATGTCAATGCCTTAAAGAGGACGACAAGCAGAGAACCGGTCTGATTTTTGGATAGTCAAAACTTAAAAGTCGTCTGAGGTGCAGCAGGTGAAACGTGGACAGAGAGAAGGGCAGAGGAGTCGGGGTTAAGAGCAGCCTTTGTTATCTATAGAAGCAAAACTAAACAACAAAAAAATAAATGAAGAAAAAGAAAGTAATCAAACACTACGAGCAGGTCATGCATTGCAGTTATCTACCGCAGTAGCACAAATTCAAACCTCCAGATAAACACATGCAAGATTAGTATCCAGGCCTTCAACAGCTAGGTAGATCCTTCTGGGACAAGGAAAAGCTTCACTTTGGAATTAATAAATCAAATTGTGCTTTTACCCCCCCCACACCAATAACAAAAGGGACTTGTATGAAAGACTGGTAAGGAGGTGGTGGGGGGTGGTCACTGTTGATGCTGTGTTTACAGTGAATTTAGGACACCAATTTGAGACGATGTTTTTTGGACATGAGAGGAACTCATAAGGATGAAGTATGTCACTACACATACAGAGCACTTGAGAGATGCCAACTATAGAAGTAGGTGATTTGGAATTTGATGGCATGCAAGGTGACACTGTAGCATGTGGCCAACATTGGCAAACCTTTAGTCCATTTTCTTCCACAAGGAGCCTTAAATTTGAAGGCAATTTGAAGAGAGAATTTGCCGAAACATGAATTTGCAACACAATTTGAAGTTTTGTACACGTGTGCGTGTATGTTTATTAAAGCAGACAAACAGCAAAGAATACAAGCCAAAATGTAAAGCCAAAAAATAGGACTATGATGGTCCTTTTTTTTCTTTTCAATAACAAGACACGCATTACTTTGTGACAATACAAATTGTAGTTTCATTTGTTTTAAATACATGTTTAGGAGACATATGCTTTGTTGCTGTTAGCTACTTAAAACATGGAAAACCAGAATTTCTAAAAACATACATAAAGCTATAGCCAAATAGACAGCTCGAGCACATATTTGCATCTAAAAATTTTTTTTTTCAAACTTTGTTATGGAAAATCTTTTAAACGACCATCTTAAAAATAATAATAAAAAAAGGAGAAAAAGAAACCAGTTCGCCAGAAACAGGTGGGAGTGTGACTATTTGAGTCCAAGCGAATTATTGAAATATGTACAAAAAGATATCTTGCCAGATGTCACCAATTTTGAGGAAAAAATGCAGGCAACCGTATGGGATTGAGGGCCAATCAGATCAAGTCTCTAAATAAAAAGACAAAAACAAAAACAATAAACACGTATTTTGTTATCAAAGCCCTACTGGTTTACTTCCACTGTTGCCCAAAAGAATCCTGATAAAATTCCTGGTTGTCAGATTTGTAACCAGAATAGTTACCAGAATGATCACCACCTTGGAGCGGTTGCTGAGCAATGGGTTGAGAGCCCCAGTTCTGATTATTGGTCTGGCGACGCTTGGAATCTGGCTGGTTGTACCCATCAGCTTTGCGCTTTCCTCCTACATTTCCACCGCGGCCACCCCGAGCACCACGTACCCCTCCTCGCCCTCTCGGCTGCACGCCTCCTCTTGCACCCCGCCCGCCGCGTCCTGGTCCCGGCCCGCCTCGCTGGGAGAAGTTGGCCCGGCCCCTGGGTGCGCCTGCGCCACCGCGTCCCCTGGCTGGAGAGGCTCCTCCCCGGGAACCCCTGTTGCCACCGCGCCCTCGGCCTGGAGCCTGGAAGTCGTCGTAGCCATAGTAGGGGTCATCGTAGCCGCCACGGTAGTTGTGATAGTCATAGCCATAATAGTCATAGTAGTCCTCATAACCGTAGTAGTCAGGGGGGTAGGCATAGCCTCCCCGGTTGCCGCCCCTGCCCCGGCCTCTGACAGGGGGAGGCATGTGGGGAGGCGGGTAGTAATAATAGTCATCATACCTGTTGGATAGAGAAGACGAGAGTTTAGAATGATTGACCTGTCATTAGAAAACATGGCACTCTGAGAATGTGACGAGCAGTTTCTTACATTTGTGTTTTGGCGGCTTGTCTCTGGGCTTTGCGCTCCTTCCTCTTCTGATCGGGTGGTTTGGCAAAAACTATCTCTATGGGCTCTCCCTCCAGCTCCTTCCCGTTCATTTCTTCCAATGCCTAAAGAAAGACAGCGTCAACCTTTGGTTCAACAATCACATCTTATTCATACTCAGGCAGGATGACAATTCCCATTTTAAAACAAGCTGCATGACTAAAGTGAAGAAAGCGAGTACCTTCACAGCACCATCCCTCTCTTCAAAATGAATGAAAGCATAGTCTTTGAGCTTTTTGACCCGCTCCAGTTTTCCAAACTGACTGAAGGACTTCTCCAGGATCTCTTCTGTGACACCATTGGCAAGGTTTCTCACAAATAAAACCTTCACCTGTGAAACAGACAGAGAGGGGGGGGGTGCTTCTGTTGAATATGTGGAGGAGAATGGTGTCTTCCACTCCGTTTTCTCTATGAAGGTGCTGTCTTCAGATCGTTTCTGTCCTTTAAGCTCACCTTGGCCATGACCTCGGGGTCGGGGTCTTCGATGGGATCAGCCCACTCCACTGTCACCACATTGCCCCAGACTTTTACCTTCCCGCTCATTAGCCGACGGCGGGCCTGAGCGGCCGTTTTGTGGTCTTCGTACTCGAGGAAGCAGAAGCCCCGGTTCTTCTTTTTGTCATCGGGTTGGTGGTACAGTATGACATCACTGAGGCCCTCTTTACATTGAGAAAAAAGTTCAAGTTGCTTAACGAGAATAAGAAATGAAGTTGAGGTGGTTTAAAATTGAGCAGAGAATTGCAAAGCAGCTACATAAACCCAGATTCATAAAAATCAACAGATCAGGATATGTATGTATTTATTTTTTTACCTGTGACTTTAGCAAACTCTTCAACTATTTGCTCCTTTGTTTTACTCTTGGGAATGGAGCCAACAAATAGCCTGTTGTTGGCGACAGATATACACACCCCAATGTGCTTGCCAGGTCGGATCTCATAATTATTACACTGTAAGAAGGAAAAAAGAAAGCAAAAGGATGACTGTGAAGGCTGACAACCAGTCCAACTGCTTCACACTTTCTTTGCAATATTTACATATCTACCTTGTGGAACTGTTTCATGCAGAAAAGTCAAATAGCTGTCGGTCAATAAGCTAACTTTGCAACCTTTGTTTTAGTCTCCCTCTTCTCGACGCAAACTCACCAGTTTCACTGCCTCCTGAGCTGCTTCTTTAGTACAGAACGTGACGAAGGCATAGCCCCTGTTCAACCCACTCAGGGGGTCCATCATTAGCCTCAGGTCCCAGATAGGCCCAGCCTTCTCAAAGAGAGGAACCAGCTCGTCTTCAAACAAGTCCCGGGGAATCTTTCCGACAAATATCTGGGAGAAGCAAGAATGAGCAGAACTCCTGATCAGATAAAGATAGAAACTTCAGATCAGCTCGAGAACAACCCAAACACGAGAGGAACTTTCTGTGTTCAACTTTTCTTTGGTTATTCTGCTTGACCCAGTTTTTATCCAGAAAATCAGGATCATTTCACATTTAAAAAACCTTCTGTCTATAACTCGGTCAATAAAAAAATGTTTATACTCAATGTAATATGTTTCATTACATCTCAGTAATCAGGTGTGGAAAAAACAGCAAATGGAAAGTTAATGTTAAGTTTCTGTTATGTCCTACTTACCTCTGTTCCGACCGTGGGCTGTGCACCTGAGTATACTGACTCAGGCGGGGGGCCGCCATACTTTCTCTGCCCTGTTGTTACATCAAGTGTGTAGTTGGTTCTGTCCAGGAGCTCTTTGATTTTCGCCTCGTCCGGGCCTTTAGTAGAATCTGAAACTTTTGTCCCTTGTTTCTCTCTCTGCCTGTAAGTCTTCATTACCCCACAGAGAAAGGCACTTTTGTTCTGGAAGGGAGAGCAACTGTGTTACAGACATAAAGAAAATTTACCGTCCTTTGCTAAAGGGAACAAAGACACACATAGAAAAGAATGGCAACACAAGGATGTATACGTCATACAGTACTTGCTTACTCCAAACAATTAATACATGAAGTGTGTGTTTATTCTTTTCATCAGGGAGGGGGTCCCGTGTTAAAAGCCTACACAGGTCTTTCTATTGAATTGCATTAAGCAGGCAGACTTGCCCAGGTCCTCCCCCATCACGCAGTTTGATGTCAGCACTCCCTGTCTCAAGCTCAGTGTTGTGTTGGTCCTGACTAAATCTAAACATGTTGGAAACAAACTGATTTATTTTGGTTTCACATGAACAAACAACATGCTGCCAACTTTTTCCGGCATCTTGTGTGCTTTAGCAAAGATCGCTCTTGGGGGTTCAGATTTCAGATGCAGCTCTAGCCTTTGTTCAGTGGCCCTTTGAAATCCATGTACCCTCATATGTTCCCTGGACTGGTCTGATCTGATTTGGTTTCTTACTTGTTGAGGCTTAATAATAACAACAACAATAAAAAAAGGAAGCTGTGGTTATTTTTAACACTTTGTTCGTCCAATTAGTGCTAAGTGGGGGTCTAGATGTAACATACTCAGTGTTGTTGCACTGATCACAGCTCAACTAGCTTTTTGTGGAATTCAGTTTGTAATGCATTTTTAAAAAGTGCAAATTGTTTGCTTCTATACATGAGCTCAAACACTTTAACTTACACTGAAGATTAGTTAGATAATCATTTTGTTACCTACAATAAAGATCTTACAGAAGACGAAACTTTTGGTTGGTCAACACCTTGACAACAGCGTATTCAGGACTTACTTGCACGTGTGACAGATCACTCTCTTTGAACTGGACCAGCACTTGCAGGGCTCCTTCCTCATTGAATTCTTTCAAAGCTTCAATAGCCCTTTCGTCTAGGTCACTATGTGCTACCAGGCCTGAGAAATGCAGCAAAAAACAAAACAAAACAAACAAACAAAAAAAAACAAAAAACTGTAAATACGTTGCATGTTGTTTAGATTTTTTTTCTTATTATCGTTACCCGTGCAGGTCAACAGCGACAAACGGATGATGTGACTCAAGCAGTTGGACAATAGGTTTTTTAGGTTGATGTGTCCCGGAAGGAACAAAGGGAAATGATAGCTAAAGGGACAACGGCTCGGACCACTAACTTCCAACTCCACAAAATAAACAATCAGATGCTACTAAGACCAGATTTTAAGATATTCAAACAAACACCATTCCCCATTAACATTGTGGATGGCATCCTTGCAGCTCCTAAGGCTGTACACTAAAAGAATACAATTCACCTACTGCAGCCAGACAGCTGCTTCATTGTTTTGGCACATGTCACAGTACCAGCTGGCTTCAATCTACCTTCCTTAAAACAGTTTATGGCTACACCCAACCTTTTATCCATTCAATCCAGCCTGTACATTTAACAGCATGATAATAAATACAGCAAGACCTCAAACAACTCACTGATGAGCAACAAAGAGGCTACTTTTGAGGGTGGCATGCAAACAACTGGAAATGTTTTATTGATCTCATAGAAAGAAATGCACCTTTTTACGACTGAATATAAATGGACGGTTAAATGTTGGCACAGTCTCTGTAGAACAGGGTTTGCAGACCAAATCAGGGGTTTAAGGAATTCTGTTTTTCTTGCACTCTACCCAATCTCTTTGTCGGCTTGCAGCTCTAATGAGCAGGCCCTTTTTACTGTTAGTGACTATACTACAAAGGAACTGCTGAGTGACCAGTGTTTCATTTCCCAGATGACCATTGTTTTGAACAATCAATATCAAAGGGTCAGCCTGGTGGCACTCATCTTATGAGAAGACTAGAATCAGCGGCATGTTACCCCATCCATCACTGCTCTGACCTCCACACATGCCCATAGCAACCCCAGCATACTGGTTTCACAAATCTTTTAATAATGACATCACAAACACACTGCTTCTTTAAAAAGCTCAATAACTTTGTAAATGAACGAGTCGCAGCAGATATATGACGCTCCCAATACACAAGATCCACCTTTAGATAAATGCCTAACAGGACAACACAGAACACAGAAGCCAATAGCCATGGCGCTTGCCCTAAAACATCTCTGAACAGTCCCGTGTTGCCATAGTGTAATGGTTCATAACTTTCATCAGCACATTTCTCTCGGACCAGGCAAAGACAGGATACAACAGCAGGGCATAACCTCAGGTAGAAACTTCTGCTTACCTGCTACGTAAAGTTCATCTAGCTTCTCTGCGACTTTCTGAGGTAAACCAGCTTCCAGTAATGCCTGGAAATGTTCTGAGTGGGTCACCGCCGCCGTAGTGTCCATCGGTTCCTCCGTACCGTTCCCATTTACATGATCTGTGGCCATGTCTCCAGACATCTGTGGAGATGAGATCAAGAGCAGAATTAGCTGCAACCTCACTGTAGTTGGAGGCTAGAGCAAGAGCCAAACAACAGTATGCCTTTGGGTGAAGTTTCCATCACAAACTCAGTATATGCATGCACCACTTAAATATTACCTGCTCCACCCTAACCCTTGACACTGGTGCTGAATAGACATACTGTGTTACACTGCAGTTTTTTTACCCTAATAAGCTTTAATTAGTTTTGTGTCATGAAATTACCACACAGACACACACCCCCACCCCATTTAGCATTAATCACTTTCAGAAACGTCGTAACGCTGGAGCAGTCATTTTTATTCTTCAACATCAAAGAACAAAAACACAATCTACGACGATGGTGGCTAAGGTCACTCTCCTTTTCATTTTGTGCAGTTGTTAAACAATAGACAAACAAATCCAAAGCTGTTGGATTTACCACAATAAAGAAACTAACGATCAACTAATTAACTCCAATGCGGAGCATTGATCAAACCAAAGTAGAAACAGGGAGTCGGGGGCCCAACAACTGTTTGGCTGGGGGCCACGGCCATGACACATGCTGTTGGAAGCACTCATGGAAAACACACATTAGATCTGCAGTTTGGCGCCATCGTTCAAGACTGGACATTATCAGAGTCTTATCCCAAACTGACACACGAGGATGGCGCGTACTGCAGTGTTTACTGTCTCTGATTAAAGCAGCTGGCGCTTTTACACACACCAACACACAGTAATAAAGACTGCACACTTCTCCAGCTGAAGCCAGCGGGCTTCCATACATTATCCACCACGCCTCTGCTGACTAACACCATCAGGAGTCCGGGGCTCCGCAGGCCGCACCGCACGCGTGGTGTCGGTAACTGCAACGGGCTTAGCGTGTCCTAAAACAAACCCGGGAAGCTAAATCTGCTAAAGAAATTGCTGTCTTCTCTGAATGCGGGGCAGCTTCGACCGATTACACCCCATCTGTCAACCAAAGCTGGCGCTTTCAAAATGCCGGCTAGCCGTCTGACCGAGCTGCTGCTATGATGCTAACCCCTGGCCGGCGGCTAACCACTGCTAACTGAGCAGCGACAACGGGGCTCGGCCGCAGAACGGCGGCCCGCCACGGTGAACCCGTCTCGGCGCGTAACGTACCATGCGAATCTAAACTCGGGTGCACGATGCTGATCCGCCGTGATGAAGGTGCTTCTGGGGGAAAAAACAGGAAAATAATCACGCCGGCGCTTTTTCAGGTTGATTTCTTTACTCCCGGTGAAACAAAATGGCGGCGACGTAACGTCGCGATCTCAGCTTCTCGCTAGCATGCACGGGGTTCACCAAGTGGTTCCTCACGGGCTGCTCGAGTTTCTTACTTCCGGTCAGAAGCTGCTCCGAAACACCGATCGATATTTTATTATTAAAATTGATTATCTCACACTTTGGTACGATTATTAAACTCCACACACTTCAAGAAGACACCGTATATACTTATTTTAGCCTGAGCTAGCTCAAGGATCCCCTTAGCCTCCTGTTACTTACCACATCGTGTGTGTTTTCACCATTTTCTCTTCACTGCGAACAAAACCGGCGTATTTTTTTACAATTCTCTGAAAATGCATGTATGCTGTATGCAGTCGCGATGTGGATTGAATTACAACAAATACTTGTTTGTTTAAACGCTACATGCCACGAAAACAAATATTTATTTTCGTGGCATGCAGCGTCCTTTTATTTTGAAAAATCATCCGGAAGCGGCATATACAATATGATATACAATATGACGATTTTGAAACTGACAAATTCATAAAATAAAATATATTTTATTGTAGATACGTTTTATTCTATAGATAGTTAACTCAATATAGAGTATACATTCTTAGAGATACTATTACGTCTTTACTGCACACTGAGGTAACTCACCTTTATTATCGAGTGGTTAAATTAATTTTAATTCAAAGGTTAAAAAACTCAGATGAAAACAGTATCTCATTCTATTTGTGTGCTTGAGATTAACTACATTTCTGTCTATTGCTGAAAACAGAAGGGGTTATTCAACAAAACGTTTGTAATAGAATAAATACTTTAATGATCAATTTAATAAAAAAAAACAGTCCTTGTCGCTGACCATATGTATAGCCATACTTCTCCTAATCTCATGTTTTATTTTATTATTTTTCAAAATGTGTGCATATCTTTTTTTTTACCCCGGAAACTCCGTCACGAGTGAGGGCGGGGCTTGGTAAAGCTTCGCGCTGCTATTGGCTGAGCGTGGAATTTGAAATGTAGGCGGAAAAACAGCAGCTCGGTGGAGACGAACAGACTCAGCGATGCAACGTATCTGCTGAAATGGATCTATAACCACCAAATAAAAAGAAAAACAAACGAGTCGAGAGTTAAGTTGCATTCGGGATTATAAAGGACTCAAAGCAGAATGGATATCGCTACGTATTTACAGTAAGTCAGCACTGGATTTGCCCGGTGTTAGCTTAAGGCTAGCAGTTAGCTTCAGAGGTGCCAATCTATCGCTGTTTTGTGACAAATGTATTCAAACTGCCAACAAGACATTTAGACACCGTGCTAAATTCCCTTACATTTGTCTCCACTTCTCCACTCGTAGGTGTTTTGAAAGCACAGTTAGCTCGTACACAGGAGACGACCCTCTGGATCAATGGGACAGGTGAGAGGCTTAAACTTATCAGGACAACTTGGGCCAGAGTTCTGTGAGTGACTGTGATAATACCACACCGTGAGATAGCTACACTACAGCTACACTTTAAAGTCACCCATAAGTGGAAGGATCCTGCTTTTGTGTGTTCTTCGAGGATGTTGAGTGAAGTAATATGGTTGATCCTTAACCCTCATTAAGTTTGGGTTTCAAAATTACTGCAGGGAATTCCACTTCATTAGAAAGGAGCAAATGAAAGCAAAATGTCAGTTTGTGTTTTTCAAACTGTAGCAGTGACCTCAGAATGTTTTCTCTGCAGTTAAATAACTAAAAAAAATGTCACAGCTTGTTCCATATTGCATATTCAACAAGTAGTGGACAAGTTGCTGATTGTCCACTTGATTGATATTTTTCAGGTTTGTGGAGTATCTGGAGCAGACACTACCTGCAGACAGCCTCGGTGGGATGTCAGTGGTGTTCGACACTCTTGTGCAGAAATTTCTGAACGTTGAGCGATACGCAGATGACATCAGATATGTGAACTACTGCATAAAATGTGTGAGTCTGACTAAACTGTTATACTGAGCCATACAGCTATAGTTCACTGGCTCTTCAGACTCATTTTAGCTGCTGTCTTACAGGCCAGTTATTACTCCGACCCAATCGCACTGTACAGCCACATCTTTAATAAGGGCGTCGGTACCAGGTCCGCTGCCCTTTACGTGGCCTGGGCACAGCAGTTTGAGCAGAGGGGCTTGAATGAACAGGCTAATGCCGTGTACCAGAAAGCAGTGGAGAACCAGGCCCAGCCAGTGGATACTGTTCTGCATGAATACAGGTAACACCAACGACTCAGGCACTTTGGATACAGCGTGGAGCTGTATACCCTCTAAGCTTTTCATCTATATCCAGGCTAATTATTAGACTAATATCTTCTTTTGTGCAACCAGGCTATAAATAAATACCAGCATGGCGAAGTCTGTGGTGCTGTTGGGACAGGCGGCCAGCGAGTGGAGAGAGTTGTAGCGAAATAAATAAAATTACCATTTTGTTTTATTTTGTTTCTCCTTCTTTTCTTATTACAGGCAGTTTCAAACAAGAACCAGAAGCCAGACAGGAGCAGGTGAGACATTATTTGCTTTTTTAGAATTGTTTACATTTGTGAAAAAGGTTCAATATCGTGTTTGAGCTTCTAACCTTTTGGTTATTTATTTTTTTCATAAAACAGGAGGTCGAAATCCTCTGCAGAACTCTAATTTAGCCAATCAGATGTCGTCCCACAGAGAGACAGCCACTCAGAGCAAGGTGTGTGTGTGTTTTTCTATGGATTTCCATCATTGTGTGAGTCCTTGCTGTCTGTGCCAACCCACCAACACTCCGTTTCATTTGTTACAGACCACTGTTGAGCCTCTGTCCAACCCACCTGCCGTGAAAACAACCATAATGTGAGTGAAAATGAATATTGGTTCAGTTCGAGTTCATGCTTTGACCACAAGGTGGCGTTGGTGAGGAGTAATGGGATGTTTTTAAGGATAAAGAAAGACAAACTGTGACTACACAACAATACAAAAGTTCTGTACATTGGGCCAAGTCTTCATGCACTGTCTTCAACCGATTCAAAATGCTGCACATTTTATTACACGTTCAATCGCACGACTCTACTACTGAATAAAATCACCTACAGTAGATGATACATTATCTGATCCACAGAGTCTCCCGCTCTGAGACCTCAGGGACAGTTCCCTCCAGTCATGGCTCCAACATTCAGACGGTGTCAGAGTACATACAAGATGAACTGGTCTGTGAGGGATCTGAGTTTTCCTTCGAGGAGGTCCGAGCTGCCAAATACTTCCGTCGGCTCAGGGAGAGGCAGGAGAAGGAGCACAGAGAAATGAGTGAGTCCAACTGTAGAGGGAAGATAAAAGGATGTGCTGCCTTAAAAGCCAAAACAGGATCAGAGTAAATAAATACTGAGAGAATGAGTCATGAACATCTGTTTTGTTTTTTTTAAGTGGAGAGGTGTCTGAAGGAGCATGAGGAGGGCATCCGGAACATGGAGTCCATGTTGGAGAAACTGGACCACAACCTTCAGGCCTATGGAGGGCTGACCGGCCAGAGAGTGAGTCTGTGGAGTCTGACACTGCTGTCGGATAATAAAACAAACTAAACATCTCCATGGGGGGGGGGGGTTAGAGTTAACCTTGTGTCAGTTCTAGCTGCAGCTTTTTGATTAAATTAATTTCAAATTCAATAAACAGAAAAAAACATGTGGACAAAGGAAGAGACTATTTAGCTGCTGGTGAGAAACTAGAAGCTTCTTATAAAGCCAAGTGAGAAAAAAAGTCATGTTTATAAAAAGTGTCAAATCAAACTAGAAGTAGTCTGCAGTAGATTCGTCTCGGTGCTGGTTGGATCTGTACTTAAAATGAAACCTCCACTGTTTTGTGTGTTTCAGATGCCTGCTGTAGATGCAGCCCCACCTCCCAACCCTAACCCTACCCAGCAGGCTTTGGGGCATCCTCGGCCCTCCAATCGGCCGAGCAGCAGGCGCTCTCTTGGTTTGAGATTACACAGCGACCCGACCTTCATCCAAGAGGCAGCCACCATCACTGACCCCCCTCAGCACCCCGTAGATACAAACGCTCTGCACTCTGAGGTTTCCTATCACTCCTCTGTCCTGCATTTACCAAAATCAGCAGCCACTTCAGTGTCCACAGATCAGGCGCCTGTCGTCCAGTCGCTGCACAGACCTTCCAGTGTCTCTGCCGTGACCTCTGAGGCTGCGGTTCAGCCCAGCAGCTGGCAGAGCGGGCAGCAGCAGGAGCAGAACACCACACATCCGTGAGTCTGAAATGCTCTGCAGCGCTGGATGCTTCCAGAAATACATGCTGAGACAAAACAAAAAGTAAAAGTGTGTTTCTTCCTCTTCCCTCAGGAATGTGAGTCAGTCAGAGCTGGAGGACAGACTCGATGGTGAGTTGGATCATTGTTGGTCACTTCAGCTTCATGTGAATGTTCTCAAACCTTCTCTTTGCTGCTTCCCTCAATGTCTCAAGGAGGCACAGCCAACTTGTCTCACGTCACTCCAAACACTTCACTGGGCTACGTTCAGGCCACGCCTTCACGGGTGTTGCCTTCTCCCACTGTCAACACACGGGAAGCACTGGGTGAGCACAGCAGCCCTTCGCTCTGAATAAGGCTGACATGAGTTTTGGTTTGTTTTTTATGTCAGTGGTAATTAAAGATATGCATGGACTTTATTATGGCACCTGCAAGCATCAAATCAGTATCGGCGTATCCCCCAGTCTAAGACCAGTCCAGTTATTGGTGGACTTTAATATGTTTTGTCCCATCCAGACGTCATCATGGACATGTTTCAGGCTCCGACTCTCTTAGAGGATCCGTTCAACAACACATCATCAGTGCTCCATACCGCTGAGAGGGAGTGTGATGCCGGATACCCAAAATATGGTAACAATGCTGTAATCAGGCTGATAACGTAGAGAAATAAATTAATATGGGATGAAGATGAGCTTTAGTAAATCTACTTTGCCTCCAAAGTGCAACATCAACTCACAGATTATCCGTTTTAAAGTATTAAAATTAAGTTTTGCTGCTATTTTGAGCCAATTAACAGTTTTTTCTCAACAACTTGAAGGAGCTGCGCCCACATTCACCAATCCTCCTACATCGGCACTGTTCACCATCTTCCAGGATGAAGATGACAAAGAAAATGGCGGGTGAATATGGATTTCAATTCTTTGTGGTTAATAACAGTATCCATTAAACAGCCCATGTGAGACATTCTGTGAGGAAATAAATGAATACTTGGGAATATAATTCACATGAATGTTTGTTCTGTGTCTGTGTTCAGTGCTGCTGCTGCGGCTGCCAAGGAGAAGCCTAAACCAATCAGAGCTCTGGCAGAAATCCCAGTTTCTAAATCAGAGAAACCAAATGTGAATATTCACACATCTGATGCATCAGCGTGTTTGCAATCTTGCTACATTTGTGCAAAATTTCCACATAATGTACACAGAATTAGCTTGAAGTTCCCACGATTGTATATAAATGTTCAGAATGAACAAAACTCAAACATCAGTAATAATGTTCTCCATCAGGACACTCCTTCAGATCTGATGCCAGATGAGAGCACCATGTGGGGAGCTCGCTACAACTCTCTCCACTCGCTGGCCGCCTGTCCCAACAGCACCACAGACTTCGCCATGCTGGCTCATTGTGTCTCCACGCCATTTACACACAAAAGCTCGTTATTTTTCCAAGACCAAGGTACGCAGGAGTCCTCAAAGGCAGATAATCTAATGTGCAGTGTTCTGTATGCAGCAGGTTGTCACCCCTCCTGTTTAAATGTTCTGTCTCCAGAGAACAACTGCACCAGAGGTGAAGAGGCTGATGAAGACGCTTTCATCAGACGCCAGACTAAAAAACTCAGGTAACCAATCAGAACCTGCTCAGGATGATGAAGACTCTGAAGGCCTTAAGTTTAAATTATAATTATTTATTTTTATGAATAGAACATTTAAATTGCATCAACAACTCTTATAACTTCTCCCACTATTAAAAAAACCTGGATTCTGCTCAGAGAAAGTAGTAAAGTTTTATTTCAATTGTAGGAGTGTTGCTCCTGCTTTGACTAAAGGTTGTAGTTACAATGGGGACCTTTATGTTAGAACAACGCAATCAAAATTTTGGTGGCATCATCTCTCTTCTCGCTGTCAGTCCCATCATGGAGCAGAGTCCGAGCGATGACATACTCCCTGAAACATCTGTCGCTCAGCATCCCTCTTCCTCAGCCAGACAAGGCACCTTCGTTGGTGAAGAGCTCGCCATCAGCCAGCACTACCTCACCTCGTCCTCCGTCACCATGGTACAGCATCCTCCGCCCGCCGTGCTGTCCTTCAGGGATCAGACACTCTGTGTGACGGACTCCTCCGTCCCCAGGACCACAGCACCCGCCTGGGAGGTTTACACGAGCCCAGAGAAGCCGTCAGGACGAACCTCTTTGGTCTCAGTCGGACCCAGCAGTGAACCGTTTAAAATCCTGGAGGATAATGATTTAGGTGAACCTGCAGGTCCAGAGCAGGCCCAGAAACCAGCCTACGATGTAGCTATGAGCCCAGAGTGTGCTCTCAAACCAGACTGGCTGGCCATCAGGAGCCCTGAGGTCACAGTGGAGCCAGATCTGGACGCCTTCATGAGTCCTTGTTGGAAAAATGCAGCAGACTCCGCTCCCAACAAGACCCAGGATGTTCCCATGAGTCCAGATTGTGCTCTCAAACCAGACTGGCAGGGCACCAGAATTCCTGAGTCCACAGTTGATCCAGATCTGGGCGCCTTCCAGAGTCCGGAGCGGCCACAACTCTGTGCCGACGTACCCATGAGCCCGATGCAGCTGCTGCCACTCAGCGCCGCAGATGAGCCGATGATGAGTCCAGACAGACTCGCCGACGTGTCCATGAATGCGACGGCGAAGAAGCCAGGCGGGACAGAATCCGTCCAGCTGGTGTCAGACCCCTGGGATAACGAACTGATCTCAGATCTGCTGTCGGCACTCTCGCCACCGCTCACCTCTCACCCCCGCTGCATCACCTGGCAGTGCAAGGTGCCCAACATCACCCCGAAGATGACCATCAGCATGGGTAAGGAACAGGGCTTTCTGACACAGAGTCACAGCAGCGTCCAGACAGAAAAGGCGCTGACGTGGAAAAAAGTCTCCACCTAAACTGACCTTTAACTTCCAACAGGAAAGGCTTCGCTGCAAGTCGACTGCGTCCTCGGTGAAGGGGCTTTTGCAACAGTTTACCAGGCCACAGACCCCAGGACCTCAGAGAGGATGGTATTAAAGGTGAGACCTCAGTCCGCCAAGTTTCTTCATGTTTCAGTCACATAAAAATGTAAATCCTTTTGTTAAATTAAGCTAAAATAATAATAATAATAATAACTGTAGTGACCTATAATATTTATGATAAAGCAGAAAAATGATGATAATCATTGAAAGCAGAGAGTAAAGAGGTGAAGAGTCTCAGCATGTTCACTGAGGATCTTCCTGCTTCCTCCTCTGATCAACATGAGCGCAGGTTCAGAAACCAGCCAATCCCTGGGAGTTTTACATCAACACCCAGCTGGACGCCCGACTGCAGCCCGCCGTCCGCCACCTGTACAGCGGCGTCCGCTCAGCTCACCTCTTCCACGACGGGAGCGTTCTGCTCTGCGAGCTCCACAACTACGGCACCCTGCTGGTTCGTTCACGCCTCCCCTGCACTTCTCTGACGCGGTGACATCACATGAACGGGCAGTAAAAGTTGTCTTGTCTCTGACTCCGCTCTCAGAACGCAGTGAATATGTACAAAACGCTGAGCGACAAGGTGATGCCTCAGCCTCTGGTCATGTACTTCACCGTCTGTATCCTGCACATGGTGGAGCAGCTGCACAGCGTCCACATCATCCACGCCGACATCAAACCGGACAACTTCCTGCTCGGAGAGAGGTAACCTTTTTAACTAATGCTCACATGTTGGTTGCCATGACGGCTGGCTCTTAAGAAGTTCTGACAACGTATGAAGAACCACAAGTTCCTCCACACCTGATGCATCCTGGTCATTTCTGCTGCCGCCTCTCAGGTTCCTGGACAACAAGTGTTTCGATGTGGAGAACCTGGACCACGGTCTCGTCCTCATCGACCTGGGACAGAGTGTCGACATGGAGCTTTTCCCAGAAGGCACTGCTTTCACCGCCAAGTGTTTGACATCTGGTTTCCAGTGCACAGAGATGCTCAGCGGGAAACCCTGGAACTACCAGGTGAACGATTCAGTCTCTACAAGACAAAATGTGACACGGTTTTACTTCAAAGCTCTGACTGTCTCCTGTCCGCTCTCAGACGGATTACTTCGGAATAGCAGGGACGGTCCACTGTATGCTGTTCGGGACGTACATGCAGGTGACAAATGAGGATGGCGTGTGGAAGACGAACGCCGTGTTCAGAAGGTAAATGGTCGTGTTGCTGTCAGGAGAAGACGATGTGTTCAGAGACTCACACTAAATACTTCGCCTAATGTGTCGTCCCACAGAAACCCCCACAGCGAGCTTTGGTGTGAGTTCTTCCACACTCTGCTGAACGTGCCGAACTGCAGCGCCCAGCCGAGCCTGCGGAGCCTCCGCTGCAAGCTGACGTCCGTCTTGCAGGAGAACTACGGCAGGAAACTGTCTACGCTCAAGAGCCGCCTGCTGGTTCTGCTGCTGGAGAACCGCAAGGCAGCCCGGAGATGACAGCCGGAGCTCGAGACCTTTCTCTCTCCAAACCAGAACCAACATCTCCTCTGAAGCTTCAAATCAGTTCAGTTTGAATAGTTTGAAAATGTAACTGGAGGATTTCAGCTTGAAGTCGGTTTGTACAAATAAAAAATTTTATGATTTAGTTTTAAAATCTCGTTTTATTTTGTCCCAGATTTTTTCTTTAAAAGAATAAACTGTTGAATTGCAGTAGATTTTTTTCTTGTTTTGCTCTCTATCTGAAATGAATCTGCATGAAATTGATTCAGCTCTCTGTTTTTGTTTTTTTTTTGTTTTTTTATTCATATATGTTATTATTTTTTAGAAGTCCAGATTTTATTTTAAGTTCTGCACTGAGGATGGTCAGAGGAATCCAAACTCGGCTTCCATGTGTGAAGATTCACTATCTAAGAAAAATTGTTTTAACACTTTCATAAAAAGAAAATTGAACTGATTATGTTTGCCATTTTCCTTTTTCACTTTCCAATGATTTAAAGCTGCTGTGACAAACTGAAGCACTGATCAGCTTACTGCAGGAATATTACTCTAGTAACGTTCATTAACAATATTTAAAAGCTCTACCAAAGTTTCCTCGTGTTGGCATGAAACTGGGATTACACAAATACCAGCCAACAAATTAAATTAAATTAAATTAAAACAGGTGGTCATTAGGAACAGTCTGTGGTTAAATAGTGAAAAAAGAGAATAAAACAGAAGTAACCTGAAATATTAAATGAAGTGAACTCTTTTCCTGCTGCCTGATAGATTGTGATAACAGGAAGTCTCATCAGCTTGACTAAAAGACCTAAAAGGTTTATGGCACAGACGTTCAGCTGGTTTTCCTCCCATACCTTAAATATCTCACAGCCGACCTGTTCAGACTTGCAGCTGCAGCTTTTACTGAACATGCACCCAGAAAAGGAAAAAAAAAACAACAACTTCACTTCTACAACAAACAAAAACAACATTTAACATCTTCTCAGAGGTCACCTATTCATAAATGACTGTTCCCGTCTGACTTTTGACTTTAAAGGGTTTTATTTCCTTCAGTCTGATCCTCAGATAATTCCCACGCCTCCTTCAGGCTCACCACAGCTGGTAGGAAATGTGGAATGTTTGGAGTTTAACACCCTTCTTTACTGTCATTATGTGTTGCAGGCAGCTGAAGCCAGCGTCTCTCTGACGGGCCCCTCCCTGATTAAACACAACAACCTTAAAGAAGTCGTGCTGCCTTCATGGTCTGTCAGAAACATTTAAGCACCAATGCAATTCAACAATATGTACAGATTAAAGAGCCAATGTCGACGTGTCCCGTCAACTCAAAGTTGAATATTTATTAAACATGGCAGCTTTTTGTCTGAATTATGCTAAAGCAAGTTTTCATGCTATATTTCCATCATTAAATCAAACACACTTATTTTGGAACTTTCTGAAACAATCAACAAAAAAGGGAATCATTAAAAAAAATATCTGAATTTACTGCAGTCTACGTAACTACCTAAAAATAAGTGATAATTTGACTTTCTTACAATAGTCAGCGTTTGTTGGTCCAAAAGGAAAAATCAGTTTTATAGACAGCAGCATTAGTGTTAAGAACATTAATAAAAGCAGTTCTGGTGATGATGTTCATTTAAAAAAGTAATGCCATTACATACAACAACACAGCTGCAGGGAAGCCAGAAATAAGATTCAATCCAGGAATTAAAGGAATGAATCATCTACCTGGATAAAACAAAACCACCTAACACCTGAGATGACCGACCGTCAGGAGCAGCACTCGAAGGCAGCACACACCTGTGGAGGTGAAGAACCTGAACTCCTTCAGTCTGATCTGAGAGCCATGGAGGGAAGAGCGCTGACGGACGAGGAGGTGTCCTCCGCCTGTAAAGAGGGAGAGCCCATCACCAAGGTGAGCACTTAGATGAAGCCTCTGTGGTTCTGCTGGGTTTAGTTTGACGCTGTCGGATGTGTTTACCTGCCTGCTGGCTGTAATGCAGTCAAACCTGTTAACTGATCTGCAGGCATGCAGTTACCTGTGAGCCTCACTCAAACCGGACCGGATGCACCTGAAGACAAACAGCAGGACTTCATGTTTCTCCTTTATCTCTGAAGTGAAACACAAAGTGAACAAAGTGTTTTATTTAAAGTTTGTTCTTGTGTATCTGGACTCTGGTCTCTGCAGGACTACATGATGCAGCAGACGATGCTGAGGGTCAAGGATCCAGCGAGGTCTCTGGACTTCTACACTCGGGTCCTGGGCATGACGTGAGTCCAAACCGGTGATCATCAAACCTTTTTCAGCTGAAGGAAATCTCCCATCAGAGATTTCAAGATAACATTCAGGAACATTCAGGGCTGAACTAAAATCAGAGAATCAGAAACCAGATCAGGTTCTCGTTGTTGTCTTTAGTCCACAGACTCTGAGCTTTCTCCAGAACCCCGTTGGTGTGGACTTCCTGTCTGTCTGTTTGGTCTTTGCTGTGGTTTTATCTAAAAAAAAAAAACAAACAAACATCTGGACTCCTCTGTGTTCTTCAGGCTGCTGCAGAAGATCGACTTCTCCTCGATGCGTTTCACTCTCTACTTCCTGGGCTATGAGGAGAAGACCGACATCCCAGCAGACATCAAGGAACAGACGGCGTGGACGTTCTCCCGCCGAGCCACCATCGAGCTCACACAGTATGTCTGGTGACCTCCAAATCTGATGTCGGCTGTGGACAACATCTGATTGATCTGTGGCCTTCAGTCCGAGTAGACTCATGTATTCGTCTGGTCCTGCAGGAATCAAAGCTCCACCTCATTTACAACAAATCTTTCTGTGTTCTGATGAATATAATTTTATTATTTCTGTGTCCATCAGTAACTGGGGATCAGAGTCCGACAAAAATCTGTCGTACCACAACGGGAACAAGGAGCCGCGAGGATTTGGTGAGGAGGCTCAGACTGAGATGTTTTATGATCTCACTTTGTGTATTATTTCTGAGGCAGATGGCTCCTGTAGTGTGCGTAACTTCCTGTCTGCTGCAGGTCATATTGGCATTGCTGTTCCCGACATCGACGTCGCCTGCAAGCTGTTTGAGGAGAAAGGAGTGACGTTCGTCAAGAAGCCGGACTCAGGTGAGATCATTCTGTAATAATCTCCGAGTGAAGCCGACTTCTTGAACGCCAGGAGGTGGAGCTCAGGGATCTGGGATCAGGTCTGGTCACTGCTCTTTCTCTCCTCCCTCCTCTCAGGTAAGATGAAGGATCTGGCCTTCATTCAGGACCCCGACGGATACTGGATTGAGATTTTGAGTCCAAGCAACATGGTCTCCCTGATGTCACCGTAATTTCCAGTGAAATTTTCTGTAAAAATTTCATATCCATTTTAACTGTTATGATCATATTTGGTAAAACCTAAACTCAAATTTATTAAAGAGACAAACACATAATTCCAAATCTTTGGTTGTGTATTTAATATAAATATATGTGAATTCATTTAACTGAACTCTTGGGTGTGATTTAGATGATCTTTAGTATCGTAACACAAATTTACACAACAATACACGCACACGTCACAACATTTATTTAGTCTTTAATTATTATGTGATTCCAAGTCCAGTTCTCTGAGCTGCACTTCAAAGCAGCGTCCGGCGTGAGAACCGTGTCGGCTGACGGGATTTACAGACCAGGAGCAGACCTGTTCCCAGACCTGTCAGCCTGGAACCCTCCGCTCAGCTGGAAATGATGGCGGATTTAACGGGTGGAACAGCGATTTCAGCGTGTAAATCAGAGGTGAAGGAAGAAGAAGGAGCGGATTAATGTGTGTGACTGGTGTTTTACGTCGAACAGCGGGCTCAACAGTCGTGAGACGCAGGAAACAGATCCATTTAGCAGCTCTGGTCTTCCTGCCAATAAAGCTCAAAGTAAACAGCGTGAATAAAATCATCGAACAGAGAGAGACAGAAACACGAAACAACACGTTTTCTGTGCAGCAGCATTGATGTTATTCGTGTTTATTTGTAGAAAGGCACACAGAATCAGGATTACAGCTCAGTGACAGCTCACATGGAAAAACAAGGTGCTCCAGTTTCAGCGGGCTGAAGATTTAAGATATTACACAAACTGAGCGGCCCAGTGGAACAGCGGTTGGCACCGCAGAGCAAGAGGGTGCTGCGTTCGAACAGAAAAAAAATGTGTTTGTCGTTTGTCGTTTCTCCGTGTGACGGAGCAGTCAGCTGTGATTGGCTCCAGCACAGGAGGCGGTGAGTCCTCCGATACCGAGACTCATCAGGAGGCCATTTACTGGGCTGATAAACATTTTCCCACACACTTCAATACAATCTGACTTCTTTTTAGAATTAGTGGACTCTCATTGGATAGAGTTCAGGTTTAAGGTTTAAGGCTTCACAGGGTTTAGTTAGATCAAGTTAATTAGAGTGAGTTTGTTTCACTGCTGTCTCTTTAGAATCAGCAGGTGAGGTCAAAGGTCAAAGTTAACGGTCAGGAGTTCAATCCGCTCAGAACGCGCCGACCTCGGTGCCCCACGGCCGGTAGGCTTTACCGCCGCCGTGGGGAGTCTGAGAGGAAGAGGAGGAGGAGGAGATGGGAGGGCTGGTGGGGGTGGAGGTGAAGGAGGAGGCGGGGAACATCGGGAACCCTCCGTGGAGGGCGATGGGGAACGAGGCAGAGAGGGAGAGGAGGGAGGCGGAGAGAGGGGCGGGGCCGCAGGGGAGCACAAGAGACGAGGAAGAGGAGGTGGAGGAGGAAGGAGAGGAGGAGGAGGAGGAGTCTGCGTGGGAGGAGTAGGAGGAGCTCAGCCTCTGGGGGGCGCCGCCTCCTCCACCATCTGGGGGAACAGGAAGCCCGCTCAGTCCGTACGCCGTGGCAGCGGCTGGAAGATGACGAAAGGCGGTGGCGGTGGCGACGGCGGCTGCTGCAGCGGCCCACTGCTGGGGGTGGAAGGGGTGAGGTAAAGGGTGAGGGTGCTGCTGGTGGTGATGATGCGGGGAATGGGAGGAGGCTGTCAGGGCGGCGGCGGCATCACGCTGAGAGGCACAGGAGGTCAAGTGGGAGAGGAGGCGGGAGCGCAAGGGGTCGCCGGAGTCAAGGCCCTCCACCGCGCTCAGGTAGCGGGAAACCTCCGTCACACACTCCCGGAAACCCAGAGACAGGAAGTCCAGGGCCAGAGCGTGGGCGTCAAAATAACCTGCAGACACAGAAGACGAATTACAACAATCCACGATTCACAGACAATCACAAGTCTAAACCTGAAGCTGACGGTTGGACCAGACGGGATCGGGTCACCGGTTCAGGTGACGCCTGTCGACAGTCGATCGTCACGACTTGTGTGTCTTTAGTGTGTCTTTAGTATCACTGCACTGTTCAGTGTGTTGAGATAAAACTCAACACACACACACACACACACAGCCGGCTTAATGAAAGCAAACAGCCACGTTCAGGGTCAAGTGGGGCTTTTATCCCTGCAGTGCTTTCCCATGGACTCACCCCCTCCCTCTGTCGCACACAGACACACACAGACACACACAGTCGCCTCCTGACCAACAAACTTTCTGAGTCTGATCATAACAAAATGAAATAAAGTCCAAGCTGAAGATCCTTAAACCTTCATCATGTCTGATGGCCAGAAGTTAGTGACTCCGATTGTATTGAAATCTATGGGAAAATGTCCCTCCTTCTCCATGATTTATTAGTTGATGAGTTCCTGGTCTCTGATGATTTAGACTGTTCCAACCCAACCCAAGATGGCTGACAGACGTACTGCTCGCAGTGAGTTGTGTTATTTTCTCGTTTACAGTTTTCTGACATCACTTCCTAGACCTGGTCCAGAATCAGGCGTCTCACTCTGGACTTTAACACTTCAGATGTGAGACAGTTGGAGCTACGACCAGGTCGAGCTGAGATGTTGTGTTTGCTGTGTTGTGACCTGGTCTTCCCCACAGTGTGTGCCGTTCACCTTTCCCTCCTGTGGCCTGCAGCATCTTCAGGTGGTCCACGGTCATCTGGAGGATTTCAGCTTTCTCCAGCTTAGCAGAGCCCTGAAAGAACAAAGACATCTGTGATAAAATCTGCGCTGCAGGTGAATATCAAACTCGCTCAGAACTGAAGAGTCTCCTGACGTAAACGTGATAAATCCATCCGATTCGTCTCGTGGGAGCCTTTTAGGTGACTGTGTGTTTGTGAAGGTTGACTGCACGCTTTGATCTGACAGGAAGTGACGGAGCAGCTGCTTCAGTCTGCACATGCTCGTGTTTTCACCTGCTTCTCGAACGCCGTGGGGACGAGTCTCCGCAGCTCAGACAGGCTGTTGTTGATTCTGTCTCTGCGTCTCTTCTCGATGATCTGAGCGGACACAAAAAGAAAAAAACGGCTCGTCTCTGGACTGTCAGGACTCAGAAACCTACCAAAAACATCAACATCAACTTTACCCCTCTGCGCTTTTTCCTCGCCATCACCTGAGTGGTCGTCGTCGGCGAGCCACATCTGATAAAGGAGGCCTTCACATGTCTGGGAAAGAAGAATAAACGGTCACATGAACGTTGAAAGATTTGATTCATCAGTAAAATGTTTGTGGGTTCTGCTTTTTAAAACTCTCTGAGAAAACAGATGAAGATGAATTCCAGCTGCTGCAAAAGAGGACAAACAACCAGATAAGACACAACCCAGGGGAAGGGGCGTTTTTCAAAATAAGATGTTGTGTCTTCCCTGTGGAATTTAATTAGTTTGTTTTATGATGTAAATGAGGACAAAGCACAAACACTCAGGTACACGTCTGGTTCGATTCCCTTTCACTTTCCAATGTATTCCCTAATTTCTGGTCTGAAAAAGTTCAACGTAACCTTTTTGACTCTTGTTCATCTCAAACTTTGAGCTGCTCTGATCTGCTTAAGATCTCTGAAGAAAACTGTTCCTGAGTTTTTCTGAAACTGGACAGGATACATTTTTCTTACATTTCTTTATTTCTGCTAAAGAGTTCAGAGTTCTTTTCATTTCTGTGGCACAAACTGAGGAGAGATGCTGGATTTCCTCTCCCGGGGCCTCACGCTGACTTATAAGCACTTTGAACGTGTTGATTTGGGGCGTTTGGGAATTTTGTTGCAGGAAAACTCAAATATTGAATTTCTGCATCATTTGAATGCCCTTTGTTCCTTAATACGTCATATCCAGATGTTCCCAGCAGCTGCACTGAAGTGGAAAATGCCCCAAACGATCGTCAGATTTGTCTCTAATGATTTATGACATACTCAACCAACTCTCCTCTTTACTATCCTCTCCAGCAGAGAATCATCACTCTTCACTCTCACCGCTGCTTCCCTCCTCCATTTCACATTTCAGACAGAGATATTATTATCGCTGTACATTATTGCCAAAGCTTCAATTGAAGATAAAAGATGAAGATTTATAGAACTGTCATTTGTTCCTCGTCCATTCAAAGCATGATGTTCTGATGTATAATTCACTCACTGGGCCATTTATCTGATATCACACAGGCATTATCACGCTGATGAACGTGTTAGGTTAAAGGCCAGATATTAGATTTTATTTCCTAAAACATTTGTTTGTCTCACTGTATTTCAATGTAATTTTCCAAAATGATCTAAATAACAGCAATGAGAAGTTTGCAGACAGACTTCATTTTATTTGAATCAGTTCAATTTACTTTTTAACGGCTAATCATGAACTTTAGAAAATAACGCTGCACAATATGAAATAAATCATATTTGATTCCAACTGACATTCATCTTCTTGCATCTGATGAAAAAAATTCTTAAATGTAGAACGTCACTGTTGAATCTCTGACATTTTATCTTTCAAAAAACTGAAGCTCCTGCTTTTGTATATTTAATAATGCGAACATCTTTGATGACAAATTGAACAAACAAAAACTGTCTGGGTCTTTTTTTTTTGTTTTTTGAATAGAGGAGAAAAATCTGGGAGGAAAACTTTAAAGCATCTTGTAAATTTTCTTTAATCTTGAAATGTAACATTAATCTAATGACTGTATTTGTTTTATGACTCACCCTGGATAAATGCTCTCACTGCCCACATCGATGGTTTCCTCCATGTCGCTGTCGGCCGAGCTGCTGTCCTCACACGGCCGCTTCATGGTGCATGGACGGCGGGGTTGTCCGTCCCCGGGGGACGTGGAAGTCGAGTCCAAAAAAGAAAAAAATAAAAAATAAAAAATGTCTTCCTATGTGAACAAAAAGTTCCAATCCCTGTGATTTATTCTAGAGAATGAACGAATAAAGAAATGTGAGTGACGGTCCAGATTAAGATCCAGATTAAGATCCAGGATCAGATTTCTTCTCAGGAGATTAAAACATTTTTTTTTTTTTTTTACAGCCACTAAAGTTTAAAGTGTGACAAAAAAAAATCTCTCCCAGCAAAACATCAGCAAACAAACTGATGTGAAGTCAGTCAAAGAAGAGTGAAGACCTCCTGCTGTTGTTTGTGTGTGTGTGCGTCTGTGTGCGTCTGTGTGTGTCCAGTAAAAAGGCCGACACAGGTGGCCTGAGAGCCGGCTGCAGACTGGACTGGTGACCGGTGAGTCCTCCTCCTCCTCCTCCTCCTCTGCTGCTGGAGCTTTCCCACGGAGCCTGACACACACAGACACACACAGACACACACACACACACACACACACACACTCAAAGGCAAGTTTGAGATGGAAGATTTGTGCAGTCTGGGCAGGGCTGGTCCTTCTCTCCTGATAATACCGCCTGTCTGGTTCAGACAGTGTGTGTGTGTCTGTGTGTGTCTGTGTGTGCGTCTGTGTGTGTCTGTGTGTGTTTTCATGGGAATGAGGCCACTTCTTACAGTCAAAAAATAACCATTATATAATGCTTTACCTTCACTGACTCATCAGAGTTGTAGTCCACCAAACCGTAGTGAGACTGCAGAAAGCTGGGGGGGGTTGGATAAAGGAGTCAGGTTGTATTGAAGTCTATGGGAAAACGTCCCTCCTCAGTAAACACTTCCTTAATGAGTTTATGGAGCAGGTCGGCTGCTGTACTACGTTTGTGTTTGTTGCCTGTGGTATGTGGCCGTGTTACCCCCTCAGGGCAGCTCTAATGCCCTGAGGGGGTAACACGCTGGAGGACCGCTGCTTTGTGTTATTTTTGTTTTACTGCTGATGTTCCCACATCACTGCAGCCCATCAGCTGTGTGTTCAGAGCGAAAATAGAAAATAGAAAAAAGAAGAGATCTGTGTGTGTGTGTGTGTCAGTCGTTCCCACAGCTTCTGGCTGTGTGCGCTGAAACCCAATCATCGTGTGACAGAAGCCAGAGAGAGAGAAGCGGCTGTCTCTTTACACCTGCTAATCTTTTCGCAATACAACAATGATTTAATGCAGGAATTATAACACACACACACACACACCATTCATCTGTTCTCTCTCCTTTAGCTGATAACTTCAGATAGACTTGTCAGCACCCTCTCATTGGCTGAACTCCTCCTCTCCCTCTCTGAGATTGTTGTAGTAACACAACAGGAAATCAGTCTACACAACATTAGTGCTGTAACACATTTATCTGGAGAAGCTGCAGCTCTGAACTCCCCGAGATCAGAGAGGCTGTTTGTTTCTGACAAAACAATTAACTGCTGAAGGTTTAAAGGTCCGTACGGTCTGAAATCTGCTGAATTCAGAGGACGGTTAGAATCTGGACATTTACGTCGATCACTTTTAAAAAGTGGACGAAGAATCAGCAGGAGAGGAAACGTCTGAAAGTGTGTGTGTGTTGATGATCGGAGGTTTATTAGTGTCAAGGGTCATGGAGGACAAGCAGGGCCATCCTATAGCAGGAAACACAAAGTGTTCACGAGAGGTGTTTGTGTGTGTGTGTGTCTGTGTGTGTCTGTGTGTGTGTGTGTGCGTATGAGAGAGAGAGAGGAGGATAATATCTCAGGGAACGCTGGGCCGGGGCACCAGGCCGTAAGTCGGAAATCCTTTTGGAACAAGAGAACATGACTGGGCTTTTTGTGTGCGTGTTAGTGTGTGCACGTGTGTACATGTGTGTTTGTGTGTGTGTGTGTGTGTGTAGCGAGAGAATGGGAGGAAGTGGTGTATTATTCTCAGTTAGACGGTGCTCGCCGCCTGTCCGTCGCTACGACGCCTGAGACCTCACACTGCTCAGCCCCTTGTTCCCACAGGACATTCAACACACACAGACACACACAGACACACACAGACACACACAGCCATCCAAGAACCACACAGATTATTTTCTTTCTTTGAAAGAGACACTTCACACAGTGATGAAGAGTCAGTGACATCATCACCTGTCGACAGTCCTCCCACCTTCACACATAAAGAGCGCCACGTCTGATGTCCAAATAAGAGCGTCAGTGTGTGTGTGTGTGTGTGTGTGTGTGTGTGTGTGTGTGTGTGTGTGTGAGAGTGTGTGGTAAAGAGAAATTTATCACCAGCCTTTAATTCACTCCCACAGACTGTATGAATGTCTGTTGTTTGACCAAATAATGCTCCATTGTTGTGATGTAGGAAACCTGCAGACGTGTCCTCTGGGAGCGTCGTACTACCAACCTGCAGGTGCTCCGTACTCCACTTCCTTCCGGTCACCTGACCTGCGTTTCCCATCAGGATGTGGAAGGAGAGGAGTGTGTGTGTGTGTGTGTGTGTTTGGCCAGGATTCATTGTAGACCACGATGAGATCCAGAACTCTTGATTGATGTCGTCTTCAGGCTGCAGCTGGTTTTCGTGTTATCTCATCTCATCTTCATCTTAAACTCTCTCTGAGCTGAACTGGTCGTTTTAGTTCAATGAATTTCCATCAGGAAGTGCCGATCGTTCTCTGTTCGACAGGGATGTTAAACTTTTTAAAGACTCGTCGTCCTCTCAGTGGTTAGCGTTGACAGAAGCTTCTCCACTCCTCTGACCTCTGACCTTTTACCACTTCTCATCTAAATAAAGGTTAAGTAGCTGTAAGATAATGAAAGTGGTTCTATTATTATGTTGAATAGAGCAGTAACTTCAGTGAAGAACCTTCAAGGAGCCTTTATTTTATCAGAGAGGGGGAGCGTAGAAGTAGAAGGTGAAGAAGAGCTAATGGGGGAGGAAGAGGAGAAGAAGAGGAAGACAAACAAAAGAAAGAGAGGAGGGAGAAGAAGCAGAAGAAGAAGAGTTCCCAGCAGGCCTGAATTTCTTCATCTCAAACACGTCAACAACCTCTGCTAATCTGTGTGTGTGTGTGGTGACTGAAGGGTTTGTTGATGACAGGCATGTTCCACACACACACACACACACATACACACACACATTATAGCTGTTAAATCTGTTTTTAATTGTTTATTTTTATCACATTTAAATAGAGAGCGAGAGACTTTTCTCCCAGTCTTTCCTTACCTCTCTCGCCCACAGTCGTCCCCCCCGGCCGATCTGTTCAGTCTGGTTTTCTGAAGTCGGTCTTTACCCTCAGAGAGGCGGCTTTCATCCTCCTTTCTTTCACTCCCTCATTACCAAATATCACAGAGGAGAAGATTCATGCTCCTCTTCATCATCATCATCATCCTCGCCGCCTCACAGACGCCTCGCTTCGTGTCAGAATGTGTTAGAGCCGATGTCTGCAGTGAGGGCTGCTCCGCTCCTCCAGACTTCCTGTTCATCATTAGTCTCACCTCAGGAGGCCTCATACCGCTGTCAGGTCCACACACACACGCACACACACACACACACGCACACACACACACACACACACACACACACACGCACACACAGACACACACACACGTATGTTGATCGACGCCTGAAGCCAAACGTGATATGGATACAATGAGTAGCTGTGGTACGGAGGCCCAGGGGGGCCAAAGTCATCTCTGTTTTTGACCTTTGACCTTTAGATGACATCAAAGATGGAGGATGAGAAAAGGATGGAGGCGAAGAAGAAGAAGCTGAAGTCAGACCAGCTCCAGAAGCTCTCCGGGTTCTGCTGCCTGTGACTTTCTCCTCTGCAGGAACATGACCCGGCTCATTGTGGCCTCCTGACCCAACACGTTCCTCTGGTGGGGGCTGACATCAGTGTGTGTGTGTGTGTGTGTGTGTCAGTGTGTGTTGACATTTGTGACACATTCTAAAGAGAGAAAGTGGGTGTGGGAAAGACCTGGTCACCCATCTGAGTCTCTCCACACGACGCACAATCATCGGCTGATATTCAACTCCCCCAGCTCTCCCAGCACATTATGTTCATACGTCTGTGTGTGTGTGTGTGTGTGTGTGTGGCTGGGAAAGTCCCCCCCCCCCACCTCCCCCAGCCTGGCCGCTCTTTAATAATATTTCAACCTGACCAGATTCAGCCATACAAATTCACTGTTGAGCTTTTATCATTTCAAACATTAAACATGTGAATAATCTCCAGAATTGAATTATAAAATTTCAAAGTGAGTGAATTTTTTCCATGAAAAAGGTAAAAAACTTGATCAAATTAAAACCGAGTCGTGATGACGTGACACCAGTGAGCCACCGTCTCAAAGGAAGCTCGTACCTACAACTTCATCCACCAAATAGAGTCGGTTGGATGTCAGCACAGTTTAAAGTGCTGAACACTGTCCTTTGTGATTCCCGTGGAGGTTTTCCTGAGAGCAGTTCGGCACAGAATTGTCAACTCGAGGCCAACAAAGAAAATCCCCTTCAAGCAAAGGCGTCACAACAACCCCAAGAAAAACGGAGGTTTTAATTCTCAGTTGTTTGAGTTCGGGATGTTTGGTTTAAGGTTGAAGAGCTGAGGATTTACCTTCAGCTTGGACTCAAAAACAAGCAGAGCTCAATTTCTGGCATCACATGTGCCTTTGATGCTGCAAGGCGAACGGACTTTAAGACACAAACAGCAGAAAAGTCCAGTTTCCTCACTTTGATGGGGTTTGACACCCGTGAGGAGAATGAAGGGGGATTTCTGTGTGAGTCCGGTCCGGCTATAAGTGAATTAACATCTTAACGGACAGAGAAAGGAAGGAAGGAGTGACGGAGAGGGCAGAGGACGGGGAGAGAAAAGGATAATTGTGTGTTTCTGAAGTGAAAGGGTGTTATTCTTTGGCGCTGCTGAGAGGCGGCCATTGTTGAGCGCAGTTTACCATCCGAGATCACACATCCTGATAGTCGCCCTCGGACTTGATCTCCAGGAGCCGCCGGAGGAGGCTTACCCAAGATTATCTCCCCGATTCCAGTAAAACTGTTTATTTCATTTATCTCCTTTTACATGAACATCTGTGTTTCTCATCACTGTCTCTCTGTTTTCATCAGGGAGGTGAAACATTTTTTACAAATTAAGAAAGAGAGATTTTACCTTTGTGTAAGAAAAGGACTATATTAAAACATCATTTTATTTTTGTAGCTTCATCTTGGTGCAGTAAAAACAGAACAGCAACTTTCGCAGCGTTGGAGCTGAAATCATGTGAGCTTTATTTTGTCGAGCTTTTTTTTGCCTGAAAAAACTAAAAGCACAATCAAATTCCTGCAGTGTCATTGTTCGTCATCACTGATGGCTGATGAATTTTGAGGTTGAGACATCGCCGCAAAGACCAACAAAAGGTCAAAGTTCGGCAGCGTGGCAAGGCGGGAAAAGAACCAGTGACCAGTGTGTGCTCTTCAGGTTTCGTCAACATGGCGGCCCCCCCCATTCCCATGGTTTTCCCAGGCCGGCTCTCCCAGGGTGTTTGACCTGACTTCATGCCCCTCTCGGTGCTTCCTGCCCCCTGCTGCAGCTACACAGGCTCTTATTGTGGCAGAGCCTACGCCTGTCACACACAACGCACACTCACAAGAAATATGCACATTAATGCACCAAATTTGTGTAACACCAAATTGAATGCAGGTTGATACACAAAGCTTCAGTGAATGTAAATAAACTTACACATACACAAAGAAAAGAAACAGTCTTATTTTGAAGGGTGCTGATGAATTTACATCATCTCTGGGCCTTGAAAGTAGGTTTGGACATAATAAATTGATATTTGAGGCTCTAAAGGTGGTGAAGACTAAAATGAAATGAATGAGACGAACCCTGATCTCAGATCTTCCTCCTCCATTAATCTGCTTCACCATCAGTTTTATTTTGTGTAAATATATCTGAGCTATCTAAAATCTATGTAGAAATTTGTTGTATTTATTCTGTGTGTGTGCACACATCCAACACACACTCACAACGTTACAACGACAATGGCCTCTGCTCTGAAACACTTCCCTCTGTTGTTGAGGGCGATGGCCAAGATGATATGAGACCCTACACACACACACACACACACACACACACCCTTGTTAAGCACTATCAGGACCAGGAAACATCACTACACACTCACACATCCTCGACAGTCTGCACTGACACACACAGTCAAACTCACACCCAGTCTTTAAGATGCAAACACAAAACAAACGCACACATGCACACCCTTCCTTTCGTGACTCTGTAGTGGCTGAAGGGGGAAACCAGCCGAACGCACACTGGACTGGACACACACACATGAATTTTTCTGGATTTGCCCAAAAATGAACCGAACATCGTCCAAACATGATGAACACATTCAGTAAAACAAAGATACGTTTGGTTTAAATTTAACTGGGCTGAGGGTCGTGATGATCCTGTCGAGGAACGCCACTCAACACAGAGTCACTCCAGAAACAAGCTAACCCTTCACATCGTTTTGAAAGTTGGAGGACGTTCTTCATCCCAGCCTGTCCCAGAAATTAGATACTTTACCTCCAAGATATGAAATATAAAATACAGTCCATGAAAAAGGAAAAAGAGTTCATTCTGAACCAAAATCTCAAATTTACTGGATGAAATATTCTGGCCTTCATGTTTCCAGGAGAACGATTCCTAAAAGGCCCATTCATGACCGAACGTTTGGCTGCCGAATGTCTTTGGAGAAGAACTGAGGAGCAGTTCGGTGACGAGCTCTGCCGTTACCCATAATTCTTCTTCGAGGAGCAAACACGGGGGAAACAGATGGAGGAGGACTTCTGGACAAAAGTCAGCAGCTGATCTGTTTAATTTTCCTCCAGCACCACCTGGAGCTTTGACATTCTCAGTTTTCGGTGAAATATCTTAACGAATCTTGTGGTGAAGTTCGCTTCAAATGTTCATGTTCCTTCAATCCTGTCTGATAAATACAAGTTCAAGTTGTCTTGTGACCTCACAATATGAATTTTATCCTGATTTATCAGCAGATTCCTAAAAACCAAACCAAACACATTCCCATGAGTTCGTACTAATTCCCTCTTAGCGAGTGTTAGCATGATAACCGGCTAAACTGAGCATGTCTGTCAAACGCTCAGCTGCTAACGTACTTTACACATTTTCTTGAACAATAAGCAATGTTATTTTTGTGTATTTGTGTTGTTAGGTCTTTTGTTTTAACGGTAAAACCCTGCAGGAGGACTGTTTGTGCTGGAAGCTTCTGGAAACTGAACACGATGTTACGGAGGCGAAGGGCGTTCGAGCCCCGCATGAATAAAATGTGGAGAAAAACAAGTTCAGCGCCAGTAAATGAGCAATCGTCCAGTTTTTACCCAAACAATGAGAGAGGAGGAGGAACATCTGAAATACCACAGAAGAAGGAGGGAAGTCAGAGAAAAGGAGGAAGAGAGTAAAGGGCCTGCAGAAAGAAAGGCGAGCCGTCGTTTCGTGACAGCTGGTGATTTAGTGGTAATTAATCAGAGAGAGAGAGAGAGAGGAGTCCCATAGAGAGTGAATGGCAGAAGAGAGCTGGACGTGAGGATGTCGAAGAGGCAGAAAGCGAGGAAGTGGTGCACGGTGGCTGGAGTGTGTTTGTGTATCAGGGTGTGTGTGTGTGTGTGTGTGTGTTTTGCCGTTGGGTGGCTGGTGGTGTGTTTGTTGATTCAGGCGGCGCGCGGCACAACTCTAATTGTTTGGTTTCTGAAGTCAGAATTCTCAGGCTCACAGTCCTGAACAGCCTGAAATACCCGCCGGGGTTACTGGAGTGACTGGAAACCAGTTCACAGGCCCGACGAGAGTCACTGGAGTCAACATGATTACTGACCGGCTTTAAATCAGGAGAGGCAAAACGTATGAAATGAAATAAACGCTGAAAAGAAGCAGGAAGTGAGTCGTCCACTTAGAGGATTATGATGATGGGAACGTCTTCGTTAGGAGGAAACTTCTGATGAAGTGTCGCGTTGTGATTGGAAGAGAAATGGAAAAGTGTTTTTTTTTTTTTGTTTTGTTCAAACCATTTTAACTGAATGTTTTACAAAAAAAAATAATAATTTGAATAAAATAACATAAAGGAGAAGATAAAGAGAATAATATATTCATATTCATTCAACCAAACCAATAAGCTTATCACCTTTCCTTTGCATCAGTGTTTATCTTTGTGTACACTACACTGATTAGTGTGACCAACAGACAGTTGCGTAGACACACACACAGGTTGACATCACCCTGCGAACCGTCACCTGCCACATTCCCGGCGTTCCCGGTACTCCTTCCTGTTAATCTTTATGAGACAGTTATGCAGAAACATGACTGTGTGTGCAATCACGTGTGTATCATATGTTGCTGAGCCTGTGAATGTGTGTGTGTGTATTTTCGTCGTGCCTTTGATGTCTTTAATTATCGCACACTTAGTCATCTCACTGAATTAACGAGGTTTTAACATGAATGGGCCTCAAACTGTCCATCACGCTCTTATTCTGGAAGGGCTCTACCCTTCCTGTCTCCTCCAGTCCTGATGCTAAGCTAGGCTAACTGGCCTCACGCACAGATATGATCTAATCCTCCTCCAGAAAGTGACTGAGCTCCTTTCCCAAAAGGATGAAATATTCCTTTAAGATCAGAACGAGGTCACAGAAGGGTTAGGATTAGAGAAGTGTGTGTGTGTAATTATACCTCTTCTGACCCATTTCTCACCGTTGTTGATGACTGTGTGTGCATTATGTGTATGTGTGCACATCTGCTCCCACCATTCCCACGGTACTGCCAACGCCCTGGGACGCTCACTTTACTGTCACAGACACACACAGAGCTGCTGCCGTCTGCTGACCAACCTCCGTAACGAGAACGGAAGAAGAAGGAAAGAAAGGCGAGAGATGAGGAACAAAAAGGAGAAACAAAGAGGAAGAAATGTGACACGAAGAAGAAACAGAGAAGTGACAGACCGGAAAAAAGTTCATTGACATCATGCTTTAGTTTCCATTTCTTCTACAAACTCAATCTGGAACACTGTGGAATCACACAGTGCATAACACTTTCACTGGCCAGGCCTGTTAATGGGAAGATAAAACTTAAGTGTGTTCCTGGTTTTTAAGACCTAAAGTGGCAAAAGAAACAACATTTATGGAGACGTGGCTGAAAACAAAATGACTGTGTGCATGTGTTTGTGGGATAACTTGAGAAATCGTCATGAAAATGTTTAACGAGGTGATAAATAAACTTCCGCTGTCGTTGCAGAAACGAGGATTCTCTGTCTGAGTGATGTGATGATGTTTCTGTTTTCAGGATTTCCTGCTGCAGGCTCTATATTTAGAATATCTGACCTTTGACCCCTGCTGCTTTATTTAGGTTAGAAAACAGTCTGGGAACGTAAAAGGATTTCCCCCAACTCGCTGCTTCTACTTCAGCATGTCTGAGCATAAATACGTTTTTTACTGTTGCACTTTTCCGTCAGTTGTAAGTGAGACCTGCCTGACTGCGAGCTCTTGGACTTCTTAAAGACTTTTTTAAATGAACAGTAAGGCCTTTGATAAAACTGTGAAATCTCAATGACACCACAGACTCTTCACATATTTTATTGTCAGCTTTTCTGGTAATTCACAAAGTGTTGCTGATATGTGAAACCACGAACTAACCCTAACCCGTCGTGGGACTGATCAGCTACAGCACCAGGAGCTAAACTGAGCTGCTGGGCCTTTATTCGACCCCCCCAGCGCTCTCTGAAAGACTTTAATCCTTTTACTGCGCTGGGAAAAATGTTTCTCAGCAGTTTAATGGATTCAGAGATATGGGCAGGTTCTCAGACGCACATTTTCACATAAAGAGTTTCATTTAGATTATTTGACACACTGAGTCTGAAGCCTTGGATTTAGGGGCCTCTTAAAGCAACCACCACAGATAAGTTACTCAAATAAAAGCTCTGAAGGCCCCATTTGGCATTATTTTTGTGGATGAGGTGAGTCTCTGTGATGAGTGACTCCCTTTAGCATGAGAAAATGTGACGATACCATCAACGTGCTCCAAATGATGAGAGGCCGGCAGAGTGTGTCAGGCAGAACATGTCTGAGTGTTTGATCATGAACCAGCTGCATGTTTTCGGACAGTAAGATTTAATGTCACTAATAAATAAACAAAAACCAAATACATAACCAGCCATGTTGTATGTGCAATATAAAAATAAAAAAGAAGAGCCAGGACACACTCACATCTGTTCATCACCATGTGATTATTGATCAGGTCGGAGGCCAGAACCATGTCGCCTCCTAGAGGGACTTTGTTAGACTCACATCACTCAGTTTTCTGTGAGAAAGCTGCTGCAGGGTGTTAAAAGTGTTACACAGCTGCTTCATGTCCTTTCTGTTGAAAAGACGTCCTGCTGCTCACAGCCAAGTTCAGGCTGCAACTTTAAGATGACATCTGGATGATATTTGGAATATGCATTTGGAATTGAAGTTGAAATGTTGTTTACATTAGATTTTCATAGAAAAAAATAATTTGATCTGATCTTTGATGAGACAATATTTAACAATGCTGTGACACATTTTAATCTTGTAAAATGTAAGTGTGATTTTACACTTCATGAGAATGTGAATTATGCGTTTTAGAGGAACAGACATTTTTATCTTCATTACTTTCTCAATACACACTTTCGTTTTCTTTGTGCACACTTTTGTACTTTTATTTGAAATAATAAGTTAATATAAACAGTGTCTTTTGGATAAATCTGTACACTGGATATATATAAATTTAAAAAAGAAAAGCAGTGCTTTTTTGCATTTTTCTTCACAGAAAATAAAATAAAAACTATGAATGTCTCAAAAACACGAAATATTGTCGGTGAATAAAAAGGAAAAAACAACAACAACAAAAACATCGAGCATATTTTATGCAAATGATCTGTGACGTTTGTTTACACTCACAGCGGAAAGTCCATCTTTGGGCAATAATTGACGGTTTTTAGTTTTTTAGGTGTCGTGTAAAGGTGCTTACTGTACATGTAAACACGTTAGCTCGACTGAAGTCCAGTTTATAGTTGTCAGACTAACACACAAAGATGAAAATTAAAAGATTAAAGTCGGTCTGCTGCTGGAGGAGGTGATCTGCGCATGTGCTCAGGTTTCGCGCCAAGCTACGACCCGGAAGTCGAACGGCATTTAAAACCTGAACGTCGGAGGTCAGACAACGGAAGCCGGCTAACTGCTAATTGCTAACATGGCAAAGTCTGCAGCAAAGACTCACTTTTGGTCCGATACGGAGACGGAGTTCATGCTCGGTCAGTTGAAGGAGCTGAACATTTTAAAGTACATGGACGGGAGAAAAACCAGAAATGGCAACTTGTTTAAGAAAGTGGCCGAGCGGATGGACGGGGAAGGATTTGAAAGGACGCCGGAGCAGGTCCGTGTTCGGTGGAAACACCTGAAACAGGCGTACTACAACGCAAAAAAACCCAACAGAGCCTCCGGTCCCGGTCCCGATTCTGGACCACACGCCGACATATTGGAGGAGCTGCTTGGATGCCGACCGTCGTCCCAAACCGGAGAGCAGCACGGTGTGGACATCGGATTCAGCGCTTCTGTCTCCGGTGAGTTAAAGCTAACTGAGCACGGCTGGTCGCACTTTTATTTTTACTTTGAAAGTCTTTCGATCAATCAGAAACCTTAACTATCATCGCCTGGACTCTAACTAAGCTTGTTTAACACCTGGACCGTCAAATGTAACTCGATCTGGGCTTGGGGAGCGGCTGAAGGCATTGATTGGCTCGTTGTGACATCACAAAGTTGCAGATGTCCTTGTTGTGCTGGATCACAGCTGTGGGATGAAAAGTAAACTTGACTGTATCTCCCCCCCAACATCTCTTTCTGTCTTCTCAGGCTTCGCCATAGCAGATGCATCGACATCATCATCGTCATCCTCAGAGTTTGACCACAGGAAGCGACCGTCTCCTGCTAACGGAGACGCCATCAGACGTAAGGAGGCGAAGACTAAGGTGCTGTCAGGCCCTGCTACTACAGACAACAGTGTGCAGACACTGGAAGTCCTGCCTGCAAATGTGAAGGAACTGTTTGAGATGATGGTGCAGTCAGTGACAACTTTGGCTTCATCCTTAGCTTCTTCATACTCTTCCTCACAGCCCACAGATCAGCTTACACTGCAGCAGCCCGACCTGCAACAGCGTCAGGCTCACTGCAGCCCATCGAGGTCGAACCACCTGAAAATGGAGGACGAGGAGGCTGTGGTGAAAGAGTTTTTAGACCAAACGGATAACGACATGGAGGAGGAGTTCAGCACGTCCACCAGACTTACTCAAGCCAAGAGGAAGAGCAGCGACACTCTGCTGGAAGAGTGTCTGCAGAGGATGGAGGCCAGAGAGGCTCAGAGAAATCTGGACTTGGATCAGAGAGACGATGTTACCCTCTTCCTGCTCAGCTTGGCTCCTGCCATGAGAAGACTCTCAGCAGAGAAGCAGTCGTTGGTCAGAACCAAGATACAGCAGCTTCTTCATGAGGCAGAGTTTGGTGTGAGAGATTTTTAATCATCTCAGTTTTCTAAAAGAAATCATTTCAGAGAACAGAGAAATAATTCCTCCTTTTTTATTTTATTTTATTTTTGGTGCTGTTTTTAAGACTCTCGTAACAGTTATTTGATTCATGTTATATATATGTTTGCATTATATTTATATATGTATAGTTTTTGTTTTTGTTTTTTTATAAGTGGAAATTCTACATCTGAGCTACTGTCATTAACTACAAACATGTTTCTCATGAAGATTGAATTGTGAAATCCTTTCACTGCTGTCCACCTGCTTCTCATTATTCTCACATCTTTGTATTACTATCTCCATGTTAAGAACAAATCAATCACCCGCGAGGTTTTAAAATAACATGATTTTATTAGTTGGTTGACAGGAAATATATTACAGATTATTCTGATTATCGTTTCACTCAGAAAATGCTAATATAATTAGCAGATGAGTTTAACGATAAAAATATTGACTCAGTAGAAGTCCAGGTCACATTTAAAGCAAAAGGCAGAACCCATGCCAGCACAGAGAGGCAACAGCCGATCAGACGTACCAACTGATCATAAATCTTCCATATTGCACGTTTTATCATCAAATTAAACTGCAGCTTGTGAATGGCTTCATGATTCTACATGAACATAATATATTACACATTAAATGTTATTCTAAACGTCATCTGCCAGTGAACAACAGGCTTAAAAAAAGCAAAAAAAAAACAAAAACAACAAAAACCAATTATTGTGTAACTGTATAAGGAATAACTAAATAACACGTTCTTATGTGAACGTGTTATATTGGTTTAATAATAATGTGTATATTAGTAATCAAAGGTTAGCAGCGAACGCAGGTTTCATCCGGGTCGTTGGGTCACGTGATGAAAACACGGAAGTGCCGCACGGCTGGCCGGTAAACGGAGAAACGTCCTGTTCGGAGGATTTGTTCAATTTTACGGATTTGCTGATCTTTCTAAACGGTGTTTTCCCCAGCGACTTACCGACGGCAGCTACGGTCGGCCGGCTCGGTGTGTGAAGGTACGGTACGGTGGCCGTTTGGTCCATTTCTGCTTCGTAAATTCACTTTCTGTGAAACTTTGGTCGATTGCTGGAAACCGGAAATATCAAGAGGATACCAAAACCAAAGAAGGTTGGCGATTTCACTATTCAACCCCCCAAACTAGACCAGGAGAGTCCAGATCAGTCTGCTGTGAAGCCCATTCACAGCACAGATTCAGACTTTTCCTAATCAAACTTATTATATTGATAAAAAAAGGGAGAATCCACGACCTTCTCCTCACCTGGGATGTATTCCTATTGAGACTGTTTGGATCTGAGTTTAGATTTGTCTAGCTGTTCTTGTAAAAACAACAACAGCAATAACATGCAGTTGCACAACCTTTGCACCAGCTGCACCGCACCAGACGGGACGCAGCCACATTTGTTAAATCAGGACGAGAGCAGCACTGGAAGTCTTTAGGCAGTTTCACTTCAGGCCAGTTTAAGGTCCTAACCACCACATAACCTCTCGTGCTGTTGTGGTTATTGTTATTTTTTTCTATTTCTATTATTTTTTAATCTTTGTTGAACAAATTTATTTGTGAAATTGTATGATTTGGTTTCCTGGATGTTTCTGGCAGGAGGCCCAGCGTGGTCACAGGTAGCTGCTGCTGCTGATGATGACGAAGGTGTTCCGCAGTCCGGCCCATCATGGCTACGCTGTTGAGGTGTCTCCGTTCATCCCGAACAGGGTGGCCTGTGCTGCGTCCCAGTACTACGGACTAGCAGGTCAGTACCATAGAGAAAAACACAATGTGAGACATAAAGACATTCATTGGTGTAGAAATTAAACATTATAAATATGGTCTGAAATAAAAATAAAAATGTTTGGACTGATGCTCTGTTTCTCACCAACATCTGTCAGCCATCGAACTGTTTCACTTTCTTTCCTTGATTTGATTAAAAATTATGAATTGATTAGTGAAATGAATCTAAATAATAATAATAATAAAAGAGCTCTATGCCTCTCTGCAGGCTGCGGTACCCTGCTGGTCCTGGATGAGACCGAGACGGGGGTGTCGCTCGTGAGAAGGTAAACTGTGCGTTTCTTCAGGGTCAGAGGTCAGCGATCATCTGCACCTAGTTTATCAGTATAATGTGTGTGTGTGTGTGTGTGTGTGTGTGTCAGCTGGCAGTGGAGTGACGGGTTGTTCGATGTGGCGTGGAGCGAAGCCAATGAACACCTCTTGGTTGCCGGTGGCGGTGACGGGAGCCTGCAGCTGTGGGACGTTGCCAATCACAACACTCCACTGAGGGTGGCCAAAGAACACGCACAAGAGGTACGAGACACACAAACACACACCCACAGAAACATGAAGGAAGGCGTTCTTACGACAGCGTGTGTGTGCGTGTGAAGGTGTACTCAGTGGACTGGAGTCAGATCAGAGGAGAGAACCTGCTCGTCTCTGGATCGTGGGATCAAACTGCTAAAGTGGTGAGAAAACGTTCCTTCTCCTCTTCCTCACCCGTCTTCATCCCTCTTTTTCCTCTCCTCTGCCAGATAAGTGTGTGTTTTTTGTTTTTTGTCCTTCCTCTAGTGGGACCCTGCTCTCACCCAATCTCTGACCACACTCAGAGGTCACGAAGGGGTCATCTACAGCACCATTTGGTCTCCCCACATCCCAGGATGCTTTGCTTCAGCCTCAGGTGAGCCCTCACCCACTCAGTACAGATAAGGTGGGAGTTCAACCGTCTTCCTCCAGATGTGTGTTTGTGCATGCAGCGTCACCACAGGGTGGCGGTGTTGCAGCATTGTGCAGCTTCACTGTTGTGTCGTGCTCATTAATTTTCAGGTGATGGTGTGAGTCTGAAAAGTCTCAGTTCACTTCCTGGCTTCCAGGTGCGAAGACTCAGTGTATATAGATATATAGTAAATATAGTTTATTCAGTCGATGGTGGATTCCTTTCCTTTTTGGCAGGAAGTTGCATATTAAAACTCTTCAGAACGATAGAAGCTTCAGAAACTTGTGTATCTCCCAAAACGCTTTGTAACTTTCTCCATTCTAATTAAAAATGAGGGGGGGGGGGTGATCCTGCAGCATCTTCTCCTGCTCTATCGAGGAAGTGAGCCCTAGAAATCGGCCTCATTCAGAAGACCATGAAGTCAATCATCGTGGAGGGGGTGGTGTATGGGATTATCTTATCTGTTTGCGTGGGCGCGTATGCCAGGCTTTCTCAAAGGGTGGAGCCGAGCCGGTCGTCAGCGCTCTGATCAGATTGCGGAGCAGTTGGAATCGAATCTCCTAGCAGCTGTCTTTAGTTCGGTTAACCTTGTTGGATAATGAGTTTGGGTTAATTGGTTTGTGAGAGTGAGCGGAAATCTCTGATGAGCTTTTATAACCGGGGAGATGTTAAGCCCCTGGTGCTCAGGGGGATCTCACATGTTCACAGAAACCACTTTCTCCCCCTTCAGTCTTTGTGAGGCCTCACTGATGAAATTTTTGCTCGAAATCTAAATATTCATTCTCAGTTTGTTTCCTTTCATTCACAAAGTTAAATCTCATTTTCCCTTTTTTAAGTATTCAGATGTTTCTGATCTCAGTCCACAACAGGAAGTTACAAAGTTTTGCTTTAAGTTTGAAAGAAGCAATGATTTATCAACAATCAAATCATTTTTGTATGCAATTTTAGCTTTTAATGACAGCGACATGAAGAGAGATACAGGAAATAATGGGGGCAAGGGCCCACTGCAGCTGGAGCCCCCAGGAATCAATTCTGAATTATGTTAATCCCTGAAAAGATAAGTTATCTGACCAACACATTAAAAAAATCATTAATTTTGATGCTTGCAGGGAAATTTTGAAATATTCAATATGATGTAGATATGATGAAAAAGTCAGTGTGTCACAGCAAAAGTGATGTAAATAAAGATTTATTTGAACTGAAGTCGTAAATTTGACCAGCGACACAGAGCTCATTAGATCTGTGAGCATCAGATAAGTCCTGCGGTGCAGCTCTGGTGCTCTGCTGAACTCTGCTGCTAAGTGATTTACTGAGCGCCGACCTCCGTGATAAAACCACTTCTGTCCACGCTGAGCTCTTCCAGCCACTTTACCTCCAGTGTTCACGCAGGAGTCACTGCAGAGCTGCGGTTTAATTCAGATAATTGCAAAACAACAATTTGATTTAAAGTCTCTTTTATCGGGTACACACCGATGTGAAATGAAAGAGAGAGAGTCGGTTAGTAAAGTGAAGAGTGGAACTGCGGACCTTCTGCTCAGAGCTCAGTGTGTCAGTGAGTCCACCTGATCAGCGTTGGATCAGGTTTATTTTAGCCACTACTGCCCCTTTAAAACACAAGCTGTTGTGTCTTCTGATGCACCTGCTCCACATTAAAAGTGCCAACGCGGTTTAAGTTATTAGTAATATTGTCAAATAGCAACTGTCAACAAACACATGAGTCTAATTCACTGTAAGTTCAAATGTAAAAAGCAAAAAGAGTTGATGAGTTTGAAAACCACATTTTCAGTCCAATCCTCGTTGTCCGACACAACAACAGACAAAACCTCCTTCCTTTGTGGTAATATGATTGTGTGACAGGAATATTGTTGTAGTGTTGTGATGCGTAGTTTTCCTGTACAGCTCAGAGTGCAGCTCTGTCTATCTGTCCTCCAGCAACACAACTGTGTGCGTATGTTTGTGTACGTTTTGCACATCAGCCAAATCACATTTTTGCAGGACACTGAAACCCACACAGTCCTTCTGTTAATGATGTGTGTGTTTGTTTGTGTTTGCTCCCCGATACCAGGTAGTGTCTGGTTAAATAATTGATAGCAGGGGCCCATCGGAGTCAAAGGTTCACTGCCAAACACACACATACACACACAGGCTGTCACATTTGTGCTGTTGTTGCCTTCACTGACAGTCAGTGGGGAGTGTCGGTCCTTCACCTCAGGGAAACTTTCACAAAACAAAATGTAGCTCAGCCTTCATCACCCACATCAAAACATGATTCTCTCTCCACAATCGAGATCGTATAAAAGAGACACAAAGGTGGACATCAAGTGAAGAGGAAGACGTAATCAATAATTCTGTCATAAATTCTTTCTCAGGTGATAGACGAGTCCTGTCTCCCTTCAGAGTGTATCTGCAGGCCTGGTGAAAGCTGTAATGAGAGGAAGGCTGTGATCGATGGAGAGACAGAGAGAGAGGAGCTCTTGTTATAACACGTCTCCTGAGATATTCTGAATCAATAAGTCGTGATCATTTGCCAACACACACGAGTGTATTTACTCTCCACGGTCGTTTCACTCCAGATGAGAGCTGAGAGAAGGTGTTGGTGCTGTGAGGAAAGACTCCCGACTGGTTTTTGTCAATATCACAATTTCTCTTTGTTTTGTTTTCTTCCACTGAACGACACCAACCGCGTCAGGAAGCCGAGACGACCGGCTGTAAAAGGTGGTCGTGCATTCGTAATCACATTGGATCGTAATGAAAGGTCTGTGTTTTGTTCTGGGTTGAGCCGGACGTTTAGTGGCAGAAGTTGAAGAATTATGGTTTCCTATGGTTTTTCCTTTTTGAACAGCTGGCATGTTACAGCAGGAGGGTTCTTCTCTTGGTCCACGTCACAGTTTACGAGGCTGTCACGACTCAGGGCAGCTTGTTAGCAGCTGTCATCTGCGATACTGTTGAACCTAACTTAATTTCCTCAAAGCAGACATTCACCACGTCAGCCAGCTGTAACTCAACCACACAGAACATTTAGCACCATTATCTAAACGTCAGGTTGGTTTTGTTACACAACAGCAAAAAGACACCAGTCCAGCTGCAGTGTATCTTAGTCGGGATGAGGGATGGAAAAGTGATTTTGATTCAGATTCTGTTAACATGAGCATTGGGCCAAGTAAAAAAAAAAAAAAAAGAACAGTTGTGCTGTTGAACATGAGAAGAGTGAGGAAGTGTGAGTTTATATCATAACAAAGGAGACAGACACTCAGACAATAATCCCTCTAGAACATTTTACATTGCTTCGATGTTATTGTGGAGAAACTCAAACGAGACACAGGCCTTAGTGTTGTGAACGGCGTCGGAGATGTGTTACTCCGGTGGGTCTTACAGATGAGTGGATGGATGGATGGATGATAATGAGTTGTCAAACAGCACTAGCTGGCATGAACGCGCGGCGGAGAGTTGCTGTCTTATCTCCCCGGTGGAGGCCTCCCCTCTGGTGGCATTTAGCATTTAGCATGAGAGGCTACTGCCAGTGTCTGACTTTGAAGAGGAGGAACGTGAAAAATGGAGAGAGGGAGAAAGTCAAGAGATATTGGAAAAGTGGGAAGCTTATCTGGGCTTCCCATGCTCTTTCCTGTCCATCCTCCTCACATCATCTCATGATTCTCCTCCTCTGCTTCTCTCTCCCGGTTTGGTTCAGTACCACACAAGATCCCCACCTCCAGCATCGTCAGGAGGAGTGTGTGTGTGTGTGTGTGTGTGTGTGTGTGTGTGTGTGTGTGTGTGTGTGTGTGTGTGTGTGTGTGTGTGTGTGTGTGCGCGCGCGTGCGTGCGCGCGTGCGTGCGTGCGCGTTTAAAGCTTCAATCTTCCCTCCAGATCTCCTCCACTTGCATTTCTGGTGCCAGCTTGTTTTGGCCTCAGCTCTGCAACAAATAAGAGCTTCAGTAAATGACAACAAAGCTTTTCCTTTCCTTCTTCACCTAAAACTAAAGAATGTAGTTAAATTGATACCCTCACATCCTCTACGTCGTTTTAAAGTTGTCGCCACTGGACGCTTGTGTGGCGGCAGAATAGATGTGCTGCGTTTTTCTAGCCGCCCTTAAATGTGTCCACTGTTTGGACCCAGAGACCCAACAACAAACACACATTATGTTTCCTTATGTAAGGTGCAGTCTGCAAAATGAAAATGTTTCTAAAGCCTCCTTACTCCAGAAAATTTATCTGAATTGCAGTAAAACCACTTTGAGTCTGGACAGTAGCACAACAGAGATAACAGCAAATGATGATCTCTTAAAAAAACAGAGCAGTTTTATGTTAGCTCTGAAAAAAAGACGTAAATGGATCCATTTTCTGTAAATTGGTCCCGTGATCTTTATTCCAACTGTATCAGAGGGTTTGATCCGCCAAGACAAGAGCCAGCTTGGTCCAGTAGATGAGTACCACAGCACTTCATTGGCCAGAAGAGGAGAGGAGTGAGACAGCAACAGGTCTGAGAGGAATCATCATATTCTGAACGAAAAGGACAATGACCTGAAGCTCATCTAAGCCTTTAGAGACAGGAATCTGAACCAGGACAAGGGGAAATTCATCGCAGAACAAAAGAAGCACAGTGTCTTCATGACTCCATCCTGTCTTCTGCTGATCCAGTTTCATAGCTGAGGCCCGGAGGTGGCTGAAAACAATCATGTGAATCTGTGTAACTGCAGCTCAGCTCTTTGAACCGTCTTCTCTGCAGTCACCCACACTCCCGCTGCGATCGCATTCAGCCTCTACCCGAACAAGCAAAATGTTTTTAAATGCAAATACCGACCTCCTCCCACCGCCTGAGATGATATCAGGAACATTAAAAAAAAACAGCACAAAGTGTTCATGTCCATAACGTTTAGCTCAAAGGTAAATAAAAAGCCAGCTAGGTTGGCAGTGAAGAAATGATATTAAAATAAAATGGAAAAACAATCATGAAACAGTAAAGTTCATTTTTAAATCAGAACACAAATGAGCCATTTAATGATGAATGAGGGTCAGGAGAAGTTCATCGGTCAGCTGCGGTGATGTGCCACATCAGTGAGAAAGTCCATACGAGCTGAAACTGCTGATACAGCAGAGAACTCAGGTGGAGTAGAACAGAAGTCAGGATTTAACGCAGTGCAGAACACACACAGACGCACACAGACGCACACAACCAACATGCCATCCAGATGCTGTTTGTCGCTGCAGCAAAAGAAACGCAATGTTTTGCTGCTGTGATGGACACACACACACACACACACTGCGTAGCTGGCTCGTTTCCACTTGCTGATGCCGGAGGAGGTTCCACGCTCGGCTGAGAAGTGGATTGTGTGAGTGAGGAGAGGGAGGTAAAATAGAAGGGGAGCAACATGAAGAGCTAAACCTCCTCAGGATGAAGAGGAGGAGGAGGAGGAGGAGGAGAGGATTAATCTGTCGGTGACGCCTGGAAGAATCCCCCTCAGTGTCCTCTTTAACCTGTTCCCTCCAACTGGCCGGGTTGGTTTAAAGCGAGCTGGCTCTCCTCCTCCTCCTCCTCCGCTCACCTCCGAGGGAATCATGTGGCCCTTTTTCAGAAGACACACAATTCTATTACAATAATGCTGTTTGTGGTTTCCAGATGGCGACTCTGTTTGGCCTGCTGAGCCTTCACTCATCCGCACATGAGTTTTGTTTTAACTTGTTATGGTTGTTTTATGATTTTTGGCAGAATTGAATGAAACGTCTCTGCTGTAGTTTCACATTGGGGCCGTACATGAAGAAAAAACAGATTGATTCATTAGCTCAGTGATGAGTTTACCGTCTCAGTCTTCTGTACAACATGATGTTCATTTTTTAAATGATGCTCCATTTAGAAATCAGAAACTGGGGGACTTTTTGTGTTCTTGTTTTAAAGCGTTGTTTGATCGACAGACAGGATGTGAAGGGACAAAGACAGAGAGCGCTTCATTTCATGTTATCACCTGATGTATCAGAGAAAAGAGCCTTCATATTTTCATGTGGTGTCAAAGTGGCAGACTGACTGAGCACAACATCACTGTGAGATACAACCAGCTGATAAAACGCAGTTCGATGCAGCAGCCCTGAAATAAATCCAGCCTCGATGAACGTGGGAGTGATGAAGCGGGGAAATAAAAAAACAAACGGGGTGAGTTAAGAAGTCAGAACCTGCAGCTGTGAAATGAAGGAGAGAGTGTTGGCAGAGCATCAACCTCTGCCCTGTAAAAACACACTCTGAATTACTGCTGCGGTTTATCACAGTGGTTTGGTTTAGCGTTACATTTGTGCACTACTCACATTTATTTTTGTGTCCAGATTTTGTTGATTGTCTGCACTGACAGCCGGCTGTGACTTCGTTGACACTGAGCTGTAACTGACTCGATGGTAAACCTGGTGCTAATCCCTCAAAGCGGCCGGGCTCTTGGTTTCTGGGCGTCTCTACGGTTTTGACCTGTAGATGTTTGTCACTTCTAAAATCTGACCAACCGGGTGCTTTGTGTGAATGTGGTCGTCGCGCTAAGCATTCTGGGTAATCTGCTTTCAGGTGACGGCACTCTGAGAGTGTGGGACGTGAAGGCGGCTGCGTGTCGATTGGCGGTCCCGGCGCACAAGGCTGAGATCCTCAGCTGTGATTGGTGCAAATATGACCAGGTAACTTAACTTAACGATGGAGCTTAAAAGTTAATTTAGTTAATTTAGCACTTTTTATTCCACCTTCAAATAATTTTATAATCTTTTTGTTTGGTTTGGCGAGACGGTTGTTTCACTTCTCAGATAGAGTGCGTTTACTCGTAGTTTATTACACAGTTAACTGGCATCTTTCAGAGTAAAAGCTCTACTGGACATTTCCTGTTTGTTACAGTTGTGTGTGTGTTGCAGAACATTGTGGCCACGGGAGCGGTGGACTGCAGTGTGTGTGTGTGGGACCTGAGGAACGTACGACAGCCTGTCAGTCAGCTGGGAGGCCACCGCTACGCCATCCGCAGGGTCAAGGTACACACACACTTGTGTTTCCAAGCACATGCTCTGACAAATGTTGTCTAACAGCACGAGCGCCAAATGTGTGTGTGTGTGGCAGAGTTTCAGTGCGGAGCCTGACAGCATCAAAGCATCCACTTAAATGGCCCTAATAAGAACACACACACATCCGAAGTGTGTGTGTGAGAAAACAGACAGCTGAAATGAAGTCCCACAGTAACATCCCATCCCGTTAGTCAGATTAGGTACAAGTCACTTCACACACACACACACACACACACACACACACACACACACACACATGCTCAAGCAGGGTTTTTCTAGACAGGTGAATCCAATCGATCCAGAGAACTAACAATGCCAAAGGATTTGTGTGTGTGTGTGTGTGTGCGTCAGTCTCAGGAGGTCAGAGGTTGCTAACAGACCTTTTTGTTCCACATCAGCTGCTCAGACTTTCCTATTTGTTGAATTTGCTTCGTTAAAATGGACTTTTGCTGACGATGCCGATGAATCGGCTGTAATTTGGAACCAGAGACAGAAGAGAGAGAGAAAATGTGAGTCAGTGTGATGAGAAAGGTGAAACTGGCAGAACCAAATGAACCAATGAATTAACTGGACGACTCTGTGGACTCCTCCTCTGTAAGATCAACAGCACTCAGAACAGAGCTGAAAATACACAACATGTTTAAAATGTATATACAACTCTTTTGTTTTCTATCTCTCTTGCTAACGTTTCATGTGGTCTTTATGTATATATATAAAATATGAAGACAGAATTTTTCCTCTTTTTCTTGCAGTTTTCTCCGTACAGTAAGACGGTGTTGGCGTCCTGCTCCTACGACTTCACCGTCAGGTAGGATTTCTTTTTCTTCTTCTTCTTCTTCAAGTTCTTTTTCTTCAGATTTTTCTCTCTCTAGTTCTTCTTTTTCCTTTCTCATATAGCGTTGCTGTTTCATGAAGCATTTTGAAACCGAACTTTTTTCGATGATTGTTGTTCAAATGAAATTGTTGTTGTCGTGTTGGTGTGTGTGGTTGTGTCATTTTACATTAATGAACAGAAACCCTGCAGCTGAAGCAGAAGTCCCGTGGTGCTGATTCAGATCACTTAAAGAAACAATCCAGATATTGATTTCACTGTCTTTTTTTTTTTTCTGGCTGTAGTGACATTTAAGTGACCTGTGACACTTCACCGTGCAGTAAAAGCCTTTTTCTAACTCGTCACGTACAAGTTCGACTGTCTGACACCAACTTCTCAGGAGGTTAAACCAGATAAGTGGTTGCATTTTCTGCCTACGCCTCCTTTTCTTTCAATTACCGCCCAAAGTGGATGGATGGTGTGATAAAATAAATCGGTGTGTGTGTGAGGCAGAGGAAGAGAAGAGACGGGATGAGCAGCCACCAGGTTAATAAAATCGTTCATTTCAAGCAAGACCGCTTTTGTGTTATTTAGGAAAATATGCTGCGTCTTCTGTGTCTCCTTCTCTCTGTCCGTCTCACTGGTGGTTTTATGTCAAACCTCGATTGAGCCAAAAAACCGCAGATGAATCAATTTTCTTCTTCACGTCTGTCAGTCTCGCAGGTTTCGGACCGTTTTGTCTCGTCGTCTGTGAAGGCCAAAGTGAAATAACACATTCTGGTCTGTAGAGGATTTTGTCTTTGTGTAACTCCCTCCTATTGTCGAACAACCTTGACTGTGAGTACTTTTTGTTTTTTAGGTTTTAAGGCAGTCTGATGAAACACAAAAGTCTGCGCCACATTTGGGTGGAAATTATTCAACTGCTCTGTAAAACCTGTACAGCCCAAAAATTGACAAGAAAATTGACTCAGACAGACGATTCCCCGTTCTCCAGGTCGCAACGCTCCAAATAACACATTTTTTAAAGCTGCTTTCTGGGAAATTTACTTTGTCTGGTTGTGTCTGTCAAAGGGTCAAATCAATTCCAGCTGTTGCCAGAGCGACAGTAAAGGAAAGTAAAGCCAAACGTGGGACATATGAAACGATGGAGGCAGAAAGACAAAGAGCTGGGAGATAAAAAGCCAAAGGGAGAGAAAGAAAGCTTTATGCCAAACCTGGTGTTTTATTGATCCGGGCTTTGGTTGGCTCAAATCCTCCATGCTGAGTGCTGCTTTCATTACACACACACAAAAATCACCACCTGCCAAATTCAGCAGTAATGACAACAGAATCTTGCAGACAAATTCTGAGAAACGGAACAATGTTTATTTTTTGTTTTTCCAAAAGGAAGAAGAAGCTCGGCGGCTGTCAAACTCAGTTACTGTAATAAAATGAAATCAATTAGAAATCCTTAACGAACGGAGACATTGGAGGTCTGTACGGTCTGAACCTAGATGTCAGGCTTTCTGAGGTCCCAGTGTGAGAATATCAGTGCTTTTGAATATATTTTCAATCAGGACGCTGAATCTGTAATTGCATCGATGCTCTCTTCTTTATTAACTTTCCTGCTGCCTGCCTGTCTTTGCAGATAATTCCCCGTCCATTAATTACTGCGCTGATGAAACAGTTTCAGTAGGTTTACTTCATCAGGTCGTATCTTAAGAAACACACAAACTGCCCACCGATGTTCAGTGTGTTTGTGTAAACCTCCTGGTTACTTTGCTAACTGCTGTCAGCTCCTCTTTCAGTTTTGCTGATACTTTAGGACCTTGAACTATTTATGAAATCGTTCATTTTTAATTTCTTCAAATTCCTGACAGGACTGATTTGTTTTTGTCCATCTCGATAATACCAACATTATACCAACTGAAGGTGTAACATCGAAATAAGAAGTCTGAGTTTCCTCACATCCACCTGTTGGTGTGTTCTGCTGTAATCACACACACACACACACACACACACTGTGTGTTTAGGATGCTGGCTGGTTGTAAAACACGTGTAAAGCACACAAAATATAAAACGTGAATGCAAACTCACTTCACTCATATGCAAATAAATCTGAGCACACAGTCCTCAATAGTCAAATATGAGCACACACACACACACACACACACACACACACACACACACTCAGGCCTATCAATCATTGTTTCTGCTCCCCCCTCCGTCTGTTTATTCAGTCGTGGTTTTCTCAGAGTGGAGCATTCTGGGACTTCGACCATTTGTGACTGACGGAAATCAGCCTGTCTTTTTCTCTGACCCAATATGTTGGACTCTGTTTGTTTCAGTCTTTTAATATCAAACATCCAGCGGAGGGTGAATGGTTTTGGTGTTTGATGTAATGGAGCCGCTGAGAGAAATTGGCATTTAATGAGCGGGTGAATTTGAGTATTTGTGACACACAGAGCCATCAAATCCCAGCAAGAAGGCAATTCACTCATTGGACTCCATTAATGAAAAAGTTTAGATGTGTTTGTGATCTACACAAGGATCCAAATCTGCATCTAAATGTGAGGAAGGCGCTGTCGGTCTGTTCTAAAACCTTTTTAACTGGACACACAGCTCAGGTGACCCTTCAGGCCTGAAGCTGGTCGGTCCAAAAACATTCAGGGATAATATTAAATATGGAGCCTTTAAAATATCTGTCACATGTTAATGGACTCATTTAGTGACAAACTCTGAGGTCTCCGTTTTTGCAGGTTAGATGTCTCATGTTTGCTTTAGATAATGTGTCCTCCCCTTATCTGTTGTATGAAAGCCCCTGTGAGTGAGTCTGTGTGAGTCTGTGTGAGTCTGTGTGCGTGTTGTTTGACTCTTAACCTTAATTTCCTCTCTGAATTAGCAGCGTCGGTGACATCAGTTCATGGGAGGAGTGAATCAGCCTCTTCACATCTCTGTTGTATCTCACGTTTTGTTTACATCCTCTTTTATTTGCTGTATTTTTGTCCGGGCGTTGTTGTCTCTCTGCACACACACACAGAGCTGGCAGGTGAATGGACGTTTTCTATAGAACCAAACACAATGAGAGCTAAATAATTATCTGCCATGGGAACTACAGACAAAAGACGACGTGCCTCATTTGTACAGATAACATGGTGTTATTTGTCCAACTGGGATCGGCATCTGGTCTTCCACATTCAACACACACCTTCATTAACAGCGTCTGAACCCTGAGCCTATAATCTGAGTCACACCGTTCACATCAGCTTTATTATCAGTCAGTCTGATAATCAAAGTTCAGATTTCAAAATTCAAAATGAGATGAAAGTGAGGAAGGAACCGGTTAGTATTCAGTTGAATTGTTTATCTAATAGTTGCTGACAGGTTTGATGGTTGCCTCACTTTGTGTCCTGGTCTGATCAGATGAAGCCTACTGACTGTGGGATACCTTATTTTATTTATATTCCACATATCGTCCCAACTCATTGGAAATATTTGAGTCTGAGATTGAAGAGACATGATCTTCGACCTGAAATCTAACTCAACTCAACCGGTCAAATTTGAGATGAACCAGCGAATGTGTCATATTTTGTACGTGCAGAGGGAGGATTTCACGGATTTTAGCCGATTTTAATAAATTAAAATATGCCCAGATGGGCTTCGACCAATCAGTCGTTTAATCTCCGCTTTCAGCCGTGTTTTCTTTTCAGACCTGGAGCTCTGCTTCCACCTCCGCTGCGTCCTTTCACGTTCCTGGAGCCTAAAAAGCCGACTCACCGCAGCTGACAGTAAATCACTGCCGGTGCTCGTTTTATGAGGCCAATCAAGGCTTGGCTGGCTCTTAGCTGCAGGAATATTACTCCTGCCTCTTAATGCCCTGAATGGGACTGCTGTGACAGAAATGCATTCATTTCAGTTGATTTTTTTTATTTTTTTTTATTGCCACTGCACTTCATTAGACGTGCTGCTCTGCGCTGTGAGCGACGAGCGGGTTCCACTTCATGTATTTCTGTGCACGAGCGAGCACACCAACATTTTCTGTGTTGTAATATATAATTAGATACTTGAAATCACACAGATGGGGATGTTAGTAAAGAAGCATCTTTTTTTTCTGTAAGATGAAGCAGTTTGACACGTTTGAGGCCTGAATGCTCACTGGATGTTAAACGTCCAACAGGATGACCAGAAACAGAAAATTAGCGTTTTGTTGGGATTTTTGCGGTTCTTCTCATTGTTCTCGAGGGAAGTCTGTGATTTTTTTCTTTTCCTGTTAGCTTCCTGAGAGGAAGATGGTTTTTCAGGCTACGAAACAAACACACTACTCGTTAGCACTCAGTTTGTGCTGCACATACAGACACACACATGTACACAAAGGAGAAAGTGAGGGTGAGCAGTGATTTACACTAACAACTCACTCAATATATAATATCTCTCAGTGCCTGAGTGTCCCTAGACAGCCATCGCTCATTGTGTGTTTGTGTGTGTGTGTGTGTGTGTGTTGCAGCTCCAGTATTAATACAGGCCTAATGGAGTCCGATGGGAGCTGCAGCGTTCCCTCTGAAAATGATTTAATTACATTTGTAAAGTGGATGAGTCTGGAGGGAGTGTTTGCTGAGTCAGGGCTTTGGCCCACACACACAGACACACACAGACACACACAGACACACACATACCGCTCTGTTGAGAGCAGGGCGGGAAACAGTCTTTCAATTAGTCTGATTGGCCGCCGCCCTCTCAGGTCTGGAGTGGTTTTATTGTCCCTCCCTCTTTCTTTTCCCATCTTCGTCTCTTTCTGTCACTTCTTTGGTTTTCATAATCTCATTCTGCAGATCGCCTTCTCTTCTACATCCCTTCTTCTTCTTCTTCTTCTTCTTCTTCTTCTTCTTCTTCTTTTGGGCTCTTTCGTAATTCTCTTCTGATTTGTGGTCAGTAAAGAAGGAACTACTCTTCTTCTCATTTCTCGCTTTCTTCTCACCACAGATTTTTATTTACGTCTCCTGAAGTTTGACTTCTTGGTCTGAAGCCTTTTCTATATTTTTCATTACATTAAAATAAAACAGTGTGATCCAGAAAAACCCCAAATCGTCATTAAAATTGTCATTAAAATTATTATTAAAAAGGTTGTTTGAAGCTGTTATTCCATCAATGTAACCAAAGATGAACCAGTTTATCAGTTGTTGTGCTTCTTGTACTTTTATTATTTAGATTTTGATTACAAAAAATGGAAAGTAAAATCTGTGTTTGTGCTGTTTTTGTAGGTTCTGGGACTTCAGCAGAAACCAGCCTCTTCTGGAGACGGTGGAACATCACTCCGAGTTCGTCTGCGGATTAGACTTCAACCTCCACGTCCCCAACCAGGTGACGCACACAATCCTTCAAACCTGCTTTTCGTTCGTAGAAAAATCCCAAATCATCACCGTGGCGTTGAAAATGACCACAACAAGTGGCCAGATTGTCCAAATTGAATTATCAAAGTAATTATTCCTAAACGTTTTCCAGAGGTTAGAAAAAGTCCCTTTGTGTGCATGACGTTGCCTCAATGAAAAAGAAAAGAGAAGCAGGTTCTTCGAGTTTCAGTCGAAGGAGCATTTTGTGTTTGTTAAAGGAGGAAGAACGAAGGTCCAACATCAGACTTTGACAGGCCATGACGAGGATTCTGTGACATCATTAACTAATCCATTCATCATATTTCATCTGCCCTTCATCTTTTGTACCGACCGACTGTGAAGCTCCAGACTGGATCATCTCCATCGAGTTTACCGACGTGTTTCGTTGTTTGCTGCAGTCGGAGGAATGGGGCCATCCATAAATCTGCCGACACACACAGACACACACTGTAACACACATTCTAACACAGCCTTGTCAGGAAGCTGCATGTTTCAATGTGTCGATGTAAAGAAGCAGTGAGTTGAAAAGGCCACTCATGTCCAGTTCAGTTCTTTTGCAAATTTAGACGGGCAGTGATCGGCTGTATGCCGCCCCCCCCCCCCCCCCCCCCACTGGAGAGACATAAATCCAAAGACATGAGGTGAAGTGACACCCAGCAGAGGTCAGCGCGAGGTCAGGGTTTGAATTTGTGGAAAATCTAAAACCTTCTTGGTTGGGAAATCAGCGTTGAAATCAGCCTTCCATTAACTGACTCTCCCGAGTCAGCCAATCAGAGCAGAGGACCCGAGCCTCTCCTCCGCTCTGTTGTGACATCACAAAGTCCCAGAAGTCCCGACAGCTGGTTCTAAGGCCCAGTTCTTGGATACAAGATGTGAATGATTCAGTGTGAGCAAATCTACCGATCCAGGAAGGCTGATGGACTAAAAACACATCAGGGAGACTCACTGCTGCTTCAAATACAAACTGCGGCACCAAATGCTGATTAAAACCAGAAGAACACCAGCTGATGGAGACCTAAACCTGGTTCTGACTTGGCTGTAAATTCCCCAGATCTGTGGGATCTGGACCAACCGGTCCAGATCCCACAGCTCGGCCTTGGAGGCCTAGAGGAGTCCAGACGTCCAGGACGTGGGCTGTTTTGGCGGCAGGTGGTCGGAGCTCGGAGCCGCAGACAGAACGGAGACTCGGCGTTGACAGAGTTGTATTCATGTTTACCATCTGTCTCCACCTGACAGCCAAAACTTCCCAGCATGCACCTTCATCAGGCCTTTCACTCGGAGCCAGAAATAGCTCTGATGGAGCACTTTCCCGGGACGCAGACGGTGGCACGGCGGACATGGTGCTTGAACCGACAACGTCGCCGTAAACAGCTGACCTCTTCGTCTGAGATAATGAGCTGTATTGTCACAGGAAGACGGAGCAGCAGCAGCAGTAATCAGCTGTATTGTTCAGTGTGCTGTTATCAGACATGTCGTTCCAGGAAAACAGGCTGTAAAACAACACGCACACTGAAAGCTCTCTCTCTCGACACCTCTCCATTTTTTGTCTTTGTGTTGTTTCCTGAAGGAACATATTTTAAAATGTGTGTGTGTGTGTGTGTGCGTCCATGGCAGTTGTGATCTACTGACTGCCTCATCACTCTGATTGGCTGAGTCTGCTCTTTCTTCTCCGTGGAGACCTTTGACCAGGACAGGCGTTTTTCTGTGTGTGTGTGCGTCCAGCCTTAGTAACACCAGGCTTGTCTCATTGATCAGACTGATTCATGGATTCTGGATCTGTAAGGTGGATTCAGTGCTGAACCTTATTGAAGTGTATGGGAAAATGTCCCTCCTCCTCCCTGATTTATCAGCTCAGTAAAGGTTTATGGTCTCAGTCTCTAGTTCCAACGCCACTGTCATCATCGCGATGAGAAGGTTTGTGTTGTGCTGTTTCAGTGTTTTGTTGGAAGAACTCTCAGTGAACTCTCAGTCCATAAACACGGCTGCCTCGTCAGGCTAATCTGCTGCAATGAACCGAGTGATGCTACGGTATCTGCCCCAGTGTGAGACATCAAAGCCCTCTTCCTCTTCCTCTTCCTGCTGCGCTTCCTGTTTTGTCTCGTCTTTGATGTCACCTTCGTCCCTCCTTCTCCCAGTTTCTCCTCTTCCTCATGTCTTTACACCCTCTCTGCTTTATTTTCTTCCTGATATCGGTGCTAACTTGCTCTTTTCTCCTCCCTTCTAATCACTTCCTGCTCTAATGAGCCCTCTATTCTCACACACACACACACACTCACTCTTCCTCACTGGTGTGGTGTTTGGTCTCATCCAGGCGGAGAACCAGCTGATGGATCGCCCTCTTTACAGCCCTGCAGGCCAAACCACACACACACTGAGCAGAGAAGACCTTTGCCTTCTGTGTGTGTGAATGAAACAGGATGAGGTGATTAATCACGCAGGAATGCCGGATGACAGCCATTCACGGGTCAACGTTGGTGATTTCATATTAAAATAAAAAAACCCTCCCTGTAACGGCCACAGAGGAGAACCTGAATGAATCTAAGAACCACATTTACTCACTGTGGTTTTAGGAAAACATCCCAGTTTGCACCAAAGCAGCCCGTTTCAGCGTCACCATTTCTCTGTTCGAATCACTGAAGTGCTGCAGAGGAGAATCACACTTTGGCCAAACTGAAAGTAGAATCATGGCTAAAACGACAAAAACATGTGTTTATGCTTTAGATCCAATTATTTGGGCTGAATTGCTCTAAAGCACTTTGTAGGTGTGGTGCAGGAATATGTCTCATTATTATTCTTATTATTGGACATTTTAGCTTTCCAGGAGGCTAAAACTGGAACCATCTGGTCTAAAAAAAAAATGAATGCTGCTGACGCAGATTTTTATGCTTCAGTGCAACAGCAGCTTTAAATGCGTAATTTTCTCAGAGGAGGCCTGTACTTTGGGAACTTTTGGTCATTTTGTGCTTCTCCCCCGAGCTAACAACGTTATTAACGGAGCCACCTCGTCACACCGTTACCATGACAATTCAGCCGGGATAATGAGCGTATTGTACTGTACGGCCGCCAGCTTATTACTGTTTTAATTATTTTTGCTCCATTAGTTGCTTTCTCATTATTTGAAATTAAAAAGACGCTGAACGTTGGTCAGACTTTGAACTTTCTCTCTTCTATATTCCCTTTAGTCTTAAAGCTTTTTGTTTTCTGCCTCCTCCCCTCGTCGTTCCACATCCTTCCAGCCCCCCCCCTCCTTGTCTTTGTGCTGCGGTCTTGGCTTCTGCTCGAGTCTTTCCATTATGTTCGGCTGTTTAAGTTAATTAAAGATGGGCATCCCTCATCCCAACAGCTGACTCACTGCACAACTACTCAACTTTCTTACTTGTGGGCTGGAAAGCTCACTCATTCAGAGATTCAGAGATCTGATCAGGATCACAGAACGAGGAGGAGGGAAACCGGACGGCTGGGATTGGGGGGTGATGGTGACGGCTGTGCGTTCATTCTGGGATGCAGCTTCCTGGTCTCTGTTGAGTCGTTCCTGTTATTTCATCCTTAGACTGAAATACGACAAAGTAGTGTGAGCTGGTTCAACACACACGGAGGTCTGAAGAAAGTGTCAGACCTCAGACAGGTAGATTTTGCTGTGAATAATGTTTCCATGAAGATCTGGACCAGGTTTCGGTCAAAGCATCCATCCAAAACGTCACACCAGACCAGACCACCAGTTCTCATGTCTCCTGTAGGAGGTCTTGGTGGTGGACCGGTCAAACTGTGACCCTCCTCAGCGGTTTGAGCTCCAGCAGACAGACGGATGAATCAAACACCATTTTTTATATTTTTGTTGAGTGCAGCTGTGACTCGGCCCAAAGTGTTTAAAAACGGTCTGCAGCTCTGTCAGATTTTCAACGTGTTCTGTCCGTCACAGCGTCGGATTATAATTAATTCTAACACAACTCCTCCTGGAGTTAATATTTCTAATGAAACCTGACTGCCCAACGCAGGATCTGAGGGCCGTCAGAGGAACGACAGTAAAGACCAGGATTGGTCCCAGTTTGGATCCGAACCATCAGTCAGCGGGCTGCACCTGCCCCTCCTCCTCCGCGCCCAAACACGAACACCTGTGCGTCATCAATAAGCCTGGAAATGAAGCGGGAGTCGCCAGCTGGCGGCCTGCAGAGATACCAGGATGTAGTGTGTCATTCAGACAATCGCCACCTCCCACCTGATTACAGGACAAACTGAAGGAGGCGTAGACACAGCTGGAGGAGGCGGAGACATTTCAGTTTGGACCAACAGAATGTCTGCAGCGACAAGGATACGCCATAACGTGTTGTGTTGTGTTGTGTTGTGTTGTTCGCAGGTGGTGGACTGTTCCTGGGATGAGACAGTGAAGATCTACACACCCGCCTGCCTGAATGCTGGGACACAAAGCACCACAACGTAGAACACAAACACACACGTGTACATACAGATGAGGAACGTTGCTGACAGCTGCTAATCTGAACCGTCTTCACCTTCAGCCCGACCCTGGAGTTGTAGACGGCAAAGCAACACACACACACACACACACACACACACACACACACGTTTATCAACAGCAGACTTTGCACTTTCGTTTTTATTTCAGATGTAAAATAATTCAAAAAGTCTAATCTCACTCTGAGGAGCCAAACACATGTATTTTCAGAGTGGTGATAAAAACTGTGTGTCAGTGAAGTTAAAACGTCTCCGATGTGAAAATAGAAAATAAGCTCCTTTATGTTGGAATACGTAATGATAAGAAAATATAAATAATAATAAGAAGAAGAAGGTTCTGAATAATGGTGTTGTTGTCATTCTGATGATGTTGAGTTTGTTGTGTTTGTTATATTCAGGTCAGGTTGTTCTTTACTTTGACTAAATAACAATAAACATCTTCACCTCGTCAGTCAACACAGAATTATTTCCTGTTTATCTTAAATTCTTAAAACTGTTATTTTCTGGCTAAAAACTGCTTCCTCTCCTTCCTGACGCCATCTTTGGTCGTCTGCTCCTCTTCTTCTCTCCTTCCACAGGAACGTTGTTAATCACATTCAGGTTTTTGTTCGTTGATTCTGGTGGTTCTGACGTTCCTCCTTTGTTTTGCAGAAATGCATCAGGAGCTGTTTGTGTTTTAGGACAAAACCTTCTGACCTGTTTCTGATTGCAGAGCTGTCTGGTTTAGCTTTTGATGATCAAACTCAGACTGTTGAGAGAAATGTCTCCTAAAAATGAAGCTGCACGTGAACTCTCTGGCTTTCTCTTTTATTTAAACTGTGGAACACAGTGCTGCCTTCTTATTCACTCATCAGGACTGAGAGCTACATGTTAATTTGCAAATCCATATTAAAATGGATTCGAGCCTGTTCCATTCTGTGTCTTAAGTCAAATTACTCGGCCTAATCTATATTACCTACAGTTTGTGGAATAATGAATGCAGGCGCTGGTTGCTGTTGTTTTTTTCCGTCCCTGCAGAGAGCAGTCTAAATCCTCGGCCTGGTTTTAATCTTCCTGGTGTTTGAAAGCGTCTCGGCCTTCTTCTGTCTCTGCGTGTTAATTGGAAGCTAATGGTCTGTGCTCGATAAGGGCGGATCCTCCTCCCTCGTGGCCCGGAAGCTGATTTTCCGATGAAATATTTCAATTAAAATATTGTCCAAGCCATTTCCACGCCTGTTATGAGCGATGGCGGTGTCTCTGTTTGTGATAAGGAGGAGGGGAGAATTTTAAAGGAAGCTCCCCGACAAACACCTCAACAGTTAACTCTCAGAGAGGGTTAGTTTGTTGGATTCTTCGGTTTGCTTCACCTGACTGCTCGTAGTTTTCGCCACCCAGGAGACTCAGAAACCTTCACCAACGGGTTGAATTCCTGAGTCCCATCACCAGCCAGGCAGATGAGCTCGGGCCTCAACGGTCCGAAGTTTTATTCTGAACGGTTTATCGTTCACCTTTAGAGTCAATGTTTGGCTCTAACGCTCATCAGTCTGGTTATAAATCATCCAACTCTGTTCTTCCTCGTGTCCTCAGAATCTCTGTCGCTGCCGTGAACTGATCTGAGGTCAGAGTCCCAGAATGCACCTGGTCATCCTCTGACCCGACTCAGGATCTGGTTGGTGATCCAGTTTTGAACTCCGCTCCTGAAGAGTGAAAGGACGGAGCTCAATGACAGAACAGCCCCCTCCTCCCCCTCCCTCACCCCTCCTCACCCCTCCTCTCCCCTCCTCACCCCTCCCTCTCTCCCCTCCTCCTACCTCCCTCCCCCTCCCTCTCTCCCCTCCTCCCTCCCCTCTCCTCCTCTCCTCCCCCTCCTCCTACCTCCCTCCTCCTACCTCCCTCCCCCTCCCTCTCTCCCCCCTCCCCTCCCCTCCTACCTCCCTCCCCCTCCCTCCCTCCCTCTCCCTCTCTCCCCTCCTCCCTCCCCCTCCCCCTCCCCCCTCCTCCTACCTCCCTCCCCCTCCCTCTCTCCCCCCTCCCTCTCTCCCCTCTCCCCCCTCCTCCTACCTCTCTCCCCTCCTCCCTCCCCTCTCCTCCTCTCCTCCCCCTCCTCCTACCTCCCTCCTCCTACCTCCCTCCCCCTCCCTCTCTCCCCCCCTCCCCTCCCCTCCTACCTCCCTCCCCCTCCCTCCCTCCCTCTCCCTCTCTCCCCTCCTCCCTCCCCCTCCCCCTCCCCCCCTCCTCCTACCTCCCTCCCCCTCCCTCCCTCCCCCTCCCTCTCTCCCCTCCTCCCTCCCCCCTACCTCCCTCCCCCTCCCTCTCTCCCCTCCTCCGGTCCACAGCCAAGAGGCGCTGCGGCAAAATGTCATATTTCAGCGGCAGCTCTCGGAGGTCGCTCTCCCCTCCAGATCCGGAGGTCCACCTTCTGGTCCCCCTTTATTGCCTGTGGTAGTTGTCGGGGCAGTTTTTGGGGGGTGGGGGTCGTCTCTGCTCTGGAAACAGCTGAAGTGGCGGATGAAGTCTTCACTGTGTGAGTGGAAACTGGTGGAAAAAGAAAGATGACCGATCTTTTGAACGTTTTCACGCTCCGCTGGAGGAAAGGAGACATAAAGTGAAAAGCTGGACTTCCTTTTGCTCTCCAGGTTTCTGTTTTTATCATTTTTACTGTAGTTTTTTTTTTTTTTAACTGAAAGCTCCTGAATGCAGACCGTTTTTTCCTGACTGGTGCGTTCACGTCCTCCCTGTTTTGCTCGGTCTTTCTCCGTCCAGCTGCGGTGCGTCGCGGCTGTGCGTAAAAGTGTCCATCTCATCCCTGCAGCCCGGCGGCGGGGCTTCCCCCATTCCTCCTCCATCCAGCCTGACTTCCTTCATTTAAAAAAAACCAGCAGACCAACATGGATGTGTTTAAGAGCCGGATGTTGGGCATCTCCGTGGCCGTTGCGCACGGCGTCTTCTCCGGCTCCCTGAACATCCTGCTGAAGTTCCTCATCACCAACTATCACTTCAACTTCCTGACGCTCATCCAGTTCCTGACCAGCAGCACGGCGGCCCTCACCCTGGAGACCCTGAGGCGGCTGGGGAAGGTCAAGGTCCCGGCGTTCAGCCTCCAGCTGGCCAAGGTCAGTTTGTGGACCCAACTCCTGAAAATGTGCAGAATCTTTGTGCTTCTAATACATTTTTTACAGAAACTGTAAAAGACAAAAGTTTCCAGCTTTTATATTTCATGATTGCTGCTTTAAAATGAGATAAAGATCATAAATAAGATGAAGTGTGAGAGTCTGAGGTGGATTTGTGAGGTTTGAGGTGAAACTACAAAAACAGCCTGTTTGTATTGATTCAATTGATTGATTAAGCTGACAGATCAGCTGAGTAGCAGAAAGAGCTGAAAGATTCAGTCTCTTATTGACCACAAAAAAATGGTTGAAGTCATTAAATGATTAATCGTCAAGAAGAAGAAATGTTTGACTCTGAGCAGTTAGTTATTCCTCTTCAGTCAGTCCTTGAATCTTCTGACCTCGGCTCATCAGCCGCAGGCCGATTTCTCAGAACGTGGAGTCTGCTGAGATTTCAGGACGGCTGTTTCTGTCTCCCACCTCCAAACGTTTGACCCATGAAAGACAAAGAGCCTTTTTTAAAAAGCTGGAGGCCTCGCAGGAGCTGCCGGTGACTCAGCAGACAAAACGCCGCAGCGGATTCTCCCAAATGTTGAATTCTGTGAAGACACAGAAGCCCAAACGTTTTCCTGTCAGCTGTCCGGTGGACTGTTGGACCACCGGAGGAGCTCCGGCCTCTCAGCTGTTAGTACAACACCAACAAACAGCAAAAAGGCGAACGTGAACATAAAGATTTATTATCAGCAAATCTGTTTTATGAGCACGGAAACACTTTTTATGTTTGTCTGGAGGGAACACCAGCTGCAGTTTCATTGCAGCTCATTTCCTCACTCAAGAAATGAGTGCTGCATAAATAACATCCACAAATCGAGTGAAAAAAATAAGACAACATGCAGAAGAAGTAGAACCTTTCAGTTTGTGAAGCTCTTGGGTGGCTGATCTTCTTGGCTCCTTTTCTGTTGGGGGGGTGAGCTGCGACTGACAGAAACAGCTTCTGAATCAAGATGAATAGAAACCACTGAGCAGCCTTCTTAAAGAGAAGTCGAACTAAAACCGAAAGAACTTTCAAGCAAGTAGAAAAAGAAATGTTGTCCTGGCTGTTTTTAGATAATTAGCATTCCAGGAAAAGTGAGCATGCTAACATTTATGAGTGCACGGTGAAGACGTGTGTGTGTCTTTGTGTGCAGGAGTTCGTGTCGGTGTGCGTCCTGTCCACGCTGCAGTCCACGCTCACGCTCTGGTCTCTGCGCGGCCTCAGCCTGCCCATGTACGTCGTCTTCAAACGCTGCCTGCCGCTCTTCACCCTCAGCATCGGCGTGTGCGTGCTGAGGAACGGCGTGCCCTCCGTCGGCGTGGTGACCGCCGTGCTCATCACCACCGGTGGAGCTGCGCTGGCTGGTAAACGCACACACAGAAGCTGTAACACAATCCTCAACAACAGACACAAACTGACAGAACATCAGTTTGACTTCCTCACACAGCAGCATTAGCATCCGATTAGCTTTGTGAAATTTATCAGAAAATTCAGCAGATTGGATCCTGAAAACACTTTTCACCACCACAACATTCATTTACAGGTACACTTTAAATCTTTTTTGTGAGTCCAAGTTCTGCACGTGAACATTCATGCTCCCCCGAGGACCTTTGTGGGTCAGAGAGGTTAAAGGTCGTCAGTATCGCAGAATAAAACCCCATAATGTGTTTTCTTACAGATGAAGACTTTTCCTTCCAAACAAAACACATTAAATAGTCACGGCCTTGTTTTCAGTCGTTAACGAACAAACAGCTGATGGACCCACATCGACCCCCCCACGCTTGATTGATTCACAACATCCCATTTACGCTGAAGAAAAGGTGATTATCGCCCAGATTAAACGCCGCGTGACGCCTTTCTGCAGCCGGTTCAGGAAGTTGATTATCTGTGTTTTTGCTATGACTTCAGGGTCGTTAACGGTGACGGAACATTTATCAACACGAAGAACTTCGAAAGCTGGAGTGAAAGAGAAAGTCGTGATGATTTTGAATGAAATGAACTGTTCAATTCATCCTCTGGAGACGATGAACGGGAACAAACACCTCTCTAAAGCAGAGGTGTGGTCTGCAATCAGGGGGCAGCGGCGTGAGTTGAAGTCTATGGGAAAATGTCCCTCCTCTTCCCTCAGTCTGAAATTTAATGATGATGGCGTGCAGAGCGGATCAGATCAAAGTCTGAGGCTGAAGATGAAGAAGAGACAGAATGACAAACTGCTGCTTCGTCCTCTCTGATATTTACAGTCTGACTGAAGCCATTAAAATGACTGATCCTGATCGATTCTGGACGGGATTCCACATAAAAAGGCACTTTTACAGCCTTTCAGTTCGGATCAGATGGAGATCATTTTCATTTCATGAGAACTGAAGTAGAATTCACCACTCCACTCCTCCCACAGTGTTTTCAGCTGATCCGTCTCCGTGAACAAAGAAACATAGACTCTTATTTCACTTCCTCTTTTCCCTCCAGGTGCCGGCGACCTCACCGGCGACCCCTTCGGCTACGTGACCGGCGTGCTGGCGGTCATCATCCACGCCTCCTACCTGGTTCTGATCCAGAAAACCAGTCTGGACAGCGAGTACGGCCCGCTCACCGCTCAGTACGCCATCGCCATCATGGCCTCACCGGTGAGGGGTCGGACAGTTTTTTGTTGTTGTTGTTTTGCTCTTTTGCTCTGATCAAAGTTTTCCCTTTGTTTCTTTCCTTTTCCTGCTCTTGTTCTTCTGTTTTTGACCTTCCTGATGTCCTCGTCATATTTCACCTCCACCTTTATGTCACTAAGAGCAGCTTGTTCTTCTTTGATGATCCTGAGTGTCCTCTCCTCTATTTATCGGTTTTACTCTTCAGTTGTTTATTCTTAATTTAACGCTTCCTCTTCTCGCTCTCCGCTCGCCAGCCTTTGATGGTCCTTTTTCTCTCGTTGAGTTAAAGTTGCCTGCTGGGATTTTCTCGTGTTTACAGTCAGAATTTCTCACCAAAGCGCATTTGGTGTCCTTCAAGTTTAAACAGCGTGTTGAATTCATTCCTTTTCCCCTGAAGACATTTTTGTGGAACAGTTTTGTTTAAATCCGTATTTACTCTCTCCTGCCTCGACACGTTCCCTCTTTTCTATGTGTTTGATATCTCTGTCTGTCGTTTTCAGGTGCTGCTGGTGTGCTCGCTCATCTCCATGGACGCCATCAACATGTGGTCGTATGAGGGCTGGAGAGACCCCCACATCACCGTCATTTTCGTCTTCTGCATCTTCATCGGCTGCGCCATGAACTTCACCACGCTGCACTGCACCTACATCAACTCCGCCGTCACCACCAGCTTCGTCGGTGTGGTCAAGAGCATCGCCACCATCACCGTCGGCATGCTGGCGTTCAACGACGTGGCGCCGACTGGGCTGTTCATCGGCGGCGTGGTGGTGAACACCGTCGGCTCCATCACGTATTGTGTGGTCAAATACTTTGAAACGAAGAAGAAGAGCTCATATGAGGATCTGGAGGTGGCGGGGAAGGACGGGGCGCCGCCCGGGGAGCCGTACCAAGAGAAACCGCCGCTGAACGGAGACGGGCCCGCCGCCGGGACTGGAGCCGATCCGGGACAGCTGCAGATGGAGGGAGTGCCGAGCGTCAACGGGAAGGAGGAGAGTCCGCTGGCTAACGGACAGCTGTGGACAGGAGATGGTGGACAAGGGGACGCAGAGGCGGGCGTCAATTCTTGCGTCATGACAGAAAAAGAGGCGCTGGAGATGCAGAGGGAGCATCTCAACAAGGAGGGCAGCAGCCAGGGCCAGACGCTCAGTGACAGCTACGTCGGGGTGTGGAGGTCCATCAGACACCTGCAGTTTTTGAAGAAAGAACCTTTGATTGATAACATGGAGCAGCAAAGTCCATAAGGGCCAGGCTGAGACCTGGACAGGACGGAAAACTGGGACAGACGTGGAGGATAAAAAAAAGGCTTGAGCACGCTGAAGAAACCTCTGCGTCCGCTGGGAGCCTCTTTTATTAACTTTAAATTAAATAGCCTGAGTGTTTTTGTGCTAAAAGTTCAGTCAGACCTCGCTTCGGGCTTCGAGCACAAAAACAGAAAAGATTCCTGGTGGAGAAGAGTGGATGAAGAGTCCTTCAGCTCGGCGGCGGACGGCCGTGCAGCATGATTTGGTTTACGTCCCCTCTGATTACACAGCTAGCCAAACAAAAGCAGGTCTCAAAGCAAAACAAGTGCAAACTGAACTACCGCAGCCGACCAGCTGATCGGTGGAGTTTAAACCTTCATGGTTCAGGTGAAGTTCGATTACTTGTAAAAGAAAAAAAAAAGCATGCACTGGCCACGAAGAAGAACTAATCTCCCTGCAGGTCGACGTGTCAGATTAACATCGTAGACACAGAAGTGGCCACAAATTAATTTTCTGCTCATTTCCGTGACGTTTTCTTGTGGTGCTATTAATGAAGTCATTGCGACCTGGACGGCGAACCGGTTCATCTGGAAACGATAAATTAAGCTAAGGCCCAAACGTGTAGCTCAGACTTTGGCCGGGCAGATTTTCTGTTTGCTGCATGTGGACCGGATTCAGAACTCAGGACCGGGTCAGATGAAAACAAGCATGTGACCCAAAAAGGGGGTGGGGTTTATTTTTGCTAGCCTGGAGCATGCTAGTCACAATGGCTGCCCAACTAATCGAGTTTGTCGTCAGGAAATGGCAGCTGGTTGTTCGCTGAGTTAGCTTTGTTGCTAACTTGGCGACGTGTCTCACCAGGAAGCGCCTGGTTGCTCTGAATATTTCCATCAACACGACTGTGAATAGTTATTTTTTTACGGCTTCAGCTGCCAATCATTTCCTCCCACGCTGACTCGAGGCGGTGAGCACTCGTTTCCGTGTTGTGCTGTTAAATCCTTTTAATGTTGGAGATGCTGTTTTCTCATTAACGCCTCTGGCTTGGCTTTAGAAAACATCCGGACGTGTGGGAGGAGGAAAGGTAATTAGCTGTGGCTCCATTTGGACAGAATGTTTTGTGTGAACTCTGTCAGCCATTTCTGCTCCGGAGTGAGAAATAGCTCGGCCCTTTAAAGGGTCTTCGTCTTTCATTTACCTTCATATCATGATTCAGTTCAAACAGGGTTAGGGTCAGTGAATTAGCTTAGCTTAGCATGAAGGAAAATCATCCAGGCTGACTGTCCAAACCGGGCTGCTGTCTGTGGAACAGTTTGGTCCAGTCTCCTGAAAAGAAAAGGCCGCCTTCCTCCGGGCGCCTCCACACAGTTTCTAATGGAATCAGCCACAATCAGCCGCTCTGAGGGACACGTGTGGGCCGACCGAGCGTCTGACAGAATTACCCCCATCAGCCGCGTGTAGGCCGGAGCTACATCATCCTCTGTTTCAGTAACATGAGATAAAAATGAATCCTGAAATAAAACAGAAAGTTCAGAAAAGATGAGGCCACAGCTGAGCGGACTGCTGTCTCTACATTTATCTCCTTTCCTTTAAACATCGAGCTCGAGGCGTCCTGAACCGCGTGGAGAGAAAAAGCTGTCAAGCTCCGATCGATCACATTGATTTTTCCTCTCGCCGCCCCTGAACTTCATTTAACGGTGACAGAGATCTGATGTGACCTCGAGCTGCAGGGAGCAGAGTGTGGGCTCTTTGAGAAACATTACATATCGTTGTTAAAGCATGACGTGTGACTTGTTTGTTGTTTTGCGATGTGAGTTTGGGTGAGAACGACTCATCGGGCACCAAAATGTGACGAAGGGAAAACGTCCTGGCTCACCTTTAGACTTTTCTGTCTGTTTGAATTTAGACGCCAAAAAGTGCATGAATGTATCTGAGCTGTGTTTTTTTTTTTTTTCTGTCCCACAGAAAAACAATAAACATGCGGCAGCTGACGAGTTTCTCTTGAACACGCCGTCCTGCTCTTTCTTAAATTACATCAGATTCAAAATGACCTCCTTCGTTTATTTGATCCACTTCACATTATTTTTGAAGGATTTCCTGAAATAAATCGGTTAACTTGCATTCTAATCAGAGCCAGTCTTTTCTCTTCATGGTTAAAAAAACTGAAGCTTAAATCATCTTTGTAGTTTTACGACACGCTGGTGAGCTAATCAGAAGAAACTTAAAGTCCCAGGTTGGTTTTTCTTTCTTCTGTTTACAGATGAACTGAAGCAGAAAAAGAGAAAAGACCAATCTTCACTTACATGTTCAATCCAAAGGAAATTACCAAGAATGCTGTGAAGCGTTTGTTGATAAAGGTATTTCCATGATGATGATGAAGATGGCGTATCCATCAGCTGACACCAGTGGCGATGCAGCTCAGTGCAGATTGACTGCGGAGGCCTGAAGGCGTCAGATTATTTCACACACACACATAATGATCCATATTTACAGTACGGTCATTATGTGTGTGTGTTGGCAGAGGTTAAAGCGACCGAGGAGCTCTTCCTGTGTGATGTTGAATGTTTCATCATGGGAAACACAAACTTCTTCGGAGCGTGTCCTAAACGATACGTTTTAAACGGGTGTTTTCTTCTTCTGCTGATTAAATGTCTACATTTTTCTGACGGCTGTAGAGACACAGATCAGCAGCTTTGGGTTCATGCAGCCAAAGTTGTAGGTGTTTCTACAGACTGCGATGGCTGCATCACTTTATTCATAACAAACACACCAATAAATGTCTATAAAAAATGGAAAAAACAAACTGAGGAGACATAATAAATGAAACAAAACTAAAACAGGACGTGATGGAATATTAACAGATCGGAATCATTCATCTTCTGCAGCAGCTCTGTTGGAGGTTGATGCTTTGCTCGGGGGCGCTGCGGCATCAGCTGCACTCTCAGGTACTTTGGTTTTTTAGGATGGAGGAGGAGGAAGAAGTAGGAAATTGTCCGTGCTCACTCAGCACTTTACGGCTAAAAACGCCATCTGAGAACTGCCCTTCAAACACACACACATCCCCTAAATGGTACAATTTGCAGGTTGTCCTGCTGATAACGAGCCATCTGGGTTGAGGAGGTGGAAGAGATTGAATGTGAGAGAGAGAGAAGTAAAGCAGAAAGAGGAGGACACGTCTGACAGGCCGCTTTTATCTCCTCAGTCAAACTGAACTTGGCTCGGTGTTCGTTGGTTTCATCAGCAGGACGGCCGGTGAGTTCATGTCTGCGGAGGCTTTCAGACTCATTTTGGGATTCGTTTTTTGGCTCCGTGCTTCCTGCTCTGAGTTTATTAAAACAGCCAAGGGTGCTTCTTGAATTTTCAATTTCTAAAAGGGGCCGACACACATTCACCTGTGCGTTCTCACTGGATGTGTTTTTAAAAGGTGAACAATAGAAAAATCCTGAGCTCTGAGCTCTGTCTGCTGCGGCTGGAGCTTCTGCTGCTTGAATAATTGTGAATTTAATGGAAAGTAACTTGTTGGCTCTCAGTTTAGATAAAAAATAAATAAAGGCAAACTGAAAAATAACAAAGAGACTCACTGAGGCTACATGTCAGCTGTTTTTATTTCTGCTGTTTCCCAGCTTCACCATCTCTAAACCATCTGACGGAGCCTGGTGCTGAAGGACGATCAGCCCATCCTGTCAGGTTAAAGGTCAGCTGCTCCTCCGCTCTGAAGCGCAGTGTGTTTGTTCCACAGAACGAGAAATGAGGTCAAATGAAATCAGCAGTTTGAAGGAGTTCCTCTTTAACTTGAGGCCTCGTCGGTTTTCTGATTCCTTAAAAAAAATCTGAATAAATTCTGAGGCAGGAGGACACAGTCGACTTCTGGCCTTTTTCTTTGTGCGTTTGCTCGTGCATTGTGTAGCAGGATGGGTTTCTGTGTGTGTTCACAGCAGGTTTCTCACCCACATCATTGGCCGCTTACTGAGCTGTGAGGCGAACACCGTTACACAAAGCATCAGAAGAGCTACACAACGACGCACAACTGCTGACTCCCCCATCAGCCTCAGCTCTGCTAACACAAATAAAAAAAAAAATAGTGAATGTTTGTCTCCCATCAGTCAGCCAATCAGAAGAGACGAGTCTGCTTCAGTGTGACATCACAAAGTGTCAGAAGTCCTGCTGGCTGCTTTTACGGCCCAGATTCTGATCATCTGATACTTTAACAGGAACTTTTCCGTTTCCCCAAATCGGCATGATCAGAGAAGAAACCTCTTTTTACCTGCGTCAATAAAAACGATGTGACTTGAGGAGCTCTGCCTCCATCTGATGGCCACCAGGCTGATCTGCATCGTGACTCCTTTCACTGTTTGGCTCAACGTCGAGGTCTGATTTTAGGCTGAAGCTGCCTGTCGGCCTCCAGAGACCAAAAATAAAATGCTACATGTTATTTTTCTTCTCGTCCTCTTTATCGTAACAACGATGAATGCGTGGAATAAAGAAGTTTGGCTTTTCAAGCTAACACAAACATTTAGTTTTGATGTGAACACTAAAAATAAAATAAAACAACACGTTAAAAAGGTGAAAATGTCAAAACATCAGTTTATTAACGTCATCTTAATTCTTCGCCGATGATTGTGTGACCGTTTCCTTTTCCAAACACTTCCTGTCAGTCTGGACTTTCAACAATCATCTGACAGGCCAACATAAATCCTTATTCTGACATTTAAACTGTAAAATACAGTCAGTGCATCGTCTGTCTTTGTCTGGTGAAGCTGAAGTGGTGGCTGCACCAGCTGAGACAAACCAAAGATTTTATAATTCAGTTACACACACACACACACACACACACACACACACTGCTGAACCTAAACCTTAGCTGGCATTCTTGCCGCCCTTCTTCTTCTTTTTCTTTGCCGCCTGTTTCTTGGCGGAGTCACCGTTGGAAGGAGCAGCTGAACTTTTGGGTGTTTCCTCTGAAACCTTCTCCGGTTCAGCTTCCTGCTGCTGGAGCTTGTCGGCCTCCTCCGGTTTGACCTCAGCGTTCTCAGAGCTTGGCGTTGTTTCCTCTTCTGGTTTGTCTTGTTGCGCCTCTTTGACCTCGACTTTCTCTGCTCCTGGTTGTTGGACTGTTGGTGTCGTTTCAGAAATCTCCCCGTCAGGTTTTGCAGCTTCGGGCTGTCGAGCCTCAGCCTCTGATTTCACACCTCCGACCTGCTCGGGAACTGAAACTGGCTCCACTTGGATCTCGGGTTTGGTGTTGAAGTGCACAAACGCAGAAGCCACGATGTCTTCTTCCAGGTCAACGTCATCATTGTTCTCTTCGTCGTCGGCAGGTGTGGTCAGCAGGGAGTCAGCGAGCGCCCGCAGCTTGGCCTGCTCCTCCCTGAGGCGAGCCATGTCCTCCGTCAGGACGGGGTCCTTCTCCTGCAGCTCCTCCACCTCTGCAGGATTCAGGAGGGCGCGCTGATCAGCGTCATCCGGCTCGGCCTCGCCGGAGTCCTCGGAGCTCCTCAGGAGCCTCGATGGGATGGTGGAGTTGGTCTGGTGGACTTCCTTGATCTTGGTGTAGAGGACTTTCCTCTCCTCCTGCAGAGCATGACACAGCTTCTCCAGCTTCTGAATCTTCAGGACGAAGAGGTCGTACTCTTTGCCTTTTTCGGTTCTCTGCAACAAAAGTGGAAGATGATCAGAACAGAAGCAGAAAATTTAATCATTTATTCAGTATTCACCTTCAAAATTAGCTCAGACATCAACATCACATCTTCTGAACTCCCCTCCTGAAGTCAAAGTTTGGTCTTTTTAAGAGAATGCAAAAAAACCAACAGATTTTATGTTGGATGAAAAACTACAAGTTTAATTTCAGCCATTTAACTAAAGATTGACAGAAAAAAAACAAACGTTGGCACAAATGAGTGAAAATAGCAGAATTCAACTTTCTGTGAAGATGTCAGATTTTCTTTATTTGGAGGATTGACTTTCTTTAACTCTTCGTGGTGTGTGATGGAGGTGAGCCTACAGGTGAGCAGAGCTGCACACCTGTAATCATTCTCAATCAGGCTGAGCTCCAGCCTTTAGTCCTCCCTCTTTTTGTTTGACTCACGCCGGCTGTGGAGGTCAGTGAAGGTCAGTGAGCTGAACACTTATATCTCACATCGTACCTCTTCCAGCATGTCAGTCAGAGCCTTGTTGCAGTTTTCAAACCTCGTCCTCCACAAGCTTGACTCTTTTTCCACTTTCTTCATCTTGGCTGACATCTGAAAGGGAAAGAGTAAAAAAAGCGATGTGTTAAAATGGCGTCCTGAGATTGTCGAGAATCAGTCAGAATCAGAAAATGTCTATTCAACACAACTTATTTTTAGCTCTGAGTTTTTTCTCATCTGAAAACATCACAGTACTCTTCTCCACCTACATTGTCCATCTCCTTTTTAAAGCGGACGTAGATTTCGTTGCTTTTGGCCAAAGTCGCCTGAAACTCGTCAAACTTTTGAGCGTAGAGCGTCAGCTGTGGACAGAAAGCACCAGTCAGTCGAAGAAGCTGACTTTAAAAAGGACATGTGCACAGAAATTCTCTCTCTTCGGAGTTAAAGTTTGCTCAGTGACAGTTTTTAAAGTCTGAAATGTGAGTCTGGAATGAAAAACGGAGGAAAGTCAGCTTCAGTCCTTCCAACATCGAGACTGAACCACAAAACAGCAAAATCACCGCCGTTCGAGCTCTCATTTATTAGATTTACTTGTTCATTTTGAGTGAATGTACTTTTATTTATGCATCTTATCCACTGAAGCCGATCTAAAAAATGTTAACATGAAACACAACAATCACAACGTATCGTGAAACTTTTCAGTAAATATTATCACAACATGCTACGTTTCTATTTTATAATAACAGTAAAATGTGTTGTAATGTGAAAACTAAACATTGAACTTTTATTTTATTTAACAACTTCTGGCCTGGCAGCCGTAAATTTCAGTTAATTTGTGGTGATTTTCTTTGTTCCTGGCAGCAGGAATTCAAGAAATAAGGGAAGTAAACATAGAAAATGAGCTTTATGGTATTAACTCTGTGTGCTTCCTGTCACAGTGAATATTCACCTGCGCCTGCATGACAGTCGCCTGCTCTGTGAGTGTCTTAGCCTGCAGTTTCCACTCAGCAGCCTGAACCAGTAACTGGTTAGAAGAGAACAGAGACACATTACAGACGGCTCTTTACCTTCTTCTTCATGGCCAGCTCCTGCTCCTTCATAGCGAAGCATTTCTTTGTTTTGTCAATAGTCTCCCTAAGCAACTACGGCGACAGAGACAATACACAGTCAATCTGAGAGGCCTTCACACATCAACACCAACAACATTTAAAGGAGTCTAAAAATAAGTAAACTGCAAAGTGAAAATTCAGTGTTCAGAGAAACGTAGCTGTGTTGAGTCAGTATAAAAGCTTTCAGTTGACGGGATGCTCACAGCCTTGAAACCGGGTCTGTGCCGGTCTGTACTCACATATTCCTTCTCTCTCTTGTGTTTCTCCTCAGCTTCGGCCAGCAGAGCGTTGGCCTGCTGCAGTTTGGCTTCAGTCAGTTTGTACTGCAGGTCGCGGTGCTTGTTGATCTTCTCCAAACTCTGCAGGACGAACGCATCACTTTATTTATTCAGCAATTCATCGATGAGTGAGTATCCAGACTGCTAATTTAACTGGGAATTAAATGTTTCATAAAACAACAAATATGAACAATTTTGTTGATTGATTAGATATTTAATATTTTATATTCAGACTTCAGAATTAAAAATGTACTTTTTAGGACATTTTGGATTCATTACGTCTGTCTCACTTCTGCAATCAGTGGATCAATAAAAATGTTTCTGGGAAAGTTAGGAATCATAATAATCAGTCAGACTCGGTCCTGTGACGATCTGCAGAGCACCAACAGGTTGACCTTTGACCTCACCTCCTCCCTCAGCTCACACTGGTTCATGAGGCTCTCCAGTTTGTCGGTCAAGTTGGCGTTCTCGTGGCACAGCTTGTCGTTCCGGGAGCTGTGCTGCTCGATCTGAGCCTGGATTTCTGTCAGCATATCCTGGAAGTGGCTGGTCATCTCCTTCCTCTTCTCCTCATCCTCCCTGCAGCGCTGAATGGTGTCCTCCTGTGTGTGTACAAAAAGAGTTGTCATTTGTTTTAGCCGTCCATAATGAGTGTTTTGTGCGTACACACCCTCAGCGTGCTGTAGTGCGACTGCAGCTCTCTGCAAAGAGACTCCAGCTGGCTGCGAGCTGCGACGCTGCTGCGACGCTCGGCCTGCATCTGCTGCTTCTCCTCCAGCAGGACGGACAGTTTCCTCTGAAGGACACACAGCTTCTTCTCATCACAACGCCGCAACGCTGCCTACACACAGACGCACACACGGAGGGGGACATTGAAAGGCCTGTTTCAGCTGTAGAACAGTTATAGACGGCGTCGCTTTGAGAGAAAGCAGGAAACTGAAACTCTGGCTGATTCAGGATCGCCTCTGGAAATGATAAATATCATTCTGAAGAATGAGGCTCACCAGTTCTGCGTACTTCATGACCAGATCCTCCAGTTTCTCTTCTGGGGACGTCAGATTTTTCAGACTCTGCAGGACAAGAGCGACGTCTGGAGAAACAGAGGACAGGAAAGTCAGAAGAAAGAGAATGACCGCTCTTTTGCCTTTTTGACTTTTTAATCTATAATAAATGTCAAATGAATCATCATACAGAGTTCATTAAAAGCATCCTGTGTTCATTAAAGAGCACATGGAGCTCTTTGGACCGCACGGCCATAAGGATTAAAACAAGCAGCATCCTTTCCAGCCTCACCCGTCTCCGTGGAAACTGTGATGTCATCTTTTGCCTCCTCCTTCATCTTCTCCGTCTCTGCCTGCACCGAACTCTGATACAAAGAAACAAAATCGAAACACAACACAGCTTTGTATGATTTTGGCAGCAGCTAGAAAACTGTGAGCTCCGGTTTCCTGAAATGACCCACCTGCTGGTCCAGGAGGCCGGCCGCCGAGCCGTAGGTGCTGACGATGTCCTCCAGCCGTCTGCTGAACTCCAGCATGGGGTCAAAGAGGTCAGAGGCGGAGCCACGGGCGGCAGGCGCCACCTCGCCTTCGTCCAGGGAGGAAGACGCCGCGTCGGGCTGGGGGGGGACCACCATCTTTGCTGTTTTCACCGACGTCTCCATCCTAAGAGTTCTGGAAACAAGAAGCCTTTTAAGGAAGCTGGAATTTAGTTTGAAGACCGATTCCTGAACTTTTGATTTACCTTCGCCGTTTTTTAACTCCCACAAAAACAAAATGGCTGACGGCCAAATGACAAACCAGAGCCTTAACAATAACAGTCGACCAGCTTTAAACTCCCGTGGCAGCATCCTCTCTGATTTTATGACCAGCCTCAGTCATGTCGAACAGAAACGATTTGATCATCAAATCTTTATTTGCCACAAACATCATGACAACTTTATTTAGAGCCTTCATAAATACACAACTGCTTATTTAAAAATCTGCACAAGGTGAAGCTGTTGTCTATGTGTGTGTGTGAGTTTGTGTGTATTCAGGGTGTCTGGTGGCTGTTTATCCACCAGCTCTGCTGCAATGCCACCGTTATTGTATCTGTTGAGTTAAAATTAGCTGTCTAAGCCAGCAGCCCCCCACTCTATCTCTGACACACACACACACACACACACACACACACACACTTGATCACACCTGTTGTGGTCTCATCTATTCTGAGAGCATCCAAATATGGTCGAAGTGCCTGTTACAGCCACACACACATACTGTCCATAACACCTTTTTACTTTGTGTTCATGTAACTTCAGATGTTTTGTGTCTTTATCTGCTGTGATGCCTCCTCACTTTGAAAAGTTTAAAGAAGGCTCCGCCCCCAATCTACCAAAACCCCACCCCCTCCTGAATTTCAAGCTGTTGACCACATCAACGTAAACAACTCATGCTAATATTTTTACTGAGTGAGAATATAACATCCAGACATGTGCTCCGACCCTGAGCTGGATGAAATAATGGAAACAACCACCTGACGTCTCACAAATCAAATCACAAACACCAAAACAAACAAATCCATAAATACAAGTCAATACAAATATTGATGCTGGTTGTGACGGTCAGAATTTTTGACTCAGAAGAGTTTATCTGACTAGTTTGAGAGGAAACTTTAAAGGAGATTCATAAATATATATTTAATCCTTCAAATTATGCTTAACAAATGATTTATATCTATTGTGTTTTGTCAATACTTTTATCCTAACGATGCGTAATCAGATTGATCTGACAGGAATGAAATAGGAAGGGAAAATTAAAATGACTATTGTTTTTAAAACCTGAACATTAACGGGTTCAGAGATGATTCACAGACAAAGCCAAAAATATGTATAACATACGTGAAGCAGAAGAATCGAACTGAATCAATCTAAAAATAAAAAAACAACAAAACTTGTGTATCTGACAGCTTTGAAATGTTAGAACAGTGTCAGGGCAGAATATTTACAGACCTGACCGTGACAAATCAACTTATTCTGCTGTGGCAGCCATCGTGGAAAACTCCTGTTTTTATTTGGAGCTTTAACACATTCACACTGAAACAGTTCAGCAAATTAAGAATATAAAGACATCTGTTACAATCTACGACTGGGTCATTTTAGGAAAGAAAAATCTGCTCTAGCAATTTTTTTTGTGTCAAGGAAACGAGCCAAAGCCCAGAAACAGAAAACTGTGACACTTCTGGAGAAAAAGTTTATAAAAACATTTCAGTAAAATGAGATTTCTGATGAGACAGAGTGAAATTAGTCTTACCAGGATTAGCTGAGTACAGGAGAGGAGGTGAAGAAGAGACAGACAGGCAGAGGACGGTACGAGGAGGAGGGTCGGGCTGATGGGACAAATGACAGCTGACCCCAAAAATAACCTGAGAAGGTCAGCACACACACACAGAGCTCAGTGGCTCTGTGTGTGTGTGTCGGGGGGGTTACTTCAATACATTTTTGTTTATTTGTGTTTTTCTTTATTTCACAGAGTGCCCTTCATATTAAAAACAGTATTGTTATTAATAGTATGAGTAAAAGTATTTTTTCCTGATAAAAACTATGAAAGCGGAATAACCAAAGAAAAGTTGCTGTCATGTGTTTGCGTTGTTCTGGAGTTAACTTATTTCCGTTTTTATTTATTTATTTATTTATTTATTTATTTTTTGCAGAAACGCCACCGGAAGTAATCCGTATCACGTGACCGGAAGAGTGGCGACTGCAGCTGCAGCGAGCTTGTCCGTGTTGCCAGGTCCGCTCCTGATCAGCGGGCTCGTTTTCCTGTGAAGTATCTTGCAGAGATCTTCTATCGTTTGTTTTCTAACGTGTAGATGCTTCATTTTTTGGGGGGCATGCTGTGCTCATTTGTCTTTTCTTCAAATCAGAGGTTAAAAGAGTTTCTTTCAGAGTTTTAATGTCAATTTACTGTTGCCCATGCAATCACGAATAAATGCATGGATATACATATAATGTAAACATATTGATATCAAGTGGCCTCTTTCTTGCATAATGTAGTAAGTTTAGATTTTATTTTTTTTATTGATATTTGAGAAGCAAAGTCGCGTTTTTACTCGTTTATCTCGCGAGATCTGGCAACGCGGCTAGCTTTGTTTGTAGCCGGCTAGCAAGACCTCAGCGAACACGTGCAATCTGAAGAAATACGACGAATAACCCCCAGAAAATCACAAGTAACCCAAAGAAATACAAACTACAGGAAGGCGAGAAGAAAACACAACAAAGAGCTGAAGTCGAAGCAGAGCAGACTGAACGGAGATCTTTGGAGAAAGTTTAATAGAAGAAAACAGAACATCGCACTTTTCAGGTTTGTTAAAATGTGTGTGTGTCCTGTTTAACTGTGTTCATGGCGAAGAGGCAGCGTTTGTGCTTTAAAATAAACAAACTGCACACTGTCGTCGTTTTGATTGGAAAAATAAAAGTAAAGTGTCGCCCATCAGGAGATCCCAGAGACTTTGGCTAGCTGATAGCTTAACTTTTATTAAATAACAAAAAAAAAAGGGGGGGGGCTCGTTAAATTAAACTGATTGTGCAGTTTGAGAAACAAACATTTATTTTTGTGCTTTGAATTTAACAGGATTAAATATAATGTTTAAAGGTTAAAGGACCGATATGAAAAACAAAATGGCCGCCCTGTCGGCAAAATACAAACCAGTGAAAGTTTAAAATGTATTTATGTTAATCTGAACAATGTTTATTTCGGGAATGTTAGCGTGAACGAGTTTGTCGCGAACAACAAAAACTGCCCGAATCGACATGTTGGTTTATTTATTTATTTATTGAATCGCAATAATCGCTTGCTGTCATTTTGTCCCTTTGCGGCACCCTTAAATCGCCTTCTAGTAGCTTCCTGCTTCCTGACGCGTCCTGTGACGTCATAGAGGTAAATAACGATCCGCTCCTGATTGTCGGTTTGTCTTTAAAGACAAACAAAACGGCTCATTAGATCATCAGAAGTTTGTGTAAAGCGGAATTTAAATGTTTTATATTTAAGGAAACCTATTTCTGAAGCAGACATTAAATCCCTTCAGACCTATTACACTTATTTTGATTTGAAGTAAATATAATAATCATTTCCAAATATTCTTAAATAATAATTGTACTTGATTCCCAATCAGGACACGTCGATGAAAACTGCTTTATGTTTTTATTTTGACGAAGAAATGTTCAGTTTCATTAATCCATTCATCCCATATTTACTACAAATTCTTAATAAAGAGCAAATGTTCTTCATTTGGATCACTCAGAATAATTAAATGTTAAAACAAATACCAAATCAAATCAGGTGTTATTTTCTCTGTGACCACAGCGTAGTACAGACAAACTGAAAATGTGTTTCTTTACGTGACCGCTGCCAAATATAAAAAAGACAATAAAAAATAAATAAAAATGCTAAAAGAGATAAAACAGCATAAGGTAAATATAAATAGAATAAAATGGAGGCTTGTCCCAGTTTAAAGTGACGATGTGGCAGAAAGCTGCTGAGCATTCTGCTGGTTTCTGAAGCTTTTGTCTGATGGCAGCAGCTCAAAAAGATTATGGACGATGTTTGTGTCCTGTTTCTGCAGCGTCTGGGACAGAGGGAGGGGACACACCATGGACCCTCTCAGCTCCTCTTCTACACTTCTGCTCCAACGATAGCTGGAATTATGTAATTAAGAATGGTGAGTAATCACAGCGACCATGTGATCCATCAGATGACGAATGTAATGTTTAATTTTATGGTTTCATGTGTTCTGGATGAAAAAAAAAAAGAATAGACCCCCAAAACAATAAGTTAAAGATGTAAAGTGTATGTGTTGGATATAAAGGAGCAGAATGTTCATGTAGGCGAAGTTTGCTCTTTTAAACATTCGACACCAGAACTCCACTCATGTCGGAAGGCACAAAATTAATGGATAATGAGATTGTTTATTTATTTAGTGAGTTACATTTTGAACCAAATGACTTGGACAAAGGTGCACAAATCAGCAGTGGATGGTTCAAGAGACATGTTCAAAGTAATTACTCTAAAAAAAAAAAAATAAAATAAAATATATATATATATGTATCAGAAGCTAAAAGACACACCGCCCCCCAAAACACTACAGAATAATCAGATGTAACTCAACATGTAGTTTCACTGGTGGCAAAACAGAAACCAAAGTAAAATCCCACCCCGCCCCCCTTTAAACCAAAGGACAGAAGCTGGTGTCTCTTTAAAAGACAAACTGTTCTTTTAAAGTTGAACTGGATCCGAACAACAGCAGAGTGAACTTAGAACAACAACCACGTAGACTAAAAGTGTTTAAACATTAATTTGTCTGATTTTATCCCTTTGACAAACGTTTAGAGTCGGAGGCAGAGCTGACCTACAGACGGCACACAGACACCGACGAACCAGGTAACACCCAGAACCCGAGATACAGAGGTTCTTTGAAGGTGGTGTGGAAGGTGTGGAGGTGGATCAGTGACTTGGCAGAGTCGCTGTAGAAGGACAGAGAGCCAGCACGATAATCTAAATACACCGCTACTCTGTGAGAGACAGAGGAGGAGATGGAGGTTTCTCTGTTGCTGTGACAGACAGAGTAACCGTCATCATCAGAGCATCTCAGACACCACGACTGATCGTTTCTTCCAAACACACAGTCGTTAGTGAATCCTTTCCTTCTGATTCCTCTGTAACTCATTGAGATGTAAACCTTTCCTTTCCATCCAAACTCCAAGTAACAGCGACCAGTCAGACCATTTTTACACAGCAGCTGGGACCAGTCGCCAAATCTGTCTGGGTGATCAGGGTACGACTGCTCTTCTGTCACATGTGTCACCTTCCTGTTGTTGTCAGACAGTTTCAGGTTTGTGTTCACCGTGTTTGTGTCCAGTTCCAGTTCACAGGCATCTGATGGAGAGAACAACAGCTTCAGTTTATCATCTGTTGATTTATCAGTGAATCATTCAAACTTCCATTTCATCAGCTGTGAATAATGTTTGACTACATTAAAATTAAACCCAAAAACCCAGTTAGAACATCAACAGTTACTGAACATGAGTCAAGATGGCAGCAATGTTCTGCTTTGTTTCTGCTGTGGAGCCAAAGATGACGGCTGATGGAGATCCACATCAATAAACACATGGAGTGTTGATGCTGAATGAAACTGGAGAAATTCATCTTTGTACTTCAGTCTACTGTAACATGAATCAAAGTGAAAACACACTCACACTTCCTCAGACCAAGTCTCATTCTCTGTGGTCCACCATGGTCCACCCTGGAGGAAGAAACAGAGTCCTCAGTTAGTCGGAGAGACAGAGAAACAGAGTGAGAGCTGCTGTTGTCTGTCCATCTGTCCATACCTGAGAGTGTCCAGTCTCCAGCCTGGATCCTCCAGTCCAGCAGAAAGAAGCTTCATTCCTGAGCCTCCTGGATTATTGAAGCTCAGGTCCAGTTCTCTCAGATGGGAGGGGTTGGAGCTCAGAGCTGAGGCCAGAGAAGAACAGCCTTCCTCTGTGACCAGACATCCTAACAGACTGAAGACAGACACATCCATATATTAGAAGGTCGAATCTATGTGACCCAGGAAGACTTTAATCACTGACTTTGGTAGGTGATTATTCACCAACCAGGTCTTGGAGTTTTCCCATCACCATCCAATTACTTGACTATGCATTTGATTAGTGCCACTCTGACTATAATTAACTTATGAAAACTGCCATGTAAATGAGCAAGACTGACAAATAACATAAATAAGTCTATAGATGCTGAACAGCAAGCACTGAATGAACAACTTGTAAGGTGTGTTCTACAGGTTGTGAGTTAATGGAGCATGAAGCTTTTTATAAAAACAAGCAAACAAAACAAAAAAAAAAAAAGGAAAAAATATGATACGAGTTCTGACCCCAGAATTTCCAGTCTGCAGTGTGGACTCTCCAATCCATCGGACAGGAGCTTCACTCCTGAATCCTGCAGGTTGTTGTCACTCAGGTCCAGCTCTCTCAGACTAGAGGACTGGGAGCTGAGGACTGAGGACAGAGCTTCACAGCCTCTCTCAGAGATGTGACAACCACTCAGCCTGAAGAGGAATTTAAGACAAAGAAAAGGCTAAATTAATGTTATGCAGACACTACTTCCAAAAAAGTTATTTTGGTGCAAAGAAATGTGATGAAAAACAACCATTTAAAATAAGAAATATACAAGAAAGAAAGTTCTATAAGAAATAAAAACAGTTAAATTTCTGATTTGATGGATGTTTTACTGACAAAGTTAAATGAAGAAATGCAATATTTTTGTTAATAAAATCATTATCTCTCAATTTCTTCCACTTTATTTGTATAAATTTCAGTAGTTCATGTAATATTTTCCCCAATGTTGTCTATCTATTGACTCAACAAACACTAACCTGAGAGTTTCCAGCTCACATTGTGGACTCTCCAATCCAACGGACAGAAGTGTCACTCCAGAATCCCTCAGCTTGTTGTTACTCAGGTCCAGGTCTCTCAGACTAGAGGACTGGGAGCTGAGGACTGAGGACAGAGCTTTACAGCTTTTCTCTGAGAGGTTACAGCCACTCAGTCTGAAGAGGATTCAACAAAACAGGAGAAAGTGATTAAAAAACAAGCTAAAGAAAAAGATTCAGTTGATGTAGATGGATTTATCGGCACATACAGAGCTTTGTTGGAGGCTTTGACCACCGGCAGCAGCTTCAGAAGAGCCTCCTCTGAAGCTGAGTATTTCTTCAGGTCAAACACGTCCAGATCTTTTTCTGATGACAGTAAGAGGAAGACCAGAGCTGACCATTGAGCAGGAGACAGCTCATCTGTGGAGAGACGTCCTGATCTCAGGGACTGTTGGATCTCCTCCACCAGAGAACGATCATTCAGTTCATTCAGACAGTGAAACAGATTGATGCTTTTCTCTGGAGACAGATTCTCATCCATCTTCTTTCTGATGTACTGGGCTGTTTCCTGATTGGTCTGTGAGCTACTTACTGTCTGTGTCACCAGGCCTCGTAGGAGAGTTTGGTTGGTCTGTGAGCTGTTTCCACTAAGTGTCACCAGGCCTCTTAAGAGAATTTGATTGGTCTGCAGTGAAAGACCCATGAGGAAGCGGAGGAACAAGTCCAGGTGTCCATTTGGACTCTGTAAGGCCACGTCCACAGCTCTCTGGTAGACAGATGGAGTTTTTCCAGATGTAGGTACCATTCTAAGAAATTTAGACATTCGGGTTGTTGAATTTTCTTCTGACATCAGATTGACTCCAGTCTTGGAGAAGGTCAGTTGAACATGAAGAGCAGCCAGAAACTCCTGAACACTCAGATGGACGAAGCAGAACACCTTGTCCTGGTACAGCCCCGTCTCGTCTCTAAAGATCTGTGTGAACACTCCTGAGTAACCAGATGCTGTTTGGATATCGATGCCACACTCTGTCAGGTCTGATTCATAGAAGATCAGGTTTCCTTTCTGCAGCTGCTCATAAGCCAGTTTTCCCAGAGACTTCAACATCTTCTTGGTCTCTAGACTACAGTGTGGATAAGTCTCTGCTCCTCCATCTTGCTTGACGTTCTTCAGTTTGGACTGAACCACCAGGAAGTGGACGTACATCTCAGTCAGGGTCTTGGGCAGCTCTCCTCCATCTTTGGTCTTCAACATCTCCTCCAGAACTGTAGCAGTGATCCAGCAGAAGACTGGGATACGGCACATACTGTGGAGGCTTTGTGAGGTCTTGATGTGGGAGATGATCCTGCTGGTCTGCTCCTCATGTCTGAACCTCTTCCTGAAGTACTCCTCCTTCTGGGAGTCAGTGAACCCTCTGACCTCTGTCACCATGTCAACACACTGAGGAGGGATCTGATTGGCTGCTGCAGGTCTTGTGGTTATCCAGAGGCGAGCAGAGGGAAGCAGTTTCCCCCTGATGAGGTTTGTCAGCAGCACGTCCACTGAGGTGGACTCTGTAGGATCAGTCAGGACCTCAGTGTTGTGGAAGTCCAGAGGAAGTCGACACTCATCCAGACCGTCAAAGATGAACACAACCTGGAACTGATCAAAGCTGCAGATTCCTCCGTCTTTGGTTTCAGTGAAGAAGTGATGAACAAGTTCCACCAAGCTGAACTTCTTCTCTTTCAGCACATTCAGCTCTCTGAAGGTGAAGGGAAATGTGAACTCTATGTCCTGGTTGGTTTTGTCTTCAGCCCAGTCCAGAGTGAACTTCTGAGTTAAGACAGTTTTCCCGATGCCAGCCACTCCCTTTGTCATCACTGTTCTGATTGGTCCACTTCTTCCAGGTGGGACTTTAAAGATGTCTTCTTGTCTGATGATTGTTTCTGGTCTGTTCTGTTTCCTGGATGTTGTTTCAATCTGTCTGATCTCATGTTCCTCATTGACCTCTCCAGTTCCTCCCTCTGTGATGTAGAGCTCTGCGAAGATCTGATTCAGAAGGGTTTGGTTTCCTGCTTTAGCGATCCCCTGAATCACAGAGTGGAACTTCTTCTTCAGGTTCAATTTGAGTTTACCTTTAGGGTCTGTGAGAATCACTGAATAAATAAAGACAGAATATCATAAATCAGATACCATTGTAGAAACAACCATCTGTCCATTATTGTATACTGCTTATCCATCATGCTTGAGGGAACCAAACCAAAGGCCATGAAGATTTCTTCTTATGTTGGTGTGTGAAGCGCAATCAATTATTCTCTTACATCTGTCACAACTAAAGAGGCCTGTCTTCCATCTTACTTTGATCACTCTCCAACATCCCATTTTAAAACGTTTAAATGTTTCCATAACTTACCTTTAGCTTGTGTGGGGGTGTCTGGGAGTTCTTCCACATCATTAATTTCACTTGAATTTTGTCTGCCGTTAAGGGACGCTGCTTCCACACTCTCTGCTTTCTCCAGTGTGTTCTTTACGATTTCTGGGAAGTCTTCAGCAAGATCATTCTGATTCATCTTTACCAAAATCACTTTAGCCACTTCAGTGTAATTTCTACTGTATGTACGGACCATTACATCGACAGTGTCCAATCTGTCTGCACTCTCCAGTTTACACTTTGGGATTCCTGGGACGTCTTGTAGGACCTGGTTCTGCTGCAGGTACCATTTAAATGTTTTAAAGTCATCTGTGCCCAAATTCTGCAGCTTCTGCAAGAGCATCTCCTGCAGAGATGTGCTGTCAAATGATGACATCTTTTCCCTGCCAAGATCCAAAAGATAAATAAAACTGTTTGTTACAAACATAGTATATGATTTTTCTTTTGGGATTGGTCAGTTGCAGTATTTCAAATACAATAAATTCAAGCACATATAGATTATTAAACGTTAGATCACTCTCATCCAGTGATTTGATTATCCACTAGATGGCTCCTCAGTCTGTTTGAGCTGTTCCTGACAGGATGAAAAAGACTGCGTCTCATCCACCATCAACAAAGAACTTTTAAGAGCACATTTACTAAAACATCTCTGTAAAGATATATTTATTTTGTATCTTATGGCTAACTTTCTCTGGAGCAGGTTATGCTTAAAAATTGAAAAATTGACATCACCAAATCAAAAGGCACGGCCCTCTGGCCAATCAAATGTCTCAGAGAATGGCATCAAAGTTTGAGGACGCCCCAATTGAGCGCAGAGTGTGGATTGTAAGAGGATCCCTCATAAGCACAAGTTTTCCAAGACGGCCTTTCAGGGCCCTGGTGTCTGATTTGGATGAGTCACATCCTCATAATTTCCAAGTAGCACAAAACATCTTAGAAAATTCAAAACTTGTCTAACCTGTGATTGAAACCGAGTCAGTGCCAGAGGAATCCTTAGTTAGGAGAAAGTAGTTCTGCTATTTGTCCGGTAGATGGTGTAACATCGAATGTCCAGATTATCAGCTCAGCAGACGAAGATGCAAATTTGCTGAAATAATGTGGAATTAAAGTTTGTTGGTCATCTACTCACTGAATACCTACGAGTAAAAATTTGAATATGAATTAATAAACACAGTAAAGACTAATCAACAGATGGATCCCCCCCAAGAGCAACATGACACATTTTTGTATTTGATTTAAAGGCTTATTTGTTTTGTGACTCCTAAATTGATGTTTTGTGATTCAATTTTTTTGCTTGAAATTAATCCCAACAATTAAAACAAAGAGTGCAGATTTCAACCCTCAATCGACTCGTATCTGGAAATGCTAAGACCATTAACAGTAAGAGTTAAATTCCCTCAGCCAAATTATTCCAAGCCGTCAGACCAGTTCTGATCTGATTTCTGTAAGTGAATGCACACCAATTCAAGGAAATCTGTTGATGTTTTATCATTAAAGCTGATAAAGATTTCTGTTTCAGTTAAGGTAGATATAGGGGAAGGAAGGAAAGTAGGTAGGAGGTAAAAATATCTACCATCCAGTAACGGAACAATTTGTGATCACAGTGATCCTGATCAGACATTTACGGATTCTCACCTGCTGAACTCACTTCAGGTCGACTTAGAGACTCTTTCCAACTTCATATGCGGAGAAAACTTCAAAAGAGAAGAAGCTGCTCGTTGTCCCTCCTCAGTCTGCTCTGAGAGTTTGATCTGAGGAAAAGTCACAGTCTCATAACTTTAGAGGCTAAAAAACAAATGTGTCTTATTAAGAAACCAGTCTGACCTGTTCGTAACCACCAAGTTCCAGAGAAATTAATCCCAGATCTGATGGTGCGTCTTTCTCTCCACTCGATAGTGTGAACTGACCATTCACAGTGGGATGTGTTTTGTTTGAATTCATGTCACATTATTGATGAAACGATGAGACGATTTCAGAATTTCTATTCTATTTCACTGTATTTTTGTGAACATTTCTTTGTTTGAGCCTGACACAAAATACACTGCACTGCATCCTCGTGCTGACTTTAAATTTCTTTGGGTAACGCAACAGTTGTTGAATATATATTTTTTAACATAAATATTAAGGCAATCAATTTTGTTTATTATCCATTAAATACATACAACTACAAACACTGAATAATTCATAATATTGGCCCATTTAGAAATAAATAGTTTCTACTGAAAAATCATTGTGTAAAGTGTAAAAACAGTTAGTGTATAAATCCAAAGAAACCACAAATACCAAAAGAAAAAATTAATTTGAACAGAAACATGATTCTTCATTCAAAGGCTGAAGTTGTTCCAACTATCAACTGTTCAACAGTTTAACTACAACATACTTGATAAATAAAATGACCAACGATGAATGGATAAATTAGTTTCCATCAGTAACATGGATTACATTCAATAAAACATTTGTTTTGCAATTGCTGAATTGCTTATTGCTTAATTGATTATTTATTTTCTTATTTTTTGCCCCAAGTGATAAAAACAAGGAGCGCAGATAACCTTCAATAGACTCACTGTCAAACTATGCAGCATTCATTATAGATAATAGTAGATTATAAAGATAGGTAAATAGGAAGGAGGAGAGGATGGAAGGATGACAGGTAAAAAAAAAGTCTACTGCCCAGTCAAAGTGATCCTGATCAGACATTTACAGATTCTCACCTGCTGAACTCACTTCAGGTCGACTTAGAAACACTTTCCAACTTCATGTGCGGAGAAAATATCTGAAGAGAAGAAGCTGCTCATTCTCCCTCCTCAGTCCTGTTTGAGAGTTTGATCTGAGGAAAAGTTACATCCTCATAACTTCAGAGGCTAAAAAACATCAGAATCCAGTCTGACCTGTTAGTAACCACCAAGTTCCAGAAAATGAGATCAATGTGTTGATGGAGCACTGATTTGATGCATGTGACACTTTTGATTAAACAAAATGTGAAAATTGATGGTGTTCTATTTTATGGCATTCTAATGAATACTTTGAGCCTGAAACATAACACTCTGGACTGCACCCCCAAGTTGACTTTGAATTTACGTCAGTAAAACAAGGAGTGCAGCATTAAAACTTCAATTGATTCACTGTATCTGTATCATTTACAGTAAGAGCTAAATTTGTTCAAACAAGTTTGTCCAAGTTTGTCCAATTCACTTCAGGTCAACTTACAATTTCATGCTGTTCAGGAAACATCTGAAAAGAATCTACTTTTTTTGCCTCATCAGTCCTCTTTGACAGTTCTATCTAAGGAAAAGTCACACCCTCATACCTTAACCAACAGATTACCATTAAAACCTGCCTAACCTGTGTAGAAACCAAATCTGTGCCAGATGTGATTTTGCTATTTGTTCACTAGATGCAACAACACATCTAATGTCCTTCAGTATCAGCTAAGCAGAAAAAGATGTAAATGTGCTGCAACAATGTGGACTTCTATGTCATGATGAAATTTTAAAACAATCAATGGCCTCATAACTGTTAACTGGAGGTCCAGTATTACAAGTGAACTGTTCCAAAAACTTGGACACTGGACATTGCTGACAATCTTGAACCTGACTGGAGTGTAACTGAACCAGTTATGGACTGAAGACCAGCGACGGATTGCCTGATGGAGAACTGGATCATTTCCCAGCTGCCTCAGGGGAATTTTTTCTGCACTTTGAACTGTCAGTTTGATTGGACATGAAATGACAAGAGGATGAGTCAAATTCTCAAGAACTGCAGAGTCCACTTATAGAAAAAACTAAACCTCAGACTGACAACAAAACCAGTCTAACCTGGAGAGTAAACAGTCTGTGCCAAAGGAACACAGAGATTATAAAGTTCTACTAATTGTCCAGCAGATGGAACAACAAATCCTCTAATGTGCTGAATTTCAGCTCAGGAGAAGATTTAAAAGAGGTGAAATAATGGGGATATATATTTTTCTGATTGATCAAACTTAATACAGCTAATAACTGGAGGTCAGTCTGACAAGTTCAGGCAGCTTTAAGAGAAATCCACAGAACAAAGACTGGCAGATTAAGTAGGTTTCTCAGGATGTGTCAGTGGCTGCTGCTGTTTCCATACAGCTTTAAAACCCAAAAAGCTGCCCACAGTTGTTCTGCCTGTTTTAAAATCTTCAGTCTGTGCTTCAGGTCCTGACTGTGAAGCAGCTGCTGCCAAACTGAAAACAGGAAAAATCACAAAGAACCAAAGAAAGTCCAGATCACTGAGCAATAACTGAGTTTACAGGAAGTCCATGGAGACTTCACACAGGCTGTCTGGGACTCCACACTTTAGTGAATTCATCTATTATCTGGAACTGGAAATGCTGTTGATACCGTATTAATTTAGTTTCTTTTCATTTAGAATTACTGTCACAGCTCCAACCGTTAGCACCTCCAGCTAGCGTTAGCATCGTTAGCCTGACAGCAGCCGGTTAGCTAACGTTAGCATGCTAGCGGAGCTGCTCCCTGATGGAAACAGAATGTAACATGACGGAGCATCAACTTACCGACACACCGAGGAGAAGGAAGTCCAGCCGGACACTCACAGAGCCGGTGAACACGGAGTCGGACTGATTGAGCCGGAAACACTCCGAACTAAAACTTTCTGTTTTAAAGCTCCACCGACTGACGGCTCTGCACCTTTTCCCGCTCAGCCGCCATCTTGACCGCGGCGGGCCAACAGGTGTCCGTGAAGTATCGCGAGATTTGGAAATACCGCCGAAATAATACTTTTAGATAAAGATAAATAAATATCCGCTTCATTTAGCTGCATTTTAGTGTCAGCAGTAGTTTGCAGAAAACAGAATTTAACTTGATGTCAAAGGAGATATAAACAGCTGAACACATCGGGACATTTTAGTGGGAATTTGACAGACTTTGCCAACTAATGGGAGTTTTCCAGATTAATTTTATTGAGTCCAAAGTTGCTCCATGTTAGAAAGGTGACACCACTTTCTCATTCCGGGCCCTTTTTCAGTGGAAAGAGGAGAAAACTCCAGAAGCTCAATGTGAGCTGAAATCTGAAGTGAAGTGTTTCAGCTCAGCTGTCAGCAGTAGAGAATCATTCAAATTTTTAAGGATTGGTAAAATATTACAAATACTCTAAAGTCTTGATTTTGAAAATAAATGCACAAGTTCAAATTCTTGTGCGAATATCTTGGTTGAACCTTGAAGCTGGAATTTCATTAGATGCTTCTTTATACTACTAAAGGTGAATCCAATTGTTTAGAAGAAGATGGAAGAATAAATTCTTTCATGTGGATATGTTTATGTGATTGATTTGTTCTAATTCAGCATCAGAATGAAAACAGTCAATCTATAGGTCCATTCATCAAAGAAAGACATAACTCTTTGCTGATAAGGAAACTGTATGTTTAATTTTGACATTAAAAATACATTCCTGCAGAGACCCGGACAGGACATGTTTCATTTACACTTCTACAAAAACATCTGTTCATACAAATCATTCCTGACTCTTAAATCCGGACCTGGATTATCAAATTCAGAATATGCAAAGCTTGAATCAAAACAATAAACCAATGAATACACTTTGGTTCCAATTGAAATGTTTCCTGTATATTCAGTGTGAGAGCAGTGACGTCCAGTCCACACAACAACAGCAGTCAACTGACACTAAAATCATCAAAAAGAATGAAAATCATTTTCCAAAAGTGTTAAAATTGTGATCAAAGTGATGAAATCAGAAAAATTAGAATTAGAAAAGTTTAGATCTGCTTCACAGTGCAGAGCGTCTGATGGTGAACAGAGTTAACTTTGACTTCAGCCGCTGAGCTGCAGTCAGAAAGGTTTCTGTCCACAGGAGAGACTCTGACCTACAGACCACACAGAGACACTGAGGAACCAGAAGAGATCCAGAACCCAGGATACAGAGGTTCAGAGAATGCTGTGTGGAAGGTGTGGAGGTGGAACAATGAGTCAGAGCAGTCGCTGTAGAAGGACAGAGAGCCAGCACGATAATCTAAATACACTGCTACTCTGTGAGAGACAGAGGAGGAGATGGAGGTTTTTTTGTTGTCATGGCAGACAGAGTAGCCATCATCAGAGCACATCAGACTCCACGACTGATCATTTTTTCCAAAAAAACAGTCATCAGTGGATTTTTTCCTTCTGATTCCTCTGTAACTCACTGAGATATGAACCTTTCCACTCCACTCAACCTCCCAGTAACAGCGACCAGTCAGACCATTTTTATACAGCAGCTGAGGCCAGAAGTCAAATCTGTCTGGATGATTACGATACGACTGATGCTCCCTCACATATGTCACTCTCCTGTTGTTGTCAGACAGTTTCAGGTTTCTGTTCACCGTGTTTGTGTCCAGTTCCAGTTCACAGGCATCTGATTGAGAGAACAACAGCTTCAGTTTATCATCTGTTGATTTATCAGTGAATCATTCAAACTTCAATTTCATCAGCTGTGAATAATGTTTGACTACATTAAATTTAAACCCAAAAACCCAGTTAGAACATCAACAGTTACTGAACATGAGAGTCAAGATGGCAGCAATGTTCTGCTTTGTTTCTGCTGTGGAGCCAAAGATGACGGCTGATGGAAATCCACATCAATAAACACATGGAGTGTTGATGCTGAATGAAACTGGAGAAATTCATCTTTGTACTTCAGTCTACTGTAACATGAATCAAAGTGAAAACACACTCACACTTCCTCAGACCAAGTCTCATTCTCTGTGGTCCACCATGGTCCACCCTGGAGGAAGAAACAGAGTCCTCAGTTAGTCAGAGAGACAGAGAAACAGAGTGAGAGCTGCTGTTGTCTGTCCATCTGTCCATACCTGAGAGTGTCCAGTCTCCAGCCTGGATCCTCCAGTCCAGCAGAAAGAAGCTTCACTCCTGAGTCTCCTGGATTATTGAAGCTCAGGTCCAGTTCTCTCAGATGGGAGGGGTTGGAGCTCAGAGCTGAGGCCAGAGCAGAACAGCCTTCCTCTGTGACCAGACATCCTGACAGACTGAAGACAGACAAAACAACCAGTGTTGATGAGAAGAAGGCTGACTGATCAGGTCAGGTCTTCTTGGAGTTTCTCACCATCCGGATAGTTGACTGAATTAAAAGAGCTGTTACATAAAAACCCCTGAGATAAGATCAAATCCTGACCTGAGAGTCTCCAGTTCACAGTGTGGACTCTTCAGTCCATCAGACAGAAGCTTCACTCCTGAATCCAGCAGGTTGTTGTTACTCAGGTCCAGATCTCTCAGACTAGAGGACTGGGAGCTGAGGACTGAGGACAGAGCTTCACAGCTTCTCTCTGAGAGGCTACAGCCACTCAGTCTGAAAACAGGATACAGAAAAGACATATTTAACAGTATTTGCCCACCGTTCTATGAGGGAAGAGCCCCTCCTCCCAAATGGCATTAAGCAGATGGTATGGTTGAAGAGAGAAACACCAAAGAATTGGTTGGGGCAGTAGGCATCCAAATCCCAAAGGAAAACATTTTGGACGTTAAGAAATGTTACTAAATCAGCCTACTGAAGGTTGATGGGAAGATCTTCACAAGTTATCTGCCTACCTACAGAGAAGCAACTTCATCAATAGACAGAAAGCAGGGATCCCAAGCTTCTGTGGGTGTCTGGAGAATACCAATATGACTGAGCAACAAATCCAGGCTACAAGAGAGATGCGAGCTCTTGACATCCCAAAGGCATTCACCTCTGTTCCCCATGACCACCTATAGACAGCATTAAAGTTCTTTTGGGTCCCAGAACCTATCACAGCCCTCATCAGAACCTACTTCCCTGACTTGTAACCACGACTGACAACAAAAGCGAGTACACCACAGCACAGTAGCCGTTCGAAAAAGGTGTCGTGGCAGGCTGTACCATCTCTCCACGAGCCTTCACAACTGGACATGACTCTGACAGAATGATGGGACCCATGTGTGGCCAACAGCTCCGATCCTGAACACAGGAAGGAAGTGGACTCCATCGACAGCAACTTAGCAGGCTGAGTCAGCCCTCCAAGACCGGGATATCGTACAACAGGAGGAGCACCAGGAATCACAAAGTGTAATCTGAATGCTGCTATGGTTGATTTATCTGAATTATCCCTCAGTGTTGTTCCACATTATATTAATTGATAATTTTTGTTGGTTTTAGCATTTTACACCATTCTTATCAAGTAATAATTGTCAGGCCACATTAAAAAACAAAAACCAAAAAAATAAATAAATAAAATAAAAACCTAACCTGAGCCCACTTAGTCTGCAGTGTGAACTCTTGAGTCCATCAGACAGAAGCTTCACTCCAGAATCCTTCAGCTTGTTGTTACTCAGGTCCAGATCTCTCAGACTAGAGGACTTGGAGCTGAAGACTGAGGACAGAGCTTTACAGCCTCTCTCTGAGAGGTTACAGAAACTCAGTCTGAAGAAGAATTGCAGAAAAACTGTTTAGAAACTTAACATTTCACCAATTTATATCACACATTTAAAGAAAGATGGAAAAAAGGACAATGGTTAAACACTTACCTGAGAGTCTCCAGCTCACAGTGTGGACGCCCCAGCGCAAGAGACAGAAACCTCACTCCAGGATCCTGCAGGTCGTTGTTACTCAGGTCCAGATCTCTCAGACGAGAAGACTGGGAGCTGAGGACTGAGAGCAGCGCCTCACAGCTTTTCTCTGAGAGGTTACAGTCAATCAATCTGAAAAGGAATTCCAGGGAACACAGAATGATTGTCTCAACATATTTCAAAACAGTAAGACATCTTTTGTGTTGTTTTAGTCACATTCTGTTGTTATTGATGAATGTATGACTGTAAATGAAAAAAATCTGGATTTTTTTTTTTTTTTTAATAATGGTTCATGTCTATCTGCCCTCCGCTATTAATAAATTATTATTACTTCTACCATTTTTTTTTTTTTTAACCAAACCTGAGTCTTTTCAGTTCACAGTGTGGACTCTCCAGTCCAGCAGACAGCAGAGTCACTCCTGAATCCTTCAGCTTGTTGGCACTCAGGTCCAGCTCTGTCAGAGTAGAGGACTGGGAGCTGAGGACTGAGGACAGAGCTTTACAGCTTCTCTCTGAGAGGTTACAGCCACTCAGTCTGAAGAGGAATAAAAGAAATAAAACTTATAAAAACATGTTTTTGGTGTCAGCTAAAGAAAAAGATTCAGTTGATGTAGATGGATTTATCGGCACATACAGAGCTTTGTTGGAGGCTTTGACCACCGGCAGCAGCTTCAGAAGAGCCTCCTCTGAAGCTGAGTATTTCTTCAGGTCAAACACGTCCAGATCTTTTTCTGGTGACAGTAAGATGAAGACCAGAGCTGACCAATGAGCAGAGGACATTTTATCTAAGGAGAGACGTCCTGATGCCAGGGACTTTTGGATCTCCTCCACCAGAGAACGATCGTTCAGTTCATTCAGACAGTGAAACAGATTCATGCTTTTCTCTGGTGACAGATTCTCACTGAGCTTCTTCTTGATGTATTTAACTTTTTTCTGATTGGTCTGTGAACTCCTTCCTGTCAGTGTCCCCAGACCTCGTTGGAGAGTTTGACTGGTTGATAAGGTATTTTCTGTCTGTGCCCCAGGGTCGCATGGGAGAGTTTGACTGGTCTCTGAGCTACTTCCTGTCTGTGTCACCAGGCCTCGTAGGAGGGTTTGATTGGTCTGCAGTGAAAGACCCATGAGGAAGCGGAGCACAAAGTCCAGGTGTCCATTTGGACTCTGCAAGGCCACGTCCACAGCTCTCTGGTAGAGGTTTTTTGTCATACTTGGTTTTTGTTTGCTTTTAAAAAAATCTGGGAAACAGGATGCCGTTTGTTTTTCTGACATCAGATTGACTCCAGACTTGACGAAGGTCTGATGGACATGAAGAGCAGCCAGAAACTCCTGAACACTCAGATGGACGAAGCAGAACACCTTGTCCTGGTACAGCCCCGTCTCCTCTCTAAAGATCTGTGTGAACACTCCTGAGTAACCAGATGCTGTTTGGATATCGATGCCACACTCTGTCAGGTCTGATTCATAGAAGATCAGGTTTCCTTTCTGCAGCTGCTCAAAAGCCAGTTTTCCCAGAGACTTCAACATCTTCTTGGTCTCTGGACTACAGTGTGGATCAGTCTCTGCTCCTCCATCTTGCTTGACGTTCTTCAGTTTGGACTGAACCACCAGGAAGTGGACGTACATCTCAGTCAGGGTCTTGGGCAGCTCTCCTCCATCTTTGGTCTTCAACATCTCCTCCAGAACTGTAGCAGTGATCCAGCAGAAGACTGGGATACGGCACATACTGTGGAGGCTTTGTGAGGTCTGGATGTGGGAGATGATCTTTCTGGTCTGCTCCTCATGTCTGAACCACTTCCTAAAGTACTCCTCTTGTTGGTGGTCAGTGAACCCTCTGACCTCTGTCACCATGTCAACACACTGAGCAGGGATCTGATTGGCTGCTGCAGGTCTTGTGGTTATCCAGAGGCGAGCAGAGGGAAGCAGTTTCCCCCTGATGAGGTTTGTCAGCAGCACGTCCACTGAGGTGGACTCTGTAGGATCAGTCAGGACCTCAGTGTTGTGGAAGTCCAGAGGAAGTCGACACTCATCCAGACCGTCAAAGATGAACACAACCTGGGATTTATTAAACTTGCGGATTCCTGCTTCTTTGGTTTCAGTGAAGAAGTGATGAACAAGTTCCACCAAGCTGAACTTCTTCTCTTTCAGCACATTCAGCTCTCTGAAGGTGAAGGGAAATGTGAACTCTATGTCCTGGTTGGTTTTGTCTTCAGCCCAGTCCAGAGTGAACTTCTGAGTTAAGACAGTTTTCCCGATGCCAGCCACTCCCTTTGTCATCACTGTTCTGATTGGTCCACTTCTTCCAGGTGGGACTTTAAAGATGTCTTCTTGCCTGATTGTTGTTTCCAGCCTGTTCTGTTTCCTGGATGTTGTTTCAACCTGTCTGACCTCATGTTCTTCTTTGACCTCTCCAGTTCCTCCCTCTGTGATGTAGAGCTCTATGTAAATGTGATTCAGAAGGGTTTGGTTTCCTGCTTTAGGGATCCCTTCAAACACACAGTGGAACTTCTTCTTCTGGTTAGATTTGAGTTTATGTTTGGGGTTGGTGAAAATCTCTAAATGAATAAAAGAAAAAAAAAAAAAAAACGAGATCATTGTAGAAACCACCATCTTTCCATTATCTACACTGCTTATCCATCATGGTTGAGGGGCTGCAGCTCACCCACATTCATGTCTATGGACGTGGGGGGGGGGGAGGCAGAGTACCCAGAGGGAACCCACAAAAGGCCATAAAGATTTTGTTTTTAGTTGTAACGTGTGTGAAGTGAAATGAACTATAAAGTTTATATGTGGATAATGAATCCTGTCAAACACACTGACCTATTCAGGTCTCTACCATTAAAAGAAATTGGGAAGACAAAGCCTTTTTCATGCCATATTTAGTTACAATATTGTATCAGCTCAGTACAACATGCTTTGTTATGGCATATTGAGTGATGCCCTTTGCTAAAAAATAAATAAATAAATAAATAAATAAAAATTGACGCCATTTGGATTTATTCTAATAAATTTTGTCTCACTGACGATCAGTGCTGAATCACCATCTTGTTGGGGATCTACATGAAGAATCAGGAGATAACAGTTAGCTAGCTTATTAGCATTAGCTCTTCAGAAATATGTGATCAAGTACACCACCTGCTGTTTAGTGTTTTAGTATGTGATTTGAAATACAACAAATGTACTGGAAGCGGGGTGTTGGATTCAATAAGATAAATATATATCCTGAAAAATATATTTTAGCCAATAAACTGTTAGAGTCCCTTACCTCCTTTGGACCACCCAACAAGATGTTTGGACTTCACATTCACTTTGGAGCCCTTAAAGATTCTTACTTTGATCACTTCTCTTCAACATGCTGTTTTAAAATGTTTTAATCTTTCCATAACTCACCTGTGATTTTTGAGCGGGGGTCAAGGAGATCCTTTACAACAGTGTGCTGATTCTTCTTAGAGTTCACTTCAGGGACTTCAATAGAGCTTTTTCTGTCATTATCAGGCACTGTGTCCAAGTTGTCTGCATTTTCCAGATCACCTTTTTTAATTTTTTTGAGATCTTCTGCAAGATCGTTCTGATTCATCTTCACCAAAACCACTTTAGCAACTTCAATATATTTTCTACTGTAGGTTCGGACCATTAGATCCACCGTGATCAACCTGTCTGCATTCTCCAGTTGACTCTTTGGGATTTTTTGGACATCTTCCTGGTTCTGCAGGTACCATTTGAATGTTTCAAATTCTTCTTTCCCTAAATCTTGCAACTTCTGCAAGAGGATCTCTTTAGGTGCTGCCATCTTTTCCCTGCCAAGATCCAAAAGAAAAAAAACTGTGCTCAAGACAGATGTGATTTTTTTTTTTTTTATGTGATTGGTACAAGAAATCAAATAAATAAATAAAATAGAGGGGAAAAAAAAAAACTACATATCAAAATAAACAACCAATACTTCAGATTGAAGTTTGACAAAAAATGAAATCAGTTCCAGTGTTAGATAAACGCCTATATGATGGGCCAATCATACATAAGCTCCTACATTATTAGATATTATAACTTAAGCATTTACACAGTTATTTTTCACCAGCAGTCCCTTCGATGTATTGAAGCTGCAACAATTTTGTTTTTAGCTTTCACTACATTATCAAAATGTTTCAAACTTGTTGACAATAATCTCATCTTTTGTGAAAGTAATCACTCGACCATTTCCTGGTTAAACATGTTTTTTTTCTTTTCAGGGCCCTTCTGTCTGAATGTGCCTGATTTGCAGATGACTCACATCCTCATAGCTTCAGAGTCTAAGTATCAAAAAGCATCCTACAAATGTTAAAAGTAGTCTAGCCTGTTTTGAAACCAAGTCAGTGCCAGATGAATCTTTGGTTAGTTGGTGTGATTCAGCCATTTGTCCACCTGATGGTGCATGCATGCCGAATTTCCTGAATCTCAGCTCATCAGAAGTTGTAAATGTGATGCACAGTGTGGATACAAAAGTCTTGATGAAACTAAACAAAACGACCCATGTGCCCGGCAACAGTGAGTTTGTCCAGTGGATCACTGTACAGTCATACTGCAACAGTTTAACTGCAAATTTCCCCACTGTACGACTAATAACGGAGTATTTATCTTAGTTTGGGTTCCTCAGTTATCTACTCACTGAATACCAACAAGCACAAACACTAAAACAATAACACCTATTTGTCTCACAGTTACCCCCAAAATGATGAATTTTAATAACATTCTGCTTCTTTAGTCACTTGCTGAAGTTATTCCAAATACCATCAATACGTGAACGCCCATGTGTTCAACAGTTTGGAAAGGATAGACTGAATAAAACAATGAACAGACAGATCGGGTTTTTTTGCATGAAAAACATGGCTTTTGTTTTGCAATACAAAACCCACCCCTCCCCAATAATTAAAAAAAAATAAAAGTGCAGCTTTAAGCCTTCAATGGACTCACTTTATCTGGAAATACTTAGACTGTTCCGTAAACAATAAGTGTTAAATTCACTCAGCTCAATGGATCCAAGCCATCAGGTATGTTCTGATGCAACTCTGAATAAAACCCTGCACACCAGTTCAAGAAAATCAATTAAGCTTTCAGCATTGACTTAAGTGGATAAAATATTCTGTTTCAAGATAAATTTGTAGTGACCATAAAAAAATAAAACCCTTCAAAAGGTTGAATTTGTTTGTCGATTTCACATTTCGCGGTACTCTGCAAATCTAACGTTAGAACAAGGTGAACAAACTATTCATGACTAATTCTAAATAGAATAGTGAGAGATTATAAAGAAGTATTTTAGGAAGGAATGTCTGCAAGTAGCTAGTAAAAATGTCTATTGTGCATTCAAACAGTGATCCTGTTCAGACATTTACAGATTCTCACCTGCTGAACTCACTTCAGGTCGACTTAGAGACACTTTCCAACTTCATGTGCAGAAAAAATATCTGAAGAGAAGAAGCTGCTCGTTCTGCCTCTTCAGTCCTGCTGTCAGAGTTTGATCTGAGAAAAACTCAGAAAGTCAAACTCTCGAACATCAGTGAGTCATCAGAAACCAGTCTGACTAGTCAGTAACTGCCAAGTTCCAAAGAAATGTGTCTTTGTTTATTTGATTAAAATGAAACATATTAAATCAGACTAAATGTGACAACTGAAGGATTGCCAATTGCGTTCTGAAAATGGGCAGCATATACTGCTTAGCACTGTTGCCCTCGAATAAGGAGGTTGTGGGCTCGGTCCCGGCCTCGGTTCCGGCCTGGGGAGGTTCGTTGTTTGAGGTTGATTTAGGCCAAAGATGGATAGATGGATGTTTTCTTGTGAATAGTTCTGTTTGAGACAGAAACAAAATATGCTGCACTGAATCCCCATGTGGACTTTAAGTTTAAGTTACAAGGAGTTGAACCATGAAACCATTAGTCTGACTGTGTTTGGAAACACTGAAACTGTACCGTGAAAAGTAAGAGTTAAATTCTTCAGCAGAGTTTATCCAAGGAATCAGACCGGTTCTGACATGCTTTTCTGTCACGGCTCAGTGGAAAAGACTTGAAAATTATTTAACTGAAAGTTATCTGAAATTCATCAGTAAATTAATGTCAACACAGACAAACTGTCTCCTGTCAGATGAGCCGGAGCTCTGAGAGTCAACATCCAATTTAATTTAATGAATGACCAGCATCTCAGACCTGGACAACGTTTAGTGGCCACTCCGGTCAAATTCTCGGGAAACAATGTGTTATGAAGATAACACTTAACACACAACACCGACAACAAGTGAAGAAAGTGACCCATTGAACGCCAGAGTCAACAAAACACAACCGTTAGCTCCTCCAGCTAGCGATAGCATCGTTAGCCTGACAGCAGCCGGTTAGCTAACGTTAGCATGCTAGCGGAGCTGCTCCCTGATGGAAACAGAATGTAACATGACGGAGCATCAACTTACCGACACACCGAGGAGAAGGAAGTCCGGCCGGACACTCACAGAGCCGGTGAACACGGAGTCGGACTGATGGAGCCGGAAACACTCCGAACTAAAACTTTCTGCTTTAAAGCTCCACCGACTGACGGCTCTGCACCTTTTCCCGCTCAGCCGCCATCTTGACCGCGGCGGGCCAATAGGTGTCTGCGAAATATCGTGAGTTTTGGGAAACCCTCCACCTGTTTACAGGACGTGTTTGTTATATTGAACATTTGATTTATGTTGTTTAATGTGATTTAATGTGATTTTTGTTCCACTCTGCTGTTTCCCGTTTGGACGGTGGATTTGGAGAGAAGCTCTGAATAAACCTGCAGACAGACACTTGGAGGAACAGGAATCAAACATCTGTGATGAAGGTCTCCGATCTGTCCATCAGATGGACATAACTGAGCTCTTCATCATCTGGAAACAGTTTGGATCAGAGATCATTGTTTTCTTCAGCTAACCCTAACCCTCAGACTGAAAACCTGCTGGAGCAGCATCATTAAAATCACTCCATCATTCCTCATCATTTCCCTCTGAAACGGTCTTCAGTGAAGAAAACTGTAGACTTCCATGTTTTTTGGTTCAATCAGCAGAACTGAGAGAATGTTTTCAGGAGACACAAATCTGAATTGTTGGCTTCTTTTTGATCCAGAACAATTTGGGAATATTTACATCAAACAAGGAATGAGGAAAAATCTGAATAACTGTCCAGCTCAGCTCAGTGTGGAAGAAAACTGCTGTACCAGAGCAGATGTGGAGTCTGAGAGGCTGTGAATTTATTTAACATTCAATAGTAACGCATTCAAGTTTCGAGTTCGAGTTCACATACTTTTACTCAGTATTTGAGTTTTAAAACTCCACTCAGACATCAAACATGGGGCGAACATCGGAGCTGTTTGAGCTCAGCTGTAATCACACTGAGCAGTGACGCCAGTTTTAACAACACCACAGCCAGATGAGAAGGTAAAGCAACAACAAGATTTACACAACAACAAATGAGTTCATTCTTTTATGGTAAAGCAGAATGTATCAATCATATATGCAGATAGACTACACACATTACATTTGTTTCTTCTAACTATCAACATATTGTCAGTTTAAGAGTTTTTCCACAGAGCCAAATTAAAATGTCACAAATCAAATATACTTCACTGGATCCCTAAAGTACCCACAGCAGGGAATTTGGATTCAAATATACAGAATAAAAATAATTTTACAAGAGTGTTAACATTTGATTATCATACAGATCTGCTTCACAGTGCAGAGCTGAAGTCTGATGGTGAACAGAGTTAACTTTGACTTCAGCTGCTGAGCTGCAGTCAGAAAGGTTTCTGTCCACAGGAGAGACTCTGACCTACAGACCACACAGAGACACTGAGGAACCAGAAGAGATCCTGAACCCAGGATACAGAGGTTCAGTGAACGTGGTGTTGAAGGTGTGGAGGTGGATCAGTGACTCAGAGGAGACTCTGTAGAAGGACAGAGAGCCAGCACGATAATCTAAATACACCGCTACTTTGTGAGAGACAGAGGAGGAGATGGATGTTTCTCTGTTGTTGTGCCAGAAAGAGAAACCATCATCAGAGCACATCAGACTCCACGACTGATGATTTCTTCCAAACCAACAGTGATTATTGCCTCCTTTCTTTCTGATTCCTCTGTAACTCACTGAGATATGAACCTTTCCACTCCACTCAACCTCCCAGTAACAGCAATCAGTCAGACCATTTTTATACAGCAGCTGAGGACAGATATCAAATCTGTCTGGATGATTACGATACGACTGATGCTCCCTCACATGTGTCACTCTCCTATTGTTGTCAGACAGTTTCAGGTTTGTGTTCACCGTGTTTGTGTCCAGTTCCAGTTCACAGGCATCTGATGGAGAGAACAACAGCTTCAGTTTATCATCTGTTGATTTATCAGTGAATCATTCAAACTTCCATTTCATCAGCTGTGAATAATGTTTGACTACATTAAATTTAAACCCAAAAACCCAGTTAGAACATCAACAGTTACTGAACATGAGAGTCAAGATGGCAGCAATGTTCTGCTTTGTTTCTGCTGTGGAGCCAAAGATGACGGCTGATGGAGATCCACATCAATAAACACATGGAGTGTTGATGCTGAATGAAACTGGAGAAATTCATCTTTGTACTTCAGTCTACTGTAACATGAATCAAAGTGAAAACACACTCACACTTCCTCAGACCAAGTCTCATTCTCTGTGGTCCACCATGGTCCACCCTGGAGGAAGAAACAGAGTCCTCAGTTAGTCAGAGAGACAGAGAAACAGAGTGAGAGCTGCTGTTGTCTGTCCATCTGTCCATACCTGAGAGTGTCCAGTCTCCAGCCTGGATCCTCCAGTCCAGCAGAAAGAAGCTTCACTCCTGAGTCTCCTGGATTATTGAAGCTCAGGTCCAGTTCTCTCAGATGGGAGGGGTTGGAGCTCAGAGCTGAGGCCAGAGAAGAACAGCCTTCCTCTGTGACCAGACATCCTGATAGACTGAAGACAGACAAAACAACCAGTGTTGATGAGAAGAAGGCTGACTGATCTGTGATTATTCAAACATCAGGTCTTCTTGGAGTTTCTCACCACCCGGATAGTTGACTGAATTAAAAGAGCTGTTACATAAAAACCCCTGAGATAAGATCAAATCCTGACCTGAGAGTCTCCAGTTCACAGTGTGGACTCTTCAGTCCATCAGACAGAAGCTTCACTCCTGAATCCAGCAGCTTGTTGTTACTCAGGTCCAGATCTCTCAGACTAGAGGACTGGGAGCTGAGGACTGAGGACAGAGCTTCACAGCTTCTCTCTGAGAGGCTACAGCCACTCAGTCTGAAAACAGGATACAGAAAACAGTATTTGCCCACCGTTCTAGGAGGGAAGAGCCCCTCCTCCCAAAAGGCACACCTTGAAGGTCAAGTTAATTTTTTTTTTTTTTTATATAGCACCAGATCACAGTAGAACTCATTTAAGGTTATTTTCCTACAGAATTGGTCTATACCACCTGCTTTTAATCAGACAAATAGTTTTGTGTTATTGATGTTATTTACATAATCACAGGTCATTTCTGTCTCCTCATGGTCACGCCTTTAGAGTTCATGTATGTGTCACACAAACTGGAGCAGCAGAGGCTTTACTGGAAAAGGCGTTCTGATACTCTCCATCTTCAGCCTTTCAGAGGATCAGCTGTGTGCCGAACTCAGATTGGACATGACTCTGACAGAATGATGGGACCCATGTGTGGCCAACAGCTCCGATCCTGAACACAGGAAGGAAGTGGACTCCATCGGCAGCAACTTAGCAGGCTGAGTCAGCCCTCCAAGACCGGGATATCGTACAACAGGAGGAGCACCAGGAATCACAAAGTGTAATCTGAATGCTGCTATGGTTGATTTATCTGAATTATCCCTCAGTGTTGTTCCACATTATATTAATTGATCATTCCTGTATGTTGAAGCATTTTACACCATTCTTATAAAAGAAGAATCAAACACTAACCTGAGCTCATTAAGTTCACAGTGTGGACTCTTCAGTCCATCTGACAGAAACTTCAGTCCAGAATCCTTCAGCTTGTTGTTACTCAGGTCCAGATCTCTCAGACTAGAGGACTGGGAGCTGAGGACTGAGGACAAAGCTTCACAGCTTCTCTCTGAGAGGTTACAGCCACTCAGTCTGAAGAGGAATTGGAGAAATAAAACTTATAAGAACATGTTTTTGGTGTCAGCTAAAGAAAAAGATTCAGTTGATGTAGATGGATTTATCGGCACATACAGAGCTTTGTTGGAGGCTTTGACCACCGGCAGCAGCTTCAGAAGAGCCTCCTCTGAAGCTGAGTATTTCTTCAGGTCAAACACGTCCAGATCTTTTTCTGATGACAGTAAGATGAAGACCAGAGCTGACCATTGAGCAGGAGACAGCTCATCTGTGGAGAGACGTCCTGATCTCAGGGACTGTTGGATCTCCTCCACCAGAGAACAATCATTCAGTTCATTCAGACAGTGAAACAGATTGATGCTTTTCTCTGGAGACAGATTCTCACTGATCATCTTCTTGATGTACTGGGCTGTTTTCTGATTGGTCTCTGAGCTACTTCCTGTCTCTGTCACCAGGCCTCGTAGGAGAGTTTGGTTGGTCTGCAGTGAAAGACCCAGGAGGAAGCGGAGGAACAAGTCCAGGTGTCCATTTGGACTCTGTAAGGCCACGTCCACAGCTCTCTGGTAGAGAGTTGAAGATGTGCTTCTAAACATTGTGAACCATGAGGGCGCTGTTTGTTCCTCTGACATCAGATTGAATCCAGAGTTGACGAAGGTCTGATGGACATGAAGAGCAGCCAGAAACTCCTGAACACTCAGATGGACGAAGCAGAACACCTTGTCCTGGTACAGCCCCGTCTCCTCTCTAAAGATCTGTGTGAACACTCCTGAGTAACCAGATGCTGTTTGGATATCGATGCCACACTCTGTCAGGTCTGATTCATAGAAGATCAGGTTTCCTTTTTTCAGCTGCTCATAAGCCAGTTTTCCCAGAGACTTCAACATCTTCTTGGTCTCTGGATTCCAGTGTGGATCAGTCTCTGCTCCTCCAAAGTACTTGACGTTCTTCACTTTGGACTGAACCACCAGGAAGTGGACGTACATCTCAGTCAGGGTCTTGGGCAGCTCTCCTCCATCTCTGGTCTTCAACACCTCCTCCAGAACTGTAGCAGTGATCCAGCAGAAGACTGGGATGTGGCACATACTGTGGAGGCTTCGTGAGGTCTTGATGTGGGAGATGATCCTGCTGGTCTGCTCCTCATGTCTGAACCTCTTCCTGAAGTACTCCTCCTTCTGGGAGTCAGTGAACCCTCTGACCTCTGTCACCATGTCAACACACTGAGGAGGGATCTGATTGGCTGCTGCAGGTCTTGTGGTTATCCAGAGGCGAGCAGAGAGAAGCAGTTTCCCCCTGATGAGGTTTGTCAGCAGCACTTCCACTGAGGTGGACTCTGTAGGATCAGTCAGGACCTCAGTGTTGTGGAAGTCCAGAGGAAGTCGACACTCATCCAGACCGTCAAAGATGAACACAACCTGGGATTTATTAAACTTGTGGATTCCTGCTTCTTTGGTTTCAGTGAAGAAGTGATGAACAAGTTCCACCAAGCTGAACTTCTTCTCTTTCAGCACATTCAGCTCTCTGAAGGTGAAGGGAAATGTGAACTCTATGTCCTGGTTGGTTTTGTCTTCAGCCCAGTCCAGAGTGAACTTCTGAGTTAAGACAGTTTTCCCGATGCCAGCCACTCCCTTTGTCATCACTGTTCTGATTGGTCCACTTCTTCCAGGTGGGACTTTAAAGATGTCTACTTGTCTGATGATTGTTTCTGGTCTGTTCAGCTTCCTGGATGTTGTTTCAATCTGTCTGATCTCATGTTCCTCATTGACCTCTCCAGTTCCTCCCTCTGTGATGTAGAGCTCTGTGAAGATCTGATTCAGAAGGGTTCTGTTTCCTGCTTTAGGGATCCCCTCAAACACACACTGGAACTTCTTCTTCAGGTTAGATTTGACTTTACGTCGACAAACTGGAGCACGACTTTCTGAATAAACAAAACATAAATTTGGTTAAAGAATTTGATCATATTTCTCTCCGTCTCCTCAGATTTCAGTAAATGTTTCATTGATCCATCATGTTAAATCCTCTTACTGCTCTGCAGACAGTCAGCCAGCTCCTCCTGCTTCATCCTCCTCAGGAAGTTCACTGTGATCTTCAGAAATGCCTCTCTGCTCCTCCTCTGCTCTTCATCATCATCACCTTCAGTACTGAAGGATTGTGGGTAATCTGGACTCAGATTCTTTTTGATTTTCTTCAGCTCGTTCTTCATAAAACAGAAGAGTTTCTCCTCCAGCAGCTGGAACACAACAACATCCAGTATAAACTCATGGATCAAACCATCTGATCATCAGTCAGCAGAGTAAACTTCAGCTGCTGCTGTTCCATCAGTCTCCTTCCTGAGTTACACAGAGAGCCGTTATTCAGACCTGCTGACTTCAGGGTTAGGTTAGGCTGGCTGCCTGCCTCTCTGGTGTAACTGTAAGTTTGAGCTTTAAATCTGACAGCACAGAGATCCTCATCAAACTGATACAGCCCTTCAACACAACGTAGGAACGTAGGAGTATTAACTGAGACTGAAGCTGAAGATGGATCAGACCACCTGAACTGTTCACTGATGGATTACTGTTCTATAGTGAACTAATGGGCTTCAGTTCATTACAACCCTCAGTCCTCTCCAACTGTCTCCTACCCCCAAACTGTTCAGTCCAGTCTGTCACAGACTGAAGCTCTACAGCTCTGTGTGTCCTGTCGTCAGCAGTACAGTCATCAGAGGAACATTTACACACCATAAATATGGAGTCCAGGTCTGAGTGATGACGTTTGTCGGACTGGACTCTGAGGAGAAAAGACAAACACAGTTTGTTCCAGGTGTTGTTTGTCAACATCGGAGAAAATGACTTTTCTGAGTCAAAGTGAAAATGATCAGCTTTTACCTTTTTTCTTTGATAAGATGATCCACAGAAGGATCGCTCTTCATGGACACACAGCTGGATCCAGCAGGTTGTTGTCCATCCTTAAAGTTAGAGGGAGGACCCATCGACCGATCGCTCTTCATGGACACACAGCTGGATCCAGCAGGCTGTTGTCCGTCCTTAAAGTTAGAGGGAGGACCCATAGACCGATCGCTCTTCATGGACACACAGCTGGATCCAGCAGGTTGTTGTCCATCCTTAAAGTTAGAGGGAGGACCCATAGACCGATCGCTCTTCATGGACACACAGCTGGATCCAGCAGGCTGTTGTCCGTCCTTAAAGTTAGAGGGAGGACCCATAGACCGATCGCTCTTCATGGACACACAGCTCAGGTCAGGAGGATCTGGTCTCTCCTTCAGTTTGCTGGTAGAAACAGAGTTGACAGTTAAAGAATGGATGAACAGGGAACCAAGCAGAAACTTCCAGATTTTAGAACAGAAATATTTCAGGAGCAACAAGTAAAAGTGTGAGTGAGTGTGGATAATGATGGAGCAGTGATCTGAGAGCTGAGCTCTGACAGGGAGAAGAGTCCTGGACAGTTAGAGATCCTCATCTCACCTCTGAGCTTTGGTCTGACTCTTTCTTCTCCCCCTCAGACTGGTTTTAGAGGGGGGGCCTTCGTCCTCTCTGTCCTCAGACTGATCCATAGCTGAGCCTCCACCTTCACACAAACACAACAACAGGACACATTCTTTCTCATCACTGTCACTAATATGTCACAAACTTCGGCCCTTAACTGCCAACAACAAAAAACTGTTTTATTTTAACAGATTCTGACTGACATCAGAGAAAATATTAAAAACAGTTGTATTCATATTAATCTGAAACTTCAACACTATATTATGAATTACATCCATTTAATGGGAAAAATATCTGAACTGTGAAGCTCAAATACATTTAAGATCCAACAAAAATCTGAGTTTAAGAAATTGTTAAACATTTACATTACACTTAATTTGAGGAACTGTTCCAACCTAATAAATTCAGAGTGAAAGTTTAAATAAAAACATTAGTCATGGCAAAACAGAGCAGGATCACAAAAAAAAAAAAGAATTAGTCCAATAGATGGTACAGCTGAAACAGCTTCTTTGATCCACACATCAAGTCAGAAACTTAACTTCACAATGGAATATACAGATTTCTCTGATCAGATTCTCACCTGTTGAACTCACTTCAGGTCGACTTGCAGTCACTTTCCAGCTTCTTGTTATCAGGAAACTTCTAAAGAGGAGAAGCTGCTCGTTCTCCCTCCTCAGCCCTGTCTGAGAGTTTAATCTGAGGACGAATCACATCCTCAAAAGTTCTGAGTCAAAAAACAAAACAAAACAACATCAGCATCTCATGACCTGATCAAACAGAATGTGAAAATTTACAGTTTTCTGTTACTGTATCTAATAAATAGTTCTATGTTTGACCCTGAAACATCCTCGTGGTGACTGAATTTATGTCAGTAAAAGAAGGAGTGCAGCCTTTAACCTGTACATAGTGCTATAAAAATGAAACCATCACATACAGCCTGGGATGAAAGCAGAACTGTGAAATTCTTACAGTTAAAATCACAACAAAATCAGTTTGGGAAGATTCAGGGGGGGAATTTTAAAACATTTTATTGATGTTTACTTGAAGAAAATGTCACACCTTCGGAAAGTCCAAATCTAAAGTAAACATCAGCCACCACAAAACCAGATAAACCTGTTTAAAAAAAAATCAGAGGGTGCAGCTTCATGTGTCAAAACATTTGACGAGAAAAGCTGCTCATTCTTCCTCCTCAGTCCTTTCTCAGAGTTTGAGCTCAGGAAAGGTCACAGCCTCATAACATCAGAGGCTAAAAAACACCAGCGTTTCCTCAGAAAGCAGTCTGACATTTATCTCAGATCTGCTTCTTCCCTCTGAACACTCAGTGGTGCTCACTGACCATCCACGGTGGGATGTGTTGATGGAGCTGCGATTTAATGTGTGTCACATTATTAATCAAACGTGGCCATCGAAGGATTTCTCTTTTACTGTTCTCTGTTAAATAGTTCTGTATTTGAGCCTGAAGCTAAACACACTGAAGTCCACCCTCGTGTTGGCTTCAAATTTCTGTCAGGAAGTTCAGTGTCACATTACCTGTCCCATGACAGAGAGGGCATTCATTTAAATAAGAACAGACTTAAAAATGTACAATGATAAAAGAATTGCTCAGATTCTCATTTCCGTCAGTAAAATGACACAAAGTCATTTATTTAAACATTTTAAAACATCTGCGATCCCGGATAAGCAGATGAAGATGGATGGATGGATTTTAAAACATTTGTTTCATGATTTCCAAATTAGTGTTTATTATGATTCACTGTATCAGGAAATACTGAGACCATTAGAAGTGAGAGTTAAATTCATTCAGCCAAATTAATTCAACCCGTCAGACCAGTTCTGGACTATTTTTGTTCTGACTTCTCAGAAACTCTGCACACCTGTTCCAGGAAATCACCAAACAATATTTCATTTTTAATGTTAAGGTGTTAAAAATTTCTGTTCCAGTCAAGATTAATATGTAGTGACCATTTAAAACCTTTAAAAAGGTTAAATCTATTTGTCTGCTTATTTTAAATCTTATTAAAATATCCTGCATCTTTACTCAGAGACAAGAGCAAAGTGAAAAAACTATTCAGTACTGATTCTGGATCTAATGACGATAGATTAGAAAAACAAGTCTGTAAATACGAAGGAAAGACAAAAGCTAGGAAAGTAGGTAGGAGGTAAAAAAGTTCTGCTCACCAGTCAAACACTGAAACAACACAGTGTGATCACAGTGATCCTGATCAGACATTTACAGATTCTCACCTGCTGAACTCACTTCAGGTCGACTTGCAGTCACTTTTCAGCTTCATGTGTTCAGGAAACATGTGAAGAGAAGAAGCTGCTCGTTCTCCCTCCTCAGTCCTGTCTGAGAGTTTGATCTAAAGAAGAGTCACATCCTCATAACTATAAAAAAACAGAGTGACATCAAAACCGGTCTGACCTGGACAGAAACCGAGTCAGTGACAGAACATAAAATCAGATGATTTAGTTCTGCTGTTTGTCCACCAGATGGAGCAACAAATCATCTAATGTCCTTCAGTGTAGCTCTGTAGATTCATAAGTGTTGATGAAATTTAAAACAACAATCAACGGGTTCATGACTAATAACTGTAGGAACCAGTTATAGACTGAGGACCAGTGACAGAGAACTGGATCATTTTTTCCTCTGCTGTGAACGGTCAGCTTGATCAGCCATAAAATGATGAGCAGGAATGATGTTGTTGTTGGAATCTGTCTCCACAGCAGCCAAACTAGTCTGGTCCCCATCCATCCATCCATCCACTGATCATAATCTGTGCTGCTCATACCTGCAGGGGTCTGGACCCAGTCCTGGCTGGAGAGGACCGGCTCACCGTGGATGGGTCAGTGTCCATAACAGCTGTTCACTGTCTCACCTGCAGGAAGCCCTCGGGCTGTGAGGAACAGAACAAACCACTGATCCACCGTGCCGCCGTGGTTCAAGCTGTTCTGCAGCTTTTCCAGCAGATGATGCTGTTGAACAAACATCAACTCATCCTGCACCTGCCTGAAAAACAGAGTGAGCAGCCCACATATCTAATGCCTTTACAGTCATTTATGGCCAATTTTTTTTTACTTTTTCTGTCTTTGTTGATCTCAATAATTCATTAAAATCTAATCACAGGGTCAATTAAACGGCCCGGTGAACCTCAGCCTGCAGCCAAACATCATTCATCTGGTTTATTTATTAGAAGCTTTGCTTCCGGTGAATTAATGCTTTATGGTCCAGATGTGGAGGGAAATCCTCAGTCAGTGTTTCACTGCAGCTGCTGACGCTTCACTGAAACTCAAACGAGACCAGAATCAGAGTGCAAATGTCAAGTCCATCTATTTCCTTCGAAGGTTTACTGATTATACAGCTGATCTGACCAAGGAGACTCCGCTCTTTTCATCTTCCTCCCCCTGCTGTCAAACTTCAGGCTTCTGTGACTTCAACTGTTGTTTCGCTTCATTTAGACTCAGAAGGCTCTGCTGGCCACAACATGGCAGCCCGAGGCTCCAGATAACACTTTCTCCTTGAATCCGCACCAAACAGCTTGTTGTCTGAGGATTAATTCAACTGGATTAATGAATCTGGAGGACATTTTGGAGCTGGCAGAACAATATGCGGTTACATTTGAAGTTTGCATTTCAAATTTCAACACAAACAGATGTTTTCTTCTATTTTTTTATAGCATCAGGCCACTCTTGAAGTTTCGGCCTCACAACATGTGGACAGCACATGAACACATGAAGGGCGGAGTCAAACTGGCGTTTGAAAAGCGATCGGATGTAAAAAAGAAAAAAAGAAAATCCACCTGCTGAGCCACCCTGTTTGGCTGAGAAAGGAGGATCACTCCTGTAACAACTATCCCCATCTTCAGTTAGCTGACGGGTCCAGCCCCTTGGCCGGCGCCGGGCCTTGAGCCAGGCAGTGAACGGACCCGGTCTGATGACGGTGTGATGCTGGATGATGGTAGAATGTCAGAAAAGAAAAAGATATTTTTGACATTTCCCTTAAAATAGTCCAACATCCTTTTCATCCATCTTGGTCCTGAATCAGGCAAATGCTTGAGTGGAGCTCTACCTATTGACTCATTTCAATCTTGATTCATTTTGTAAATTGATCGCTCAGCGTAATTGCCTAGCTCAATGCCACATCTCCATCTTTGTCACTTCAAAACTAAAAAGGTTCAGTTTAAAGTCACACATGACGACAGTAAGAACAGAAACTCATATTCCACCAGCTGAAATGAGGAAAAGTAAAACATCGTGCACATGAAAAATCAACGGTCTGCATTGACCCAGTGTGGCGTGGCGCGATGAACAAGTGGTTAGGTATTCATACCACATGGACAGAAAAAGCCCCAAAACAGGAAATTCCCAGTTAGAACAATTATTTGTTTGTATCAAAGAAACATTTCATTAAAACCAGTTTCAGACTGCAGATGTGTACTGTTTGACTTCAAGATTTAAGGTCCAGCATGCTGCGTCTCCCCAACCTGATAAAGCTCCTTTCTGATTTAATATCGACACTGACCTGATATTAGATTTTATAGGTATGGAATAATTGGCACTCGGCCTCCTCCCCTAAATACGATTTCCTCTGGTTTTGGTCAACGCTCGAGTCCTCAGTATTCAAGAAATAGATTAGCTGAATAACGTAACTACTCTTCTGTCATGGCAGATATTGGTGTAGCATTTAAAAGTTATATGGATTCATTTAATTACTGAGGAAGTGTTTGTGTTTGGATAGGTGTGTGTCGGAGCGTGTAGGGAGGTTACCTCGCATGTTAAGATTTATGATCAAGTTGCTGTTTTTCCAGGTACCATAAAATTCCCACCTGTGTGATAACAAGACTCATTATTTAGTACATTTACTCCTGTTGCTTTGTGAATGTTTTCCATCTGTTAACGCTGTAAAAGCAGTTTAGTATGAGCATGTTTCTTTGGAAAATTTCTTTGCTGCTTATAATTGACTTTTATGCCTGAGGTGGGGGTTGTTTCAGTTCAAACCAGAAACATATCTCATGTTAACAGTATAAATAAAAGGAGGAATATCGACATGATCTAGACTGCTTCTAGCTTCTGGAGCCAGACTGGAGGTGTCCGGTTTCTTTGACTTCCTCATATTCTGAATGTTTTGGAGAACATCAGAAGTCGAAGCTCAGCAGAAGCCTGAAGCAGTGATTTATTTCACCCAGTAATTTCATCAGCACTGGAGAGATGTGGTTTTTCCATTGTGTTGTTTTAAAGCTGTCAGACATGTAAACCGTAACAATCCATCATAAGAAATGTTCCCTTCTTGTCCAGAACAGCGTGAGCCTCGCCTGTTCATGTAAAATCAGCACAGGATTCAGTTTGGTTTTTGTTTTTATTGAGTTTATAGAATTAAAAATCTTTAACAAAATAAATATCTTGCAATAAAATACTCTACACACATATATGATGATATACATTTAGAAAAGGCTGCGGTTCAGAACAAACTACAAAAGCTGATTCACAGGTGGAGTTTGTGTTTGTGGCAAAGTTAATAATTAATCTGATGAACTGTCACACGTCTTAAGTGTTCATTTTTCAGTGAAGCTGGGCCCTCTGGGAGGAAAAAACACCGCTGAGTGTTCGGAGCAGCAGACCCTCCCTGCTTCATTCAGGAGTAAACCTGCGTGTTAAACTGCTCCACCCGTCTCTGCACACAGCCTTTGTCGAAGTTCGTCGTTTCTGGTTGTTGTGTGAGCGCAGTGTAATACAAAACAGCATGAATGAAACCGAAACGTGACGGATGGATGGTGTTAAATTCTTACTGAGCAATCAGCGCTTTATTAAACAACAGGTCATTTTTCAGCCAACTCACTGTGACCTTTGACCTCCCTGCAGGGACAAACGAGCTGTTCCTGTTTGGTAATGAGCTGCAGGAAACAGGGGAAGATAAGAAGTTAGTGAAGGTTTGCTCCTGTGAGATGTGCATTCACCATATGGCTCAGATGGATGCGGCTTCGGCCTCCCTGTTAACTGTAGCCAAAGGCTCACCGCTGAAAATGTGCTGCTCGTGTTGCGTGTGTGTTTCAACTACTCGCACATGCCCGAGAGGCGCGCGCCGCAGGAGGGCGTCTGTGATTTCATTTTCTGCCTGTCCCAGATTTAAGCGCATGGGATCATCCATCACAGGCAGCTCCACGTTCCCTCCATCGAGATTCACTTCTCCACGAGCCGACATAAAACATGAGGTGCACAGCTGTCCGTCTGATGCCTGTTAAGTCTGAAAATAATAATCTCCTGGCATTTTTACAGGTTATAGATTTCTCTTTTGTCTTTCTGCTGAGGCAGTCCTCTTTAAAAAGCAGGTGGGTTCTATATGAAGACCTCAGGCTCATTATGTCATCATCTCTTGGTGTTTGAATGGCAGCTTTTTACAAACTGCAGATTGGTAATCTGGTTCCTTTTCTGCTAACGGCTCCTCCAGTGATCACTTCTTGACCTCCGACCTAAAGGTCAGACCGCTGACGGATGCAAGCTGCTGAGGTCACGGGGATCACGGCGGCCTTGATGCTGTACAGAGTATTGAAATGTTGTTTTTTTTTTTTTTTTTTTGGATTATATTAAATATGTGTAGATGAGAACTATGAATCACTGTGAGTATACATCAGTGTACAGTAACGTTAAAATTTGTTTAACAGTCCCACATGTCTTTGTGTTACCTTCAGGGACATCCTGACATGTTGGAGGAATACGTGCATTCACGTATAAAGTAAGACTGTCAGCAAGTTAAATTTATTATCTTCCTGATTTATACTTCTTGGAATATTTTGCAGCTATGTGAAGAATGTTAGGCTCTCTGTGAAGCTTGAACTGTGTCGATACCTCACACTGATCATGAGCTGTTTTAGTAAGGTTGCTGATAGAAATACTAAAAATCATAGAAAACTGATGGTGGTGATAAAAATAGATATTAAATCTGGATTGTTTTTTTGGATTTACTGCGATGTCCTGTTTTATAAAATGAGGTTTTGTATGCCTGCTAAAACTGTAATTACTGGAATTAGAAAGCTAAACTGAGACAGCGACAATTTCACTGCAACCTCTCAGCAGACAGGCCACCTCTAGGAAAAAAAAAGTTGATTTCAGGAATAAAGTTTAGAACAGTTTCAACAATTAAGTCATTTGATTTTAAGATAAAGTTGATAAAGTTGAGACTACAGATCAAATGTTTTAATTTTGAATTAGTTCAGTCAGTGATTGTAAATTAAAATAATAAAAAAATGAAAACATGCTGATGTAATCTGGTCTTCTCTGGCTAAGGTCAGAAATATTGGGTAAATATTACAACTTTTTATATATCAGTTGTATATTATATATAGAGAGAGAGTTTATATTATTCCGAAAGTGACTTTATTCTTGAAATCTCTTATTTTTTTCCTTCTTGTGGCCCAAATACTCAGTCATGGAGGAAAAAGTGGTTTCCCTCGCTCTAACCTCCCGTCAGCGTGTTGAAACTGTCCGTCACCGTGCAGGAGCAAGATGAATTTAACGTTGTGGTTGTTTGTTGTGTTCGCCTTTTATCAAACCGGTTTGCAGACTTTGTGTGGTCAGTGTTTTACCGTTCTTTAGCTTAGCTTCAGGAAAAAAAAACCTTTGAGAGGCTGCCGTCAGGACAGCCAGGCGAACAAAGAGGTGCGTGTCTGTTATTAGTGCCGCTGCTCGCTCAGGTCTGGTGTTTGAGTGTGTGCCGGCTCCTTTTTTCCCAGAATGCAGCTCTGTACCCCTTCAGTCGTTTTCCCGTGCTCTTCTTCGCCGCAGCGTTTTCCTCCCTGGGTGAGAAACATCACTGTGGTCAATCTGCCGTCCTGCTCCGAGGACACGTGTCTGTCCTTGTGTTTGTGTCCTTACCCTGATTGTGTTTGGGCGGCGCAGAAGCTCAGACACTCGGCGTCCCGTCGGTCCCTGCAGATGCAGCGGCCCAGCTCCCTCCGCAGTCGCAGTGACCCGAACCCGTAAGGAACCAGGTGGCTGGAGGAGAGAGAGGCGGGATAATAACAACAGTGTTCCCCTCAGGATGAACCTCAACACCTCTGACGTCTAACGTTGTCAGATTTGTCTCCTGGTGAGCAACAAAGAATCAAAGCACAACCCCACAAACATCAGAACCATGAAACAAACAGCATCAGTCCACTAACACCAGTGGGAGGTGTGGAGACAGTGAGGGGTCAAAGGTCACCCTCAGAGCTGTTTCACTGTAATAACAGTGGCGTGAATCATCACGGCTTCTGGCCAGCAGTTAATTTTAAAGAAGGGCTGAACTTTCTGCTTTACTGTTTGTGAAATCCAACATTTGTGTCACATACTTGAACTGAGGTTTGGACCCACTTTAGATTTCAGTCCAGCTGAAATCATTTTATTGTGAAGACAACACCAGGACACTTTGCCTGTTTTCTTTGTACTCACATGAAACGGTGAAACATCTGGATCCCATTTCTACCTCCACCCCCAGCTGGCTCCCAGCTCCTGTTCGCTAATTAATTAAATTGAATTTATTTTTCTTCCTTTTGAAAGCTGGTTGAACTTTGTGCCAGTTTTAAACTCCTGTTGGCCTCTCTTCCACCTCCATGTCTTAGTGTCTCAGCCAGCTAAAATACAAATAAATCTAAACAATCTGAAGTGTAACCTGATGAGTTATGGACCTACTGAAACAAAGTTCTGTTGAATCCTTCTGTTTTCCATTCAAAGCTGTGTTTTATACAGAAGTAGAGCTGAAAAAGGAGGACTGATATTCAACCAGGCTCACAGTTGTTAAAAAGCTTTTGCTCTGTTTTAGCTCTGTTTTTGTTCTCCACCACAAAGAGCTCCTGAGCACCAGCTGCCGCTTTAGCAGCTACATGTCTCTGTTTAAATAGTTTTTATGTGCCAAACTAAAACTAACACTTAAAACCAAGAGCTTGTGTGATTGAACAGTTATTTTAGTTTTTCTAAGAATTATTATGATAAAAAGCATCTATAGAGAATTTTAATGGTGTTATTTAAACGGCAGAAGAAAAATGATCACTAGTATGAATATTAGTTATTATTATTAATTAATATGAATATAATGATAGAAAATCAATCAGCGAGTGTTGGGCAGGATTGCCCCAGGAAAAGTCTCCAGTTTGACTCTGTCTCTCTGCGATGGGTCGGGTTTGAATCCCACCCTGCCTCCCCTCCTCCCTCTCCCTCTCCGTCGTTGGAGCATTTAGTCATGGTGGCCACTGCTGTTTAAGAACTCTTGATGATGGAGGCGGGTAGATTGCATCCCACCACACGGCTAAGTTTAGACTAAATTAACAATCTGAGCCTTAGTGAGAGGGTCCCGCCGCCGAAGGAGCCGTTTTTGGATCATCTCTGGAAGCTATTTTGGTTCCACCTCGCTCTCTCCCACTCAAGTTAATTAATTTCAAATGTGACTGGCAGTCAACTCTCCACCGATGTGTGTTATTTTAACAATTTTCAGTTTTCTTAAGTTGTTGAAATGTCCGGCAGTTTGGAACAAACCTGATATGATTAATAAAGGAATAAAAAAAAAACCAAAACATCCAAATCCAATTCACAGCTGGAATAAAGACATCGTTCCATCTTTTAACCTTCAATTTAAAAGGACATGCATCAATTATTACAAATCCTTCTCATTTAAATTCACCAGTTGGATGTAAACTGGCTGCCGAGGTTCTGGTAAACTGCAAAATGGGAGCAGGCTGTGAGGAGTTACGTGGTTGTGGGCAGATTTGGGTCGGACCGCAGTGATTAAAGGGTTAAAAGGAGCTATTTAGAAAAAGCAGAAATTACCCTTCGTTAGGAAAGGTGCGCTTTCTTATTAACTCCACCACATCTAGCTGCTTCACTCATCGCTCGGGCATACGCAGCTAAAATGAAGTTAATTGCTACCAATGGTGAAGAGCTTGGTGGTTCCAATGGTTCCGGTCTGGGAAGCCGAATAAAGTTTCTGCTCCGAGGAAAAGATTCCGAGATGAGTTTATGAGCTTTAGTGCGAAGAGATGCCGTGACGACTGATGTTAATGAATGTGTTTCATAAAACAAAGCTGGGATTTAACAACCGAGGCCTCGGCTCAGCGTTGCATTGTGGGAGTTCAGTTTAACCTGCAGGGAGGTCTTAACTCAGGAAATAAGTCACGCTAATGTTGAAGAATTCTCTTTCCTGATAATATCTAATTATCTCACAGTCCGTTTTCAGGGCATTTCTGCATGAAACAAGGCAGCGACATTTGAAAGACGAACACATTTGGAAAAATATTGCACATTGTGTGAAATATTGCGATGCTGCTTTTTAACTGCTTTCAGATTTCCTCATATAAAAAAGCTTTATATTCAGAACCGGAGTGTTATCCAGCTGTTCTGACATAAATATGATCGAAACTTTCAGGGCGAAGCTGCAAAATGTGTCTTCACCTCATTTTTCCAACCAGACAAAAGAAAGAGTCAAATAAACAGAAGGACGGACGTCGCAGTTCCAGTTAATTCCAACATTCATCAAAGCTGCGGTCGCTGATATACGACCGACAGCGATCAGCCTTTGGATGGAACCGTTGGCAGCTTGGAGCTCCATCACCTGAAAACTCACAGCTGTTTTTATCAAAATTCACATTCAACATCGACGCTCATTTGATATTTAGAAGATTTATGTAGGTCGTGTTCATATGTATGAACAAACAATGACTTTGGCTGCACTATCTGTTATATACATTATTTAATTCTATAACGTTAATTCTATATGACATTTAACATTACGCATGTGAGTAAAAATGTGGATAATTTAAAGGGAGTGTTTAAAACTGGCTCCGCTTTCAGATGTGTTATTTTCTGTTCTGAAAACAACTGACGTGGCACAACAGTGAAAGTTTTTCTTCGTGTCGGACTGCAGCTGCTGTGAGATTACTGATCTGTTCTTATCGTGGTTTAGTTTTATTATTACAACCCGATCTTTTACTGAGCAAACAAACACCTTGGACCCACCTTGGGGTGTTGACCCAGACGATGCCAATGTGGCAGAAAAAAATGCACTCTTTGTCTTTCTGGTTTTCGCAGGAGCAACGTTTCTCTCGGCGGTGGGCCGTGTGGGTGAGCTGCGCCGGGGGCCCCTCCTCCACCGAGGGGCCTGCAGCAGAGAAGGCTGGAGAGCACAGATGGGAGAAGAAAGTTATTTTGACATTCAGTTACGTTCCTGTTCAGAGCTGTTAAAGAAAACTTCCTGTTTCCACCCAAAGTCTCTTCATCCATCCAAAGATTCATCATCACGACAGAAGAAGAGTCCAGAAATAAAGTGACCATCACAACCAATCAAAAGGACACTTTGAGCTGCAGCTAATGTTCCTTCCGTTCATCATTCAGGAAGGTAAGGGTTCAGCTTGTGCACGATCAGCTCCATCATTGGCCGATCAGCAGTGGAAGGAAACAGGCCGCCATGTTTTACTTTTCTGTACGTTTGTTTGTTCAGATGAAGGTGTCAGAGAGAATAATGCAGCACCTGTTCTGGCCACCCGGTCCCGCTCTACATGTTTTTTTACACGACGAAGAGGAGGAAGTAAACTCACTCCTCGTCCTCCTCCTTCCTAATATGAACGATGAAGCCGTTCAAGCCAAACTTCCTTTTCAGGGCTGGATGATTAATTTCATTTATTTTGGCTTTCAGCTGTATGAAAACTAAATAAAAGAGACCTCGCACACTTCCAGGTTACATCTCTGTGTGTCCGTCTATATTTAGTTCACTTTCACACAGTTTGTTTGTTGCTTTCTGTTATCTTTACTTTTAAAAGCAGCCACTGCTCATTCATTCATTTACAACTTAAAAGATGAATGTGAGCTTTGGGTCATTGTGGACCAGCCCTACTTCGTCGTCTTCTTCTTTCTAATACTTGTACAAATACAAAAATGATATTATAACAGTGTTCCTACATTAACAATACTGATTGTTCTACTTTCTCTGAGACGTCATTAATTCAAAGCAGGAATGTCAGAAAAAGCGTGACTGTTGATATCAAAGATAAGATCTGTGATCAGTTCTGTGTTTGTGTACGTCTGTGCTCAAAGCGGATTTTCAGCAGATTCCAGGTCCGTCTAAAGTCCAATTATTTGTCCTGCAGACTGGAAATCTGGAGCGTCACGCTGCCTCCTTATCTGAAGTCGGCCTTTCAGAAAATAAATGCGGCCTCTCCGACAGTTTGCTTGGTCATTTTTTGGCACTGCCAAGCCAAACTGGGCTGAACTGAAAAGAATGCCACAGGTTTTAGGACATTTGCAGGCATCGCATGTCCTCCAGGAAACACGGCCTTCATGCAGCCTGCTGATAGGAGCCGCCTTTACTCAGACAAGGTTAGACCAGCAAGATGGAGGTCCGGCTGTCTGGCCTGAGCTGGAAAACCCTCCAGTGATGCTGCATCTCGAACTTGGAGGAACTTGAACTGATTTCTGGCATTACAGCTCAGATATTCATCCTGTCCTCTGCATGATACGGAATCCAGAGTCACCAAAGACAGGAGAGGAAACTCTGTTTCTCTGAAACTGAAGAGCTCGAAATAATTTTTTCTTATAACCTTTGGCAAGTGATTAAAATCACATAATATTTTTTAATTACTTAATTACTAGAAATGAATGCACCGATCAGACCGACTGTGACTTTTTCAGCAGTGAGTCATTGAAGCGGCTGCTTGAATCACTTCCACCTCACTTGAGTCACTACACATGCAGCAGTGATTAACTACACAAATGATTTCATTCATGACAAATGTAAAGTCACTGCAGATGCAGCCTAAAGCGCCACTTTGGAGGTCTTCTGGAACCAAACTGGAGCTGATCCCATGTACAAAACGGTGACACGTCCTCAGACCTTCTGTTGGTTCTGCAGGCGATGGGGGATCCATGACCTCATGATTACTGCGGACGAGTCCACATGGCACATAATGTTACATAATCACACAGGAAATAGGTTGTAGGTTTGAACCCCCCTCTGTCGGAGCATGCTGGTCCTGGGAGACTGTGCCGGCTCAGAGATCCAAACCACACGCCCGTCATCTGTCACCGACACTCCTGCAGGTCAGCTTTCGACAGAGCAGGAAGAAAAACAGCACAGAGCTGAAACCTCATGTTCACAGTCTGTCCAGTTTTTTCTCCGGCTGTAAGAAAGCACTGAAAAGACACTCAAAAGAGACGTCCCAGTCGCTGTTTCATCTCCCCTAGTGTGTCACATCAGACTGGAAGCTGGACTTCCTGGCTAAAGGCAATGCAATACTTTATATATGTGGTCCATAAACATCACAGTCCCGTCTGTCTGCCCTCCAACTTGCCCCGAGCGCTGTGCACACTTCCTTTCCTAATAGGTTCATGGATGTGAGGCCTTTGTGAGCCTGTGCCCATAAAGCAAGAAGCCTCTTTTATTCTGTAGATGTGCAAGCAGATCATTTGCATCTGTGGCTCCAGACCCCCCCCACCCAAAAAAAACCCAAGGGGCAAAAGCTGTATTCGGGCTCCTACAGCGTTCAGGGACTGCCAAGCCAAAGTTGAATTTATTGCCCTGCTATGAGAGAGTCTGCCTGGCTCCGTGGGCTTGGACAATATTTGACAATATACATGCGGATCAGCTGCTTAATCCGTGAGCTGGCTGTTATGATTGGCAGCGGCGGCTGAGCAGGTAGGAACCCCCCAAACGCTGATGTGGAATACAGAAGTCAAGAACATGGACTGATCATTTCATGACCCCTGCTGTTTGAGTATGCTTGGAGGAAAGAAAGGTTCTGCAGACAGGCTGGACACGTCTGAGCGGACTGACGGGACGGAAACGTGTCCCGTCGTTTCTTTACAGGCACCTTTCCTGAGCTCCTGAGCGAGCTGTTTGTAGACCGAGGTCACGAAAAAGCTGCAAACCTTCACGGCGTAAACTTGAAGGTCGAGGCAGGTGTCAGGGTGAGGTATTTATTGGTGCTGGGCGTCAGGATCTACCCAAAAGTCCGTGAAATAAGTCACTAAATAAACAAGAGGATGAAACATTTTTCTGCTACTCAGATGTTTATTTTTTCCTGTCAAGTCAAATTATTTTAACTTGGACAACTTGATAAATGTCTGGATGGATTCCTCAGCTGTTTCCCACCCTGCACCCTGCTTGAACGAATACTTTAATCTCAAAACAAAACAGAAACTAACCCAAAGCGTCTTATTAAGTTAAGATTACATTAGTCTGATAGCCTTCTGTTTCTCCAGCGCTGCGATCATCCAGCCACATCCCAAAGGATTAAAAAAAAAAAAAACTTTGTCAAAAGGACAAAAGACAAAATAATGAGTGTGAAATCTGTGTGATCCTGGTTTTTGTTCCAGGTCTTAACTCAACAAACACAAATCCCAGGTCCGTCATTATTCTCCTGGCAAAACGGTTTTCCATCTTGTTCCCAAAATGTGTCAGGTCTATTCAGCGTAGGACGGAATAATGGAGGGCTAAATCTCATCATCTCAGAGAACATTGACAAGAGTCGTGAGTATCTTAATGACTCAACAGTTATTTTGGATTTATGCATCATACGTTTTGGATTTGTGGGCGATTATCAGTTTTTGCAGGTCGAAAGCCAAAAGTCATGAAAAGTCATGAAATGACTCATCTCTTCAGAAGGAAATCTGGCGTCTCAGTGTGGAAGTTAAAACTTTCACGCCAACTGAGAATCCTAATGAATCTGTAGCTTGTACAGTAATTAGAGAGCTCTGATGATTTATTTGGGTGCAGGCCTCATTCAAGGATTCGCTAATCCGGTAATGGGATAATAATTCCCAAATACAGATGCTGGAAGAATCTGGTAAAAGGAAATAATGTTTAATTTAGGCTGATATGAGACGATGTGATGCTGCCGTGAGGAAAGATCTTTCCATTTTTGGATTGGTGCAGTTTCAGAGCAAACAGCCAGTTATGAGGAAGAAGGAACCGCCTGCAGAGCTCTGAGACAAGATAATGTCAGAGCGCAGGGGCCTCCATAAATCTTACAACCAGAGCGAGCACCGAGGAGAGGTGGCCAAGATCCCATAATCCTCTGGCTGAGGGAGAACGTCCAGCCTCTAATGAGATGAGCAACAATGCAACACAACAGCCACACAAAACATCAGCGGCAGCAGCTCGACCCTTTGTGATGGAAATCTGCTGGAATGACTCTCAGACCATATTTATGGAGGACAGAGTCTCTATATCACAGAGATCCTTAATTACAGACAGACATTTCCTGTCTGCTTATGTTTTATTAAAAATGCTCAGGTTTGAGATAAAACTGTGTTTCTGACTTTGAGCCTTTTGTGAATTCTTCATTTGTCACTTTTACACAGCGGAGCCCAGAAGTCACTTCTCGTGCGCACACATGAATCTTCTGAGCTCCAGTTAAAATACTTCCATGTTGATGAAATAAAGGAAGGAGCTTTGTTCTTGTGTTGCAGAGATTCATCATGGTTATCCATTTGTGTTAAATTATCTTATAACGACTCTCTTCTGCAGAAAGTTGCGAAGGTTTGCAGCTAAACTCTTTTTTTTAAATAAACAGTTGGTAAATCCAGCCAAAGAAGATTTGTCAGCTCAGTTAAGTTCGGGGTCGGCACGTTTTATTTGGTCTTGAGGTGATTGTGGACATTTTCCAGTGTTATCTTGTGATTTATGCAGCCGACCTTAATAAGTCTCAAAGGTCGGGTTGTAACACATGATGGAGACAAACAGGCAGCGCAGAGGAAAACCAAAGATAGCAGAGAGCAGAGACAGAAGGTAAGATGTTGACAGAGGGGACCCTCCCTAAAAATATTATGGATGGTGGTGGTGGCGACGTCTGCTCAGGAATTCACTCTCAGTGGTTTGCAGACGAGGTAATAAGCAGACTCTGGACTGTGATGACCACAAAAATCAGTTTCATAATGTCAAAGTCAGCTTCAGTAGCAGCTCACCTCTCCTCAGGCCGCGCACCAGCCCGCCTCAGGATTTTACTGCCATATCTCCTCTTTACTTTATAGACCATAAAGTGCTGCAGTAAACTTGATATATACTCTGCTAACAAAATGTTTTGGGTTTTTTTTTCTGAGAAAGAAGCTGTTTTCCATAAACAGACTGTACACGCTGCACAGGGAAAGGGGGAGCGGGTTAGTCCGGCCGTGTCCCAAAGTCAGAGCAAGAAGGAAGAAGGTCTGGAGTCTCAACCACCTGACGGCCAAAGTGTCCCCCACAGGGACGCAAATCTGAGACGACAGCAGTTTTTAATGCAGCCACAGTGTTGGATAACTCTCCTGAAGGATCTGGAGGTGATGAAAAGGGTTTTTACAGACATACAGCTGCAGATATCCAACTGATGGCTTCACCCCAACGTGTGTTCAGTCAGTGACAGAGCTGAGGGGGTGCTGGCGGGGGGGCCAGGGTGGGCCTTCCTATTCCGTGGACTCATGCAGGTGTAACGAGGAATCTCAGACCTTCTGGCAACAAGATCTTACAAACACATTCCAGACTCTCCCTTAAGCAATAAAACCTAAAATCTCTGTGACGTATGGAGATGCATTCCTGAACGAAGAAGCGAAGGCAGTCGGGTTCACTCCGAGGCAATTATGTGATTATAGAGTACATTTCCTATTTTCATTGACTTTCATTTATTTCAGAGCTCTAAACTCTCAACAGTTCACAAATGATTGGATAAAGACTTTGGACTCAAGTTTACCACCAAGATGATCAGATGAGTGACTGAGACATTCACACGTAGTTCACAGTTCATTAACTACACAAACAAACACACACTCAGCTCGGAGATACGGACCGGTGGACGAGAGGACGAGAAGTTTACAACCAAAAACAAGAAAGACAAGCGCAAACACCTGAGCTGTAATACTGTGAATTAAAGCTAATCATCAATAAACAACATGAAAAATGAGCCGTCAAAATTCATTAATTATTGATAATTCTTTATAAGATCATGCATTTTTATTTTCCCCAACAATATTCTAAATGCTTACAAATGCCAATTGGAGAAGTTAAGAATCTGAAAACAAGATCAAATCTTTAATTCACCGAAAAGCTTCAGGCTATCCATCCAGGAGCAGAAGTCCTGTCTGAAGATAAACGGAGCTGGATTTACCTTCAAACTGCTGGAACAACATCAGCGCCGTGACGAGCAGCCAAAAGTAAGTGAAGTCCATCCTGTCCAGATGAGAAATCCCTCCGAAGCACGCCGGTGTGCAGGTAAAACTCCCCACAGCAAAAAAAAACAAGAACACCCGAGCTTTTGAATGTTCCCAATGAAAACCGAAGAGAAGAAAAAGTCAAACAACAACAAAAACAATAATAATAATTCTGTCAGTCTGATCCGGCCGGGTGGATGCTGAAATCTGGATCCTGGGGGGCTCTGAGGCTGCGCTGTGGTCTCCGGGCGCAGTGAGGACGGTGTGATGGATCGGGCTGTACTGGAGGAGGAGGAGGAGGAGGAGGAATGGGAGGAGGACACCTCAATCAATCACAGCTGCTCTGTCTCAGTCGTCCTCCCTGCAGGATACACCCCACCCACCCCCGCCCGAGTCCTTCCCTCACTACTGCAAATGAGTCTCTGGATTCAGAATGAAACTGGGGGGTGGTGTTGAATGTGTGCTTCTGTTAGAAATGAATTTGATGCAGTCGAGATAACTGAGGTGACTGATGGAGGAACATTCGTTGAGTCGGTCTGCAGGATTATCAGGACGTCTGAAACCAGGTCAGAACCCTAACCCTAACCCTAACCCTCAGCTCGGCTCATAAATACCAAAATTAAAATATGCACTTTGGGTTTCAGAAGCCTGGAAGATGGCTGCGGGCCATTTGAGCAGTTTGAAAGGTCACGAGCAATAACTCGTGAAGCAGTCGGACACGAGGTGAGTTTGGTTGACTGTGAGCGAAGACACGAGCTGACCGACCGTCTATTATCTATCGTTCAGTTTCAGCATTAAAGAGCCTATTTGGAGGTAATCTGGAACACGCTGTACGCCGAGCGGACGGCCACCAAAAAAAAAAAAAAAAAAAGAGGAGGGGGCCCTTCCTGTTTTTCCTTTTTCGCTCTTTTTCTGGAAAGCTGTCAGCTGTCTCTCTGCCAGACTAACTAGGGAGAGCTGGTTGTGGTGAACCGAACATAAAGAAATTAACAAGGGCAATAAAAACATCTTGGAGACCTCTTGGTTGGGTTTCCCCAAAACTGCTCCAACAGGCCGCGCCAAACTTCCTGAAGCGAGCACGGTGACCAAGAAATGCTAATTAGCAAGCTCTGCGCAGAAGATGTGAGGACGGGACGTAAACCAGCAGTCATTTATACTGTAACACCACTTTAGCTTAAATTCCTTGTGACACAGATGTTTACGAGTCAGGGTGAGTTCCCAGCTCGTAAGGAAGTGGAATTTTAATTTAATCCCATCTGAACTCTCTCTGGGAGAGACGTGTCCTCCAAAAGGCAAAAACACATCATCATTGGAGTCGTGTCCTTGGCGGGGACTTTGCAGTGAGGCCATCAGGACGCCGTTAGAAGACCACCCACCACTCAAAGTCATTTGTTCCTGTTCGACTGAAGTATCTATATCATCTTTTACTGACAGCTTTTGGGGAAAACACAGTAATTCGGTTTGTTAACAGATCTGGTGTTTATGTTTTACGTCCAGGATGTGTTCAGCCGTTCAGTCTGTGCGTGATCAGAAACTGGCCGGAGCGTCCTTCCTGAAATGAGAAAAAGGCCTCACATTTCATTTGAGTGACACTTGAAACGCACCAAAGCAGACCAGTGGATGTGCAGAGACAGCAATTTTTGTTACAGAACCAGATTTATCCTGTAAACCAGTCTGGAACTAAACTCTGTTTTATTCTAACTTCGGTTCAGTTAGTTCTTTCTACTCGTATATTTTCACCTTACTTTATTTCAGTCCTGTTTGCTTTGACTTTGTGGTTTGGAGACCACGCGCCCGTTTAATCTGCGCTCTGGTTTCGTCGTTTGAGTTAAATATTGAAACTAAATCTTAATAATGATGTGAGTTGCGTGTCTGACAGGGACGCTTTACGTGAAGGTAAACGGACCACATCGTTAAGCATGATGTGTTTGTGCCTGATGCTTTTCATTACAATTCAACTGATATTTATTTTTTAAACACAGAAATTAAAATAAGGGCTCAAATTTCTAGCACACAGAAAGAAAGAAAACAGACCATAGATGTGAATATATGAAACAGAAATAGTGCCAAAAGGTGTGAAAATAAACATTTCTGTGAAAAATCTGTTGTCTCGGTACGTTTTGATTTCTTCCAGCGGGTGAAGGTAAGAAATCTGAGATGTTTGAGTGTGTTTGTGCGAGTGTCTGCTTGTCATTTGGCCGACTGTCTGACTTCTCCTCAGGTCTTCAGATGCGATAATGAGAGAGCAGAGGGAAACTGAAAACAACAGCCTGTTGCTCCTTTTGCCCCGGGACATTGGGCAATTATAGAGGCAGAGGTGAGATAATGGAGACGGGTGGAGGAGGAGGAGGGGAGTGAAAGGGTGGAGGAAGGAGGGAGAGAGAGGGAGGGAGAGAGAGAGAGAGAGAGAGAGAGAGAGAGACAAAGGGAAAAGAAACACCTGTGAAAGGAAAAGTGAGGCGGTAAAAATATAAAACAACAAATCAAATGAATCAAATCAGCGGACTGGACGCTGTCAACAAAGAGGGACAAGAAGAAACACGAACTGCATCTGAGCGCCGCACATTAAAAGCAGCTGAACGTTTGGGCTGCATAACAACACTCAAATATAACTGATCAAACGCAGCAGTGAAGCCATTTTTCTGTGCGTTTGAACTCCAGCCAGCAGCTGACTGGCCTCCAGAGCCAACGTACCGTATGGCCATGTAAAAAAAAAGGCATTTGATTCATCTGTTTACAATACGCTCACAAACATATACATGAAAACTGGTGACCTCATTTACAGCAGCAGCTGTAGATATCTAACACGTGTAGAAACATGTTAAAGCCACATTAATTGGTCACAGACCTCCCCAGACATTTCAGGCGTCAGAATCATCGCTGACATTTCTCAGTCAGTCTGAGCTCATCGTCTGCACGTTGGGAGACGTCAAAGCGTGACGCTCCTGGCTTACATTTCCTATCAGCTTCATTTTAGCTGAAGCTGTGAAGAGATGGTGAGTTTTTAGTTCGGCTTCCTGGACCCAAGAACGAGAAACAAATTACTGTCGTGAGACAAACTTACATGAACCTGCCACGTGTGGAAAAGAACTTAGTGAGAACAAGTCAGACAAATAAATTGAGGAACGGAGCAGCATCTGCATGCCATCGCTGCACTGAGGCTCTTAAAGCCTGGGCGTGGAGGTCAGGGCTGAGGGAATGACCCTAACCTCTTTGAACATCCAGTTCACATTTCTGCTTCCCGCTTTACTTTGACAGCGCAAAAGAAAAGTTGTGGTTTGTATCTTTCCACACTTTGTTGGGTGGCCCGGCTCGATGGCTCTGCTTCATGTTTCCTCGGCAGCAGACACCTCCTCCATCACGGACTGCCGCTGATAACGGCATCTTTCGCTTCGCTCTGTTGTAGATTTGCAGTTCACTGCGCGCTGAGTGACACGCCATCAGACAGCCGGAATCAGATCAGCACTTTGTGATCTCGACCTTGATAAGTAGTGGAAACAGACGAAGACAGTGACAGCAGAAAATACGTCTGTTGAAGAGATGCAGCCCTCCACCATTTCCCAGATACACGGAAACAGAGAGGCTGTTAACCCTTTCACACCGAGCACCGACCTTCTGCTCATTCTAACCATAAACAGTCCACACAGCGTCCTGTCGTTTTTTCCAGAACACTTCAAATTACTGTCACGACCCGGCATCGGCTGTGAAGCTCAGCTTTTTCTCAGCCTTTAGAAAGCGCTGGAATTCCTCCAGAGACATTCGCCAACGCTCGGTCTGAAAAGGTCAACTCAGATCGTAACACTTTCAGGACGGACGATGGATTGAGAAATTTAGTGTTGCAGCAGCATGCACCAACAAGAAACTCTAGAAGACATCTTTTGGTATTTTCACTGGGCGTGCCAGACCCATGTGGCCATATTTTCTCCAGAGCACGGGTCCAACCATGATTGACAGCCACACTCATGCTACTGATCATTCCTCGGAAGGGAGGAGGCAGGTTTCCCAAAGAGCCGTCAGAATAACTGCTGATAATTATTCTCATTATAGAAAAAGCCACATAAGATTAGTAACCAAAAAAAAAAAAAAAAAAAAAAACATCAGCCAGCGGTTGAACAAAAGCAGCATTTTTCTGATCTGTGGTTCAGATTCACAGGAAGGTTTCAGGTTTCAGCCACAGGCAGATGTCAGTTTGTCAGTCTGACCTGTCTTTAGTGGTCCTTTGACCTTCCCGTGCTGTTTCCTAAAATCCAGAGGAAAAAAAAACCAACGACAACATTTCCGTCATGTTGTGTGCTTGTTTCTCTGTCTCCACTGGCTGCACTTTGGGATTTACAACCTGCATTGTTCTCCGCAGCCACTTGATGAACATCTGGGCTCGTGCGGACTGTCCCCACACGCTTGCATGCACAAAATACAAGCAGCTGCCGCACATCCCTGTCGCCTGAAAGCAAAGGCAGGGAGCGACACGGCTCTCTCAAACAGCACGGCAGTGTAACAGTTTCAATCCTCGTGCTTCCATGAGCACCACGGTTTATTTGGCTAGCGGCAGCTCTTCGCTTCGATCCTTAAATCGGTGACGACTGACTCGATGCTCTCACCTGGCTTTTGATTTCTCGCATGGAATTTGTTTCTCCGTAGTTTTGTTGTTTTGGGGGGTGGGGAGCTCCCCAAACTTTCTTTTTCAAGCACTCCGGGGCCTCCCTTGATTCTGTATGTTGCCTTCGCCCGGCGTGGGCATGAAAACAAAAGAACGTTCCCGCTCAATGGCCTCCGGTCCAGCGATGAGGAGGATGGTATGATTCAGCAGTTTGGCAGGACCGCATCAACACTGCCCTCTAGCGTACCTTCCTATATTTCTATGTCAGAACTGACGACCGTGGTTATTAAAGTCCTGTTATCTGAGTCCAGATGAGCTTAGATGTTCCCGCATGATGAGGAGGTGGGCTGCTGAGGAATGCCTGAATGATCAGATGTCTTATTGTTCCCCACAGGGGCCAAAGGGTTGAGGGGCGGGCACTTTTGCATTCAATCAGTAATTACCCCCATCATCATTATCTCCCGTTATGAGGGTTCAACGTTTCAGTTAAAACACACAATCAGCACGATCTCTGCTGTGGGCTCATCTTCTGGCGCCGCAGAAAGTGAACAGCTGAACCCTGAAGGAATGACGCTGACTGACTGACCGACCTCTGCTGGGCCCCCGAGGACTCCTCATCTCTCTGTGCACCACCACGTTAAGTTCCCATTAAATACAAAAACACCCTGCAGCTGCAGGAGGGGGCCATCGTCCACTTCCTGCTTCAGCATCAGTTAGCCTTTTCTGTCGTAATCATTCACATCATCTTCATTATGTTTCTATATTTCTATTTTAAAACAACTTTTAAAAGGCCCAATGTGAGCTGATATCAACATTCCAGCATTAAATCCACATTGGTGAAAAATAAACTAATAACAATAATAGTGAAGAGGAGGAGCTGCAATAGGAGCTAAAAATGAATAAAATATGTTTTGTAAAAAAAAACAAACAAACAAACACCATATTTGGTATTTTTAAATTTCATAAGTTGCCTCGGGCTGAAGGAGTTTCTCTTTGTCCTGCAGCTTTATGGACAAAACTGATTCCCGATCCAGGAGACAGTAATCAGCAGTGGCAGCTCTGATCCGATGTGGAATAAACCTTGTCATCATCTGAAATTTTCCTCCCACTTCTCAAACATCGACTGGACAAGGCCGTTTTACACAAACTGTGATGGAAGGATAAATTTCACGAGCGGATTGGATGAAACTGAGTTCACACCAGCTGAGCTCGACCGGCAGAAATCCGCTCCATCGCCTGTCCAACCAGCTTCCTGCCAGTTGGACGCACAACGCGACCCTCCACATTACACCGTTCACAGCAAACCGAGAGCAGAATGATGGGAATTCAGTTGTGTTGTCAGTGAGCTCTTTCTGTTTCGCTGCTAAAACAATGATGAATGGAATCAAGCTCCCCGGAGGATCGTCCCACGCATCGCAGCCGGCAGCTGGGAAAAAGATGGACGGCCTGTTTTCCAGAGCGGAGTCAGACTCTCAGGTGCGGCTCCTGCACACCGACCGGCTGAACAGACAAGAAGGAAAGAGGGGAAAGAAAACAGATGAGCTCCCAGGCTCCCAACACCTGGTCCGACCGAGCCGGCCCAAATCTGCCTCATATCAGCTGTCCACCAGGCAAATGCCGCATCAACACTCCTGAGAGAGGTGGGACGGTTTGATCTACATCATCTGCACACCAATGATGATGTCGGTTCTGTTGCCTTGGAGCTCTTCTGTCTGATCGGACCTGATGAATAAATTCTGTGCTCCCGTCGGAGGGAAAGAGTGAAATAATGAGTGGAGCCATCAATAATGATATCAATAACGGAGCTGATATTTCTCTTCTGATTTTGCACATTTCTTGTTCAACACTGTTGCTTTGTCCTCGACCCCTCTGAGCCTCCACAGGTTGAATTATGTTACCAACAGTTAATTTAACGTGGCATCTCTGTCTGTCCCACACGGTCCAGGTCAGACACGTTTTGCTGTTCATCACTGCAGCTCATGTTTTGTTTTTCATTTCCTGCTCAGAATGAAGATCTTTCCGTTTGAATCATTGAAGCACAGAATTAGACACACACATACAAAAAAAAAAAAAAAAAAAAAAAGCCAAACAAAAACACCGCCACTGTGTTCAAAACAGATCTGTGGTCGTCTGGGTGCGCTGATGGCTCCATCTGGACTCGTGTAATTACCTCTGTGTTTAAGTGAGGCTGTTTCGATCCAGGAAGTGCTCCTGCCTGTTTTCTAGCTTTGTTGTTGTCGTGTCGGTGGGATCCTGCTGCAGAGCGCACCACATCACACAGTCTGAGGCCGGGACCGGACGCTTTTGGTCTGAAGCCTTCCAACCGACCTCTGAACACCAAACGCCCCCCAAACCCTCAAACCCACAACCCATAACCCGAGCCCCCGGACCTCTCCTCTGACTCCCCGGGTCGGTCCCCCTCAGCCGGGCCTCCATCCGATTCACACCGTGCACACGCAGCATCTCAGTCTAACCAGGAAATCACATCAGCCGGAATTAAAGTCGACTAACGTTCAGAAAGAAAGCTTCGAAATAAACACACATTTATGGAAATGTGTGTATCTCATGTAGTCTTCTGTTCTGTATTTTTACACCTTTTCATTTCATTAATTATTAATTATTCTGTCATTTTTTTAAACTGAAGGCTCAGACATCTGGCCGCTCCAGCCGAGCAGCAGTCAGCATCTGTCAGGTCACTGAGGTCGGCGGAGCAACAATAACAGAGACGGCCTGTTGGCCTGCACGGGAAATAAACGACCAACTGTACGTCAGTGACGCTCGTCCACTGATCTCAGTCAACAGAGGAAAGTGAAATGTAGATAAATTATCATATGCTTTGAGAAAATGTTTTCTCGTCCGTGTTGTACAGACAAATAAAACTGCTCAGCAGGAACATTCTGAAGCTCCTTTGGATCAAAATGTCTACTAACGAGCATCAAACAGAGTCTGGTCCGCATCAACTGGTTTACATTTCTAACAACTATCTGGAGTTAAAATGGTAATGAATGGGAAATCTGATTTGAAACGCTGCCTGACTGTACGGAGATACAGTCATTAAATGTTGACTAAAGGCAGCTTGACTTTATTTCTTGTAAATGGTGAACTTCGGGTTGGCATCTCCAGCAAAAACAAACTGCCATCCAATAACTTCTGATCTCTGGTTTAGTTTGTTTCTGTGAATTTGGTTTTGTTTGAGCAGCATTTCAGGGCCCATTATGGACAAATAGTTCAATACTCAGCGGCAAATGACGAACGCTCAGACTGGCGAGGGATGAAACACAGACCAGTGACGTGAATCCAAACACAGCAAAGGAATGAAACAACAAAGGCCAAAATAAGCTCATCAACAAAACCTTTTTGAGAAGCGTAATGAGCAGCCCGTTGGAGGTGCAGCGTTAAGGCTGGAGGCTGAGAATACGGGGCTCACCAGGTGCACATCAGGGCTCAGTTAAAATAATAAGCACCAACAGGGAGGCAGAGGAAATATGCATAAACAAGTTGCAGCCAATTTGTTTCTTTCACAAGAAAGAAAGCTTTCAGAAAATAACCAGCAAAGACTTGTGGGAATACTTAAGCCTGACCCGACTCAGGCTAAACAAACAGCTGATCTGGCCCAAAGAAGATGAGCTGCCTCTATAAAAAGCAGCCCAGTAAGCTGGCAGGCTCAAATAAAGCATTTGATTGGTTGTAAAGTGAGCTCACGCAACCTCGACCCCAGTAACGCTTTCGACTCGATTATATGGTTGTTCGGGCAAACACACGGAGGGAGAGAAGACAAATAACAAAGACCATAAAACACAGAACTATCTGAACTCTCGACACCTCCCGGGCCACCCGGATCCTCCAGCACCTGCCGGCACCACAGCTCCCTTCCTCCAGAGACGTTCATCCTCCTGAATTTATGGTTAACTCCACATATATGTCACTCTCACATTACAGAGCACGCAGACAGACGGAGGCTCCGGACTCCCACAGCAGCAGAACATTCATTTCCGCTCATCATTCCCCATCCTGTCCATCACAACAAAGAATCCAGAGCAGAATTCCTTTTAAATGAGTAAAAAGAAACAACACACAGAGTGTTCAGCTGACAGGTTCCTCCGTGTTCTCTGGAGAATCCGTCCAGCATGCTGTGATTTAGTATGTTCCTCAAAGAGCTGATTTTTCATCATTACTGAGCAGAACTCCTGATCAGATAAAGACAGAAAGGACCCGAACAGAGGAGAGGAACTGTTCTGTGGTTATTCTGCTTCAGGAAAAGAAGGAAACATTCAGCATGTGTTTTTTGTTCTTGTTGTTTTGTTACAGCAAACAGAGTCTGTATGGAGGAAAAACAAAATCGGCCTGAAGGGAAAAAGTGAAAAGGCTTAATGTGGCTCCGAGAGAGTCCATCACTGATGAGAATAACTTCACAGCTACTTTAAGATTCGAATCGAATCGACGAGATCGGCTTACAGTCAAACGAAAAACGTTTCCTTTTTAAAAAGTCTGGAGTTTCTGTTTCCATTTCCTGACCTCTGACCTCTTCCCCTTCCACCCTCTCTTCTCTGGAGCTACAGCAGAGAAAAGAAGAGGCCTTTTTACAGCCGAGGAACGGACTCACTCTGCTTTACAGATTTCTATATGAAGTCTCTAACGGAGGCAGGAGGTGAAAGCAGAAAATCAAGGTTTTGTTCTCAGACTCAGACGTGCCTGTTTCCCATCAGCAGCTCACACGCTTTCTTTTTATTTTCCCTAAATGACCTAAAAGACAGTTGTTCAGTAGTTGGGGCTGGTGAGATTATATAAACTGAGAACAGAAGCCGCAGAGACGGAGATTTATGTTCCTGGAGTTCATCATGTTCTGAACACGTTTCCCTTCCTTCAGCGACGGCGGAGGAGAGAGGCCGGAATAAAAAGATCCAAACTGGAAACAAAGCTCCACCACAGAGCACACAGCAGCAACAACACAACAACAGCAGCAGCAACACAACAGCATCGGTGACACAGCAACACAACAACAGCAGCAACAACACAACAACAGCAACACAACAGCATCGGTGACACAGCAACACAACAACAGCAGCAACAACACAACAACAGTGTCGGTGACACAGCAACACAACAACAGCAGCAGCAACACAACAGCATCGGTGACACAGCAACACAACAACAGCAGCAGCAACACAACAACAGTGTCGGTGACACAGCAACACAACAACAGCATCGGTGACACAGCAACACAACAACAGCAACACAACAGCAGCAGCAGCAACACAACAGCAGCAGCAGCAACACAACAGCATCGGTGACACAGCAACACAACAACAGCAGCAACAACACAACAACAGTGTCGGTGACACAGCAACACAACAACAGCATCGGTGACACAGCAACACAACAACAGCAGCAGCAACACAACAGCATCGGTGACACAGCAACACAAAAACAGCAGCAGCAACAGCAACACAACAGCATCGGTGACACAGCAGCAATAGAGGCAACAACACAACAACAGTGTCGGTGACACAGCAACACAACAACAGCAGCAGCAGCAGCAACACAACAGCATCGGTGACACAGCAACACAACAACAGCAGCAGCAACACAACAACAGCATCGGTGACACAGCAACACAACAACAGCAGCAGCAACACAACAGCATCGGTGACACAGCAGCAATAGTAGTAGCAACACAACAGCAACAGCAACAGCACAATATTAGCAGCAACACAACATTAGCAACAACACAACAAGTACAGTAGTAGCAACACAACAGCAGCATCAATAACACAGCAACATCGGAAACCACACAACAGCAGCATTGTCATTGTCCAAACTGCTACAAACACACAAACAAACACACAAACAGTCTGATGTGTTCACTTGTCTCCGGCTCGGCTCTCACCTGCTGCAGTACCAGCTGCGGCCACAGTCCGGGGAGGCGCTGTTTCCCACCGTCACACTGAACGACAGGAGCTTTAACGTTTTTATTGTGATAGAAAAAATAAATCACTCAAATGAAGTGAGTCTGATTTTTGGTAATTTCTCAATATTTTTTCTGTAAGATGAAGAAAATAAGAAAATCTACTAAAACATTCTAGTTTTCAGAGGAAATGGCTTCTAATGCTGCCGTTAATCAGTAAATCTGTTGAAAAATCACTAAAGCTGCTGACAGCTGCGCAGCTTTCTCCTCTCACAGGAGCAGAACAACAGCCGTGACAGCGTGAAGGGATTATTTCCTACTCTGGTCTCCTAATCGTCAGGGGTTTAATCAGAAAACAGGACCAGGATCCACTTCCTGTTTGAATGAACCCTGACAGGAGACGCAGAAGGAACAACGGAAGACATCACAGAGCAGTCGAGTTTAAAAGATAGCTGCACCAAGCAAACCATAATCCAAGGAATGGGTTGATTATAGATGGGGAGGGGGTCAAGAGGCCAGCAGGGGAGTTTCCTTTGTTTCATATAGAACGGGAACAGGTCCAACTCTAATCCGGCTCCAGATGCACCCCCACCCTGCTCTGCTCTGCTCGGTCCAGTCCGTCATGTCAGTTTCAAACCAGTTACCCTAAAGTAGGTAAGAAAACAGTCCAACACGGAGTCTGACTTAAACCCCATCCCAAAGGATACATTCCTCCTCTCACAAGGATCTTTTCACACACACATGATGAAATTAGAGGCAACACCATAATTTGGAACAAATGTGCCGTTGTGAAACTGAAAACGGATATCAGCTTCTTTATCTGAGCCAATTTAAAAGAATAAAACAAACGCAGCCACCACAAAGTTAGATTTTAATTTTCATTTTATCTTTTCTTTTGCTGTGTGAATGAATATAACAAATGTCACGCCTGTCTTCTGTCAGCGTTGTGCTTCTGATGCGTTTACAATATCTGAAATTCCTTTTTGTTGGAAGATGGATGAGGTCACTCATTTCTGTCAGCCTGAACATGAAATGACTGATAATCATGATGGAGAGGTTGCTCTGGCAGAGGTATCCCCTCCTCCAATGTCATCGCTCATCGAAAAGTAAATTGACCACAACAATTTTATTATTTCTTGTGTCAGCAGCTTCACACGTATTTAGTTCATCTGGAAATCTGAGAAGTTAGTGGAACGTTGAGGAGGTATTAATGAGTGAGCTGAAGGGTCAATCTGATTCTGCAGGACTCCACGCTGAATCTCACCTCCTTTTCTTCACGAGCTTGGAGCTTTCAGTGCCAAACTCCCCCAAAAATCCCCCGAGCAGCAGCCGACTCTCTGACCTCACACACAACTCTTCTGCTTTCCAAACCGCAGATATTTATCCAAATAAAAATTCATTTCAGGTGTGAAACATGTGGAATGTCATTGTCTGGTTTCCCTCCACGGACCTCTGGCACATGCAGAGCGCACCCTGTGTTTAGTGAATTAACTTCTTTACCACATGCTGAAGTTTACATATCCAGTCACAACACTGTTGCGGTGGAGAGAAAGGTGGGAAACCACAGCCGGAGGATTGGCTCCATGTGCGACTGATGTGAGCTCGGAGTTATAAAAGCATTTAGAATAATTTGGCTGAAGAGGTGAAATGTGCACAAAAAGACAAGGCAGGAAGTCTGACTATTTCTTAAAATCCAAAGTATCTGCTGGAAATGAAAATGAATAAAAAAAATCACACAATAACTTGAAAGAAGTCTTGAAAGAAAAATAAAAGTAAGTCATGTTTCTGTTTGACTTTTAGACAAACAGAAACAGAACCGGTTTTATTTTCGGAGCTGTTGTGATCATTTCATAAACTCTCTCCTCTCAGGGGGGAGCTCATCTGGTGACCCACATTGGAATAATCTGGCTCGACACGCTGGGAGATCTCACAGGTTGAGGGTTGGAAAGAAGTGATGCGTTCAGGGCAGCACAGTCATATGAAATGAGTCCTTCAATAGCTGGGACAGAAGCAGCTTTGTGAGTCTGGACAAACTGAGCTTTAAAATAAAAGGTGGCTGGCTGACACGTTTTCAGAGCCTGAGTCTGTTTGACCGTCCTGTTGGAGAAAAGAAGGCGTACAGCTTCATGTAATTCGCTTTAATGTAAAGATGGTGAAGTGACACTCCGGATAATAACATCACTTACAAACCATGCGAGACAAAAACAACATCGCTGGGTGCAGAAAAGTGTTTACATAACAATAAAAACAACGAAAGCCACGATCAATTACAATCCTCATCGGAAAAATCTGCATTTGGTACAATATTCATCGACTACGTAAAGTTCAGAGTTACTATTTAATATTTAAATTAATTGAAACTGTACACAGGACAAAAGAGGAAAGTGAAAGACAGACAGATGGCGATCCGTTCCTCGTGATGGTGTCTGGACTGAAGGACCCGTCGTGTGATTGTGTGTCTCTGTGAGATTGAACAGATTTATCACTCAGGTCTGGCCTCGGAGTTTAAATCAGAAGCAGCCGAAGCTTTTCCATTAAAGGTGACGTCATTTTCAGATCTGAGTGGTGACTGACGGTTTGTGTTGAGCTGCCAGAGATTCAGGCAGAAAAATGCCAAACCGTAAATTTCAGCGTCGTTGGAGTAAATCTATGATGGGAGTGATGGGACACCACAGGGAGGACAATGGGACAACCTTCTGTTTCTGAGGGCTTGTGGTTGCGTCGATGATTAAATGATGAAATTACTAAAAACTGAATTTACCATTTTCTCTTTGGACAGATAAGTTTGTGTTTTTAGGCTACGATGTCACAGTGAAGTTTCATCTGATTAAAAAAATGTCATTATTTAATCGTAATCGACATATGTGTTGTGTTGTTAGTGTCCGAATTTGTGTTCTGTAATTTCACAGAGACCGGATGACTTCATCCTCGATACCAAAACAAACTCATCAGATAAATATCAGCATGAAGACGTCTGACAAAGGCGGCAGCGATCTGGCCTTCCCTCTGGACCAAACCCAACTCTGCGCTGACAGAAGCAACCAGCTGGACACGATGTCACCATCAGTATTTACAGAGGACACCAAACACACATGCACAAACGGGCAGTTTTAACAAACATCACAGTATTAAAAAAACAAACGCTCCCCCGGTCGGGCAGCCAGGTCAGCCGATTCTGTCATTTGATATGATACAGTAGAATGGCAGCGAGGTTCTCTCCAGCAGACCTCAGACTCACTGTGGTCTCCTGATTATGAGTTCTCGGGTTTCCCTCTGAAATTTCATCACGAACTAGCAGGCAGTGTTGAGAAGGCTCTGGATGGATCCTTGCAGCTACTATTCACGCAGCTTCACCTCATTCTGCACAGGCTGCTACGTCAGTTCAGTCAGTTCTGATCAATCAAAAGACGGGAAGACATGCAGACGCTCCAGAGGACAGAGCGAGAGAGAGCTTTGGTCGGGTCTCTCAGACTGGAGGTACAAGCTTCAAGGTGTGTCCCTCCTTTCTGGCGCAGAGCTCAAGGGCCTGGAGAGTTTACATAACAGAGCGGATACTCCAGCTCTGATGGAGTTCCCATATGCTGGAAGGAGTTCCGTTGACATGCTGTGAGATCTGGAACGTTGGACAGGAATTCTGCGATGCTGCTAGGTGGTCGACGCCGCTGGAGACAACAAAAGGCAGGAGGGTTCTCGAGCTCTGCTTGGAGGTATTCCAAACATGTGAAGGCCTAGATATCACTGTGGGAAGAATCATGATGGCGTTTGTATCGAAGCCTCTCCTGTGTTTAACACATCTGGGGAGGGGAAGGGGAGGTGGGGGGGTGGCAGCTCTAGAACCGGGTGCTGTGGGCGAAGCTGTCGGACATGATGATGTTCTTGTAGAAGTTGTCGGAGTGCGTGGAGCAGTAATCCCTCACTTTATCGATCATCTGGCTGACGGGGAGGATGGAGGACGAGGAGGACGAAGAGTTGGCCTCCACCTCCGACGAGGACAAAGACGAGGAGACGCACTTTGGGCCGGTCTGGTTGGAGTAACATTTATCTGGAGCCGGGAAGCCAAGAAACAAGGACACACAACAATTACACCACATTAACACAATAATCATTGAATTATTACAGCCTAAGTGTGATGAGTCAACACTCATTAGTGTTAGTGTAGTAGAGGCATTCAAACACAGTTATGTTTGCACAGCACGGTTTGAATAAAGCAGGAACTCGGTGTGAGCGAGGTCAAACTGGAGGCAAAGAGGTGAAATAATATCTGCCACCGCTGCTTTAACCCAAACAATCCATGTGTGAGAATATCAGAGAGGGGTCCTGATATCTGACTGAAGAAAAGCTTGGGCAGCTTTTAACACCTTTTACTGGCACAACCTCAAAACTAAAGAAAATCACCCGAGGCCTCCGGTCGGCGCTGAAACAGGACGGCATCCGACATCTACCAAAGCGCTGAAGGTTGGCCTGTGCTGGTTCAAAGCTGCAGAGGCCACCGGGACACGCGTCAGATACAACTGCTCCATTAGCAGCTGCCAGGCCTGGGCTTATTATTTTTTTCTGTTGAAAATGTTCAAAGGATTTACAAGCTAACAGTTAATACAACCAAGCTGAGCGCAGCCGCAGTAAATCTGCCCTGTTTGTTTCCAAGGCCACTTTTTAATACCTGACCTCCGAGATCTATATCGTTACGCTGCAGTGTTGTTTCGTGGATTCATATATATTTTGGTTTCACTTCAGAGAAGAAGACGGGAAGCATTACAGTAAGGGGCATGGTTCAATTATCATTTGGTGTTGTACCGTGGAGCAGCTGAACAGCTCTGTTTAAAATAAACGGCTGTAAAAACCATAATTGACCAACTTTGCCGACTGCGTCATTTACAGCGAAACGATTCTCACGTCTGCTTCCAGCTCTGTGCGGCGCGCTGCTCTTTCATCTCTTTACATTTTGATTTTAATGAATGTGCACCTTAAACTCGACACTTCAGGCTCATTGAACTTTACTGGGAACGAGGAACGGATGTGGCTGCCGCACTGAGGGCCGATGTTGTGTCTTTGAGCTGACGCACAACGCACAACAAGTCAGTCAGATTCCACATAGACGCTGCTTCATATCAGTCTGCTGCGTTTTAAGGAGCGGAAACAGCTGCAGAGGATTTTTGTTGCACTGTCTCTTTTCAACTAGATGAATTTGTAGCAGACTTATCTTTGGTGTCTTCCTCAGCGAAGGGTCAAAGGGAACACGTTCTTCTGGAGAAAATAAATATTAGGAAGTCTGGTTCAGGTGCTGCAGCTGGGAATTTGGAGAATCTGGTGTGCAGCAATAATTTTGTCTCCACCTTTAAATGTCAACCTAAATTTTACAGTTATGTTGTTTTCATCAAACTGTGGTTGCTATCTGGACCGCCGCGAGCAGCCTATGGGAATGGGAATGTTTTCAGGGGGAAAGCGGGCCGACGCAGGCCAAATCAAGCACATACTGTTGGCGGTGTGGCTCTCTGCTGCCATTAAAATGTAAAACGTTAGGAGATGATTTAAACTTCATCTGAATCGAATTCATCCTTGGAACAGCAGAAGCACTTCACTTCTCCGTCCGCTGCCAAACTAAACTAAACAGGGATGAAGCTGTCATGCTGTTGTGCGGGGTCAGGAGGTAGTCGGGTGCTGGCGTCGGCCGCCGCCCTGACTTCACGCACTCTGACGTCGACCGAGCGAGGCGGCAGAGCTGATTACACCCCCGGCTCCACGCAGCAATGTTGAATCCGAGCCGATCCGCCAAATTTGACTTAAAAAATTTCCTGTTTAATCCCACGATGGGTGAAAGTTTCTCGAGGGTGCACTTCGGGACAGAGATGGAACCTGAGGGAGGTGGTGGTGATGGGGGGGGGGCGGTCAGGGTCACAGCGGAGACCTCTGGTTATGTTGGATGAATCCTCTGAGCTCAAACATCTGGAAACTATAGAATGAGCGTGATGCTGCTCAGCGGCCTCAGACAGCAGGAGCACAGTCCTGTTCATTCTTACCTTCTTTTTAAAAAGCTAACTGAGTTGAGTTCAGATTCCAAAATCTCGATTAGTACCAACGCAGATCTACCAAACTAGATTTGTTAGTTTCTAACTTTCAATAATGTTGTACTTTCTGTGTGACAACACACGACGTGAAACACGTCGGCTTAGTTTTTGGTTACAGCAGAAGGTATACCTGCCAAAGTATGTTGAGTTTTTCTTTCTTCTGTCGAACGCTGAGGTCAGAGAAATCTAAATGTTTTCTTTTCGCTCTCATGTTCCTGCTGTAGATTACAGCCAAAGAAAAAATATATCCTAAACTGACACTGTTTGATGAAACTGGCGATTTCTAGATGACATGATGAACTTCCTTCTGAAGCCTGTGGGAAAATGTCCCCACCTCTCCACTGATTTCAATTCTCACAGCTAAATAAAGTACTGTGAGGTGGACTCGTCACTAAGAAGCTCTGAAATGTTGCCCCTCCTCCCCAGCTGGTGTTGGCTATTTCCTACAAACGGATATAAATGAAAAAATGAAAAGACTTGGTTCTTTAAAGCGCTCTCAGGTGAAGGGCTTTTCCACCTCTGAACATGATGTTGAACGCCTTCCTGGTTTAAAACTGAAACAGCTGACTGCGTCCTCCACCATCACACTTCAGCACACAGCCGGCTACATTAAAACTCATAAGTGCATCAACTGATTTATTGATCTGGTCCCGTTGTGTAACCTTTCTATTCTCTCTCATTCATCATGACGAACTCTGAACGCCAGCAGATCACTTTCCTCCTTTTGGTCATTGATGAAGTTCGGCCAAATGCTCAATTTAAGTCTCTACACAATCAAACGCTTAAGCTCGTCTGACATTCGTTAAATTTGTGCTTTCTGTTTCACCCGACAGCCAGCCAGGAAAAAGGATTTCTGTTTAATGCCTGTTTTTTCTACTCAGCTCAGTTAAATTGTTTTTTGCATTTAGGGGGAAAAAGTTTCACGAAAAAAACAGTCAGGACGGTGAAGACAGGAGATTCATTCTCCTCCAAAACACGCCGAAGGACTCTGATTGACCAGCATTTAAGGATCTGCAAGCCATTATTGGTCTGGACGTTGAAGGCAATCTGACGAGGCTGCTGCAGGAAGGCTCGAGCATCCTGCCAGCTCTGTAAAAGGTCCTTCATTCATTCATTCTTGGAGACAAATCCTGTAATTTCCTGATGAGTTTCACATTCTGGACCGCTGCTCTTAAACACGACGTACATTCTAATGCCAGCTTTTCCTCCTATAGAGCAGATCTGGTAACAGGAAACTTCCTTTCACAGGAGAATGTCAGCTGCCTGATGCCGGAGTCATCCAGGAGATCTACATGAGCTATTTTCACGGCCTTCCTGATAAATGAGGCAACGAATTCCAAAGCTGTAAGTGCTGCATTAGTTTAAACGCTGAATTTCTCTGGCAGTGGCGTCTCCGATATCCCCACCAAGCAACAGGATGTGTTTCCTGTAGGAATGTTCTCACTCAGAAAGCCTCAAAATTCCTTGGACAGCAGAGTGAAAAGTCGGACCATGCCAAGAGAAATGCAAATAAAACGCAAAAACCCCCGTCACACACGGAGCAGGGCATCTGTGCGATCCCGAGTCGGAGGCGACAACACCTACGTTTCTGTGTCTCGTTGGCACGCGGCTGTAAACTACCGTTTCATGAAGCCTTCAGTCGTGACATCTGATTGACAGAGCCGCCTGGAGCCTTTTTCTGTTTGTTGTGGTCCAAAATGCTGGAGCTTGTGGAGGGGAATAATAATAATAATAATAATAATTATAATAATGATGATGATGATGATGGAAAGATGGCAGACGGAAAGGTGGTTCTTTAGAATTCAAAGGAAAGTGGGAGAAATGAGATGTGCAGGAAGGAAACGACAGAATTTATCGGCTACATTTTCTAAATAAATAAACACAATACTGGAGAAAATGAATGAAACATTAGAGCGTTTGATTTGAAACTGTGGGCAGCACGGCGGCGTAGTGGTTAGTGCTGTTGGCACCGGCCTGGGGCCTCCACAGACATCCTGTTTGGGCTCATTGGTGACTCTAAACTGTAGGTCTGTTCAGGATGAGCTGGGATTGGCTCCAGAACCACACGTGACCCGGAAACAGATCAGAGGTAGAAGATGAATGAATGAACTTTACACTGTCAGAAAAACGAAGAAGGAAGAATCTGATAAAAAACAATCCGAAAATGTCCAAAAAAACCTGCTGTAATGGATTAACCGTTATTTCTATTACACAAGATCTCCAAGAAAATTTGATCAAGAGGAGTTTTCCCCTAAAAACCAAACATCAAAGTGAAATCACACTTTCTGTCCAAATCTCGTCGCTGTGACTTTTCAATCGAAGTTAAAATATTTTAGAAGAAAAAGAACATATTGGTGGAAATCTCTATCCAACCAGATAATTTCCATTATGATCGCCATTAGAAAGAACCAGCATGCTTTAAACTAAAGCTACTAAACCAACAGTACAAACTATAAAAAGAAATCAGCTGTAGAGCTGGAAATGTTCACAGTTTACAGCCCGGGACAAAAACGCCGACAAAACGCTGCGGTTGGTTTCATCCTTCATGATACGTAGCACAGCCCGTGAATTTTTATTTCACTCATCTGTTTACATTTAGGTTTAAAGTTGTGTCCGTAGAAGTGGCAGAGCCGCGAACGCCGAGCTTCAGAACCTGCGGTGGACACTCTCAGGTACAGATTTCTGCTCTGGCTGCAGCTGCGTCCATCTGAGCCTTTAAGGTCTCATTAGAATAAAACCAAATCATAAAGCAACGTGGAGCAGACCCTGGAAAACACATGGGTAACGCTGTAAAACCAAAATAAATCACATAACCTGGACTGAAGCCAAAAGAGGCCCAAAGACGCACATAACTGAAAAACCTTCGGCTGTTTTATGAGTAAACACACTGAGAGACACACGTCTCAGAAACCAATGACTTCCTTTTGACAGGTTGTGATTTACAGATCAGGTCTGTTTCAAACTGTTCTCTCTGGAGCTGAAAAAAAAAAGAAAGAACATATACATTCTTTGGCTTTTCATATTTACAGACAGCAAAAGCCAAGTTCCTTCGTCTGTTAATTGTCTTCAGCGTTCCCTCTTTAATGGAAATCATATTTTGGTCCCACAGATGTAGTTTTACTTTGCTGAAACGCTGAAACATACCTTCTGCATCAGAGGACGCATTAACAGTCTGCAGAGCTGCAGGACAGCTGGGAGGTAACCAGTTTCTCAATCTCTGTTTTCTATGGATTGACTTTTGTTTTTGCCACATAAATCTTTCTTTACATCGGGAAGCCTCCTTGCTACATTTTACCGTCCCAGCTGTTTTTTTAAATGGACTCGAGCTTCTTCCAGATCTGTTGCTGACTTTGTAATAGATTCAAAAGTCTCTCGGTAAAACTGGGAGGTTTGAACGTCTGGATCGATTATTCATTCATTCATTCATCTGTTTCTGGCTGCCGGTGTATGCAGGTGTAACCCAAATTGGGTTTGTTGCAGGAAAATTAGAAGTTCTTCATTTGTGTCCTAATCTTTTTCTCTCCTGTTCTTTATGTCTTCGGGCCGGAGAATGAAAACTGAAGGTGAGCGGAGGGAAGAATTGAAGGGCAGGTTAACGGACAGCAGTGTTTTTCTAACATAAAGAACTCTTTGAAACGAAACAGAAATGTGCTCTACCTGATGAGGGGGGTTTGTTTTCCAACGTGGACTGATGCTGTTACTGTCACACATTAAAAAATTGTAGCTGTAGGTGTTTTTTGGAGCGAAGAGCTGGTTTCTCTGTAGTTTGGAGCACAGATGTTCCACCTAACTACAGTCAGAGAACGAGCTTCGGCAATCTGGGACTTTATTATTCTTTATATCATGTAATATGTGGACTCTGAACTCGGGCCAGCTCCATCATCCACATTTGGTGTTCATCGGAGTGAGCAATCCCAAATTATTACATCTGTTACTCAGCTCTGATCCAGAATCCAGACAAGTCACGGTTAAATGAGGCAGATGTTAGCGTGGATGCAGCCTGGTGGGGCGTGTTTGTTTCTGCACCCTGGGGCACTCTGGGCGGGCGGGTGGACTGTCCCCCCCCCCGCTCAGTGTGTCTCAGGCTGGGAGCAAGATGGCGTGAATGTGTATGACATCACAGTGACCGGCCAATCACAACACACAGCGGCTGCCTTCCCAAAACGTCTGCCGGGCAAAGTTTTGTTTCAGATTCAGTTTCTTCCTTTTTTTTTTTTTTTTTTTCGTGCCAATCAATCAAATTCAACTTCTGGATCCACTTTGACCGCGAGCATTTTGGGAAACGCAGAGCGGATCACATGATGCTGGAAGCAGGAAGTCAATCAGCCAATCAGCTTTAGCTTTACCTCCACTGAATCCTCCACTCCTGCTATTGCTGGGAAGAGCTCTCTACACACCAAACACAGAGGATGATACATGAAGAGACATCAGCTGACAGTAACACTGACAAACCTGAGCAATCAGAGGAGGAATCGTGTTTACGTGCAGACTCATCGTTTATTTCAGAGCCGACGGTTCGTTAAAATTTATTAGAAAAGTTCCAGCTCCTCGTAGGAGAATATTTCTCTCTCTTCTTTTGAGTCTTTGTTTTTTATTTTGCCTGGAAGTTGAAACACATTCGACAGCAAAATACAATATAACACATACATTTAAAAAAAGGTGACCCAGCCAAAGTCTACATCACACTCCCGGGTGGAGATGGAGGCTCCCCGGGATCGAACACACCACACCCGCGCATTTTTTTGGTCACATATGTTCCACGTGGCAGCATTCAGTGTTTTATGTTTCCTGGACAAACTCTAAAACTTTACTTTTGTCTTCTCACACTTTACTTTAAGTTTTTATTCATGTCATTATGGGAACGCAGTTTTTTTTTTAACATCACAAAAACATGTGTTCATCAATTTTTCTTACCTGCGAGCTCTTTAACAGTAAAAGCGGTGAAGGCGGCACAGAATATTCTGAGTCTGCATGTAATCATGATTATGACACACCGCGGGGGTTTTCTTCCTTTCTTCTTTTATTAATTTACGTTTAAAGAGTGGAATCTTGTTGGAAACACGACAGAAACAGGCTGATTTGTGTTCCGGTGAATAAGAGAGAACAAGGTTTGCTTTGGGAACATGTATTAATACAGCTATAGTAAATTAGAGCGCACATGTGTTTTCCTTTTGAGGATAATCATCTGTCCCCTCGCTCTCCCCATTTCTCCGGTTGTCTCACCTGTGTTACTGTGCCGTTTGGTGAAGGGGTTGAGCGTGGCTTTGGCCTTGGACGTCCAGTTGGCGGTGCTGGAGCCGAAGGAGCTGGAGGACAGAGACTTTCCCAGGTTGTCCGAGCTCACCTTCTTTGTGTTGTTGGTGGCCGTTTTACTCCAATCTGCAACGAGACAAACGCACAAATGATCGGAGGGTAGCTTCTGACCGGTCCCCTGCCCGACGCCATCGATGACAGCGATCGGAACAGATCTCCCCTCCTGTCGATGCGGCTAGAACTTCTTCCATGTGACGTGTTAGATCCTCTGCAGATTCTCATTAATCTGATGCAACCTTTTGCAATTAGCAGCTGTTTTTTTGCGACGACAACACGAGCAGATTTCATCCAAATGATAAATGATGGCGAGGCTCAGAGGAGGAATCAGAGGATGAGCTCTGTTGGCCGGGTTCATCCTCTGGAGACCAAACGTGCCTATAAACCTACAGAAGTGAAGATTAAATGAAAATAATTCACAGGAGTGAAACATGCCCCGATCAAAGCCCCAGGAATTCACTCCTCTGAGAAACGGAGAACGTGGGGATGAGCTTTGCATTTGATGAGCTTGGTTTCCACGTCGTTTCACACAACAATTAACTTGGAATTTTTGGTATGAAGACAGACGATCAGATACGTCTGCGAGCTGCAGACTCATCTGCCTTCTTTAGATTTGAAATGGCAGCAGGTCAGGACAAGCAGGACTAAACGCACCTGGAGAACCTCCTCATCTTCCTGACGGGACTCGCTTTCATCTTTTTTTATTAGCTGTAAAGCCGAAGGCTTTGCTTTCATATTCCACTAAAATGCCTGTCTTTCTTTTTAATTTTGCTGTTCTGGGAATCTGGCAGGAGTCCAGGTGAGGGATTTGACCAGACTCCTGTGGAGAGACATAAATTAGCTTTATTGTTCTGTTGTGAAGCGTCGAGCTCGGCCAGAGACAGACAGACAGGCAGACAGACAGACAGACGGAGGGAGGGGAGGACAGACAGATACCTGAGTTGTCTGACAGCTTGAATCGGCCGCAGCAGAGGTATCTCCTCCACTGCTTCTGGACATTTTCCTTCAAAGCGCAGTGGAAGATGAAGATGAAGAGACCTGCAGAAAAAGTTAAAGGATGTTGGAGAGTTTGAGATAGTAAATTATCCCCAAAGTAGGGTTAGGGTGATAGAAAACAGACGCTCCATAAAAGTGTGTTTGAAAGATAGAGACAAAGCTGAAGAGCCAGAAAACCTGCATTACAGGACTTGATTGACAGAGTCACATTTTATTGAATTCTATGGGAAAATGTCCCTCCTCCTCCTCAGCAAACATTTTCCTGATGAATTTATGCTCTCAGTCTGAAATACGACATGATGTTCATTTTTAAACAAAGCTCTGTTTAGAGGGAAACAGACTGAAGTCCTGCTGTTTGGTCTGATCTAGGTCCTGGTCCAGGTCCAGGTCTGGGTCTGGGTCTGAGGATCAAACACTCTCTATCCTGATATTTTATGATCTTTATCCTGTCCGTCCAGATGCAGGTTCTGGACGAGGTTGGAGAGCTGATCCAGCTGTTTCAATGATGAAGTTCTGTTTATGAGTTTAAAAGATGTCTGGGAGGGAAATTAATTGAATAGATATTTAAATGTGTTACATTACAGCAACAGTCAATCAGGAAAAATTCTGACTTTTCTCAGAAAGCGTTTAAAAATGATGCCTGATTTTAACCCGACCTTCAGTTTCACGGGTCACCTGGTCAAAAACCCAGCGGGCAGCGGAAGTTCAGGTTGAGGTCAAAAGACAGAAAGACCTCAGAAATACTGAGCTGTGAAAGCTGTCAAGATAAAATACAGGACTCTACTTAGATCTCAAAGATTCCTCCCCTCCTTTCTGTGGCATCTGTGGAAAGTTCAGCTAGATCTGGACCAACACCTCCTGAGCTCCACAGTGAGGGAGCCGCCCGGCTGTTTTCGTACCTTGCAGTGAATTGAAGATGGTGAAGAGGTAAATGAAGGCCAGAGCGACGGGCCCCCAGGCGAACAGGGCGAAGCCCCAGGTCATGCCCAGCAGGAAGGTGAGGCTGACAACGCTCCGCAGGTTCCGAAGGACCTGGAGCACAACACAACATAAAGGCCTCATTCATTCGGAAGCCTGCAGCCTCACAGAAACTTTAATACGATCCAGATGTGATCCGCACACCTCCTCCCGGAGCGAGCGGTTGGTCCGTTTGCTGTTGCGGCCGCAGATCTGCATCATGACCACGATGAACATGGCCACGTTCAGCAGAAACACCAGACACAAGTACCCGACGCAGATGGTGTAGAACACGACGGGGCTCTTGATCCAACAGCTGAGAGGACGGAGGACACAAACACACACACGACGTGCAACATGATGTGGAGTGAGGAAGACAGCTGAAGAAAATTGAATCAAATGTTGGACGCTGCTGGTCGATCTGACGCTCAGCTGAATAGTTTGCAGTTGAGAACTAATGTGGATGCTGCAAATACTTTTGACTTTGACTTGTTATTACAGCACTCACAAATCTAATCCCTCGGCTGATCCGTCTCTGCCGTACTTCTGCAGCCCGTAGGAGTTTTTGTCCACGGCCACGACGATCCCAACCAACACCGCCGGGAGACCTGAAACAAATCACAGCGTCAGACTTCCCGTGTCTTCCTTTCTTGATTATTTTTTTGCCGTTGAGACGCTTATGGATCCTGCTAGCTACAGCTGCTACAGAACAGGATAGTTTTTCTTTCTGAGTCCTGGTGGCACAGAGAAATCAGTCATCCTAATGTCAGCAGGAAATTGAACCTCTTAGAGGAAGTAAACAGAGCTAACGATGACAGATCAGCCACTCACCCCATCCCACGATGCAGAACTTGAGAATGTATCGGCGTATGTAGGTGTTGAAGACCTTGACCAGGGCGATGTACATGTGGATGGACTCCAACCCCATCCAGGTGAAGGTGGTCAGCAGGAAGTAGTGCAGGAAAATGGCCACAGACAAGCACAGCCAGTTGGTCTCCAGACTGGCGAGCCAGCCGTCCAACAGGAACACCATGTTCAGAAAGAGCAGGGACGCGCTGAGGTTCATCAGGATCTTCGACGGGTAGTCCCGACGAAGTTTCCTGTCATTAGAAAAAGAGTTCAAGACACCCAGAGAGCTTTGAGGAGTGACCCAGAAAGGTTTCCTGACATAAACACGTATAGAGACATCCATACGAAGATTTAATGTTTATCTTAAATTCACAGATGAACTGATTTCATGGTATCAGCCGTAGGGGGTCAGGACTGCACATCGGTCAAACCCCATGAAGGAAAACGTGGCACCAATTCCCACAGAGAAAAAAACAACGCTCTCTGGTTTCAGAGCCAAAAAAATAACATAACTTTCTCCAGCTGGACTATTGATGGAAACGAAACATGCCCACAGGAAGCTTTTACATTCAAGCATCTGCTCGTCCCTCTGGGTCGCCAGCTGATGGAGGGTGAGGACATTTCACTGGTTCACCTCGGGGTTGACATATTGAGACAAATGTACGTAGAGTCACCGGTTAATCTACAGAGTCTCTGTCATCACATGGAGGGATAGGGTTGCTCTGTTTTTGGTCTCCCTTTAAAGCTCGGCCAACGAACGGGACACACCCTTCATTTTTGGTTTCGTTAAAAATGCGCTGGGATGTGTAGCTGTGGACTAAAGAGGCCAGGCAGCAGCGTGACAGGCCGGACTCACTCGAAGGCGATGTAGGTAAGCAGCGTGGCGGCAGAGAAGATGGCAGAGATGCCGCAACCCACGTAGGTGATGAAGGTCAGAATCCTGTTGTTCTTGGCGTCGAAGTGAGGCGAAGCTCCGGATATGTCCTGGAGGAAAAAGACAGAGCAGGACAAGTTCAACACGTCCAAGAACAAATGTCATCAATACCTAAATGGAAATAAAGCCGTGAAGTAGCTTCAGTGTTTGATTAAAGATTCTCACCATGAGGATGCCAAAGTGTGTGAGATGGTCACACAGGCAGACCGTCTTGTTGCTGCTGGACTCTGCCGACACGCTGCAGCCGTCTCCGTTCCATCCTCCAGCGCTATCTGGTGGAGACACCGAGGAATTACATCAGCATGCTGCTGAAGAACATGCTGCTGAAAGACGTGAATTCATGTGAATTCATGTGAATTCATCCTTTCTTCCTTTGAATAAAATGAAAATACATCCACTTTAGGAAGCGGCGAGCACACCAAGCAAATCATTTCAGAACAAGCTGTGACGACCTGGAGGCTCCCCGAAGACGAGGAGCAGCTTGGATGAAGCTTCCACAGATGTTTTGCTTTTGTTTTTTAACTTTCTCACACTATAATTTAACGTAAAAAAAGGTGAGCGGCTCCCTGCAGACGTGTGAACGTTCGCTGAACCTGGAACTGTAGAGGCTGACGTGGTGACAGACTTACTGTCCATGCTGAAGTCCCAGAACACACATACGGGATTCAAGGAGGGCTGCCAGGAAAAGAGGAGAAACAACACGTCAGATTCTGCTTCGTTTTCTTTAACCTCGGAGTTCTCCGACCGCCTCGAATCTCAGAATTGTACTGAAGTTTCCCCTGATGCTGAAAATATCACCCAAACAACAGCCAACTTTTTATGAATTAAAACCTTTCAAAGAGATTTTTCTCAGCTGCTGGGAAGCATCACTGGACGCCCAAAATAAAAAAAATGTTGTATGAACACATGGTGGATGCTGCTCTGTCAGCATCTTTCAGATTTAGATTTATTTATTTTGTCTTTAACATCTGACTCAGTCTGACAAATGAATATCAAAGCGGAGCCAAAACATCCCTCAAACTTCTGGTTTCAGACAAACTGCAGGTAAACGTCCGTACCTGTTCAGACAGGTGAGCAATCTCGATCTTCACCGGCTCCGTCAGGCCGCTGATGGAGAAGTTCCCCACGCTGCTGGCCACGACGTAGCTGTTCAGAGAGCGACCGCCCTGCTCTTTCTGCAAACGACGACAACCAATCAGTGAGGAGCTGTTTTTAGGCAGTTTGTCAGCGTTAGAACAGGAAGATCCGAGCACACCGCACTGACCGGGAACAGGTTGGTGCTGCTGAAGAACATGAAGTTGATCCTGGAGAGGGACAATCTGTCGGCGTCGCTCAGGGAGACGTTGGACAGCAGAGAGGAGGGGAGGGTGACCTGAGCTAACGGGTTAGCTGTCATCGATTCAAAGTCAATCTGACGGAGGGGGAAAGACAATCGACGGGTCAGAGTGAGATCAGGGAGACAGCAACACCCCCGAGAGGAGGAGGACGGTTACCTGAGGGTCGGTGGTGTTCGGCGGGATGAAGGCGCTGAAGGACATCCCGCTGAATGCCGTGGCGTTGTTGGCCATGATCCCCAAAGCCAGGTTCCTGGAGGTGATTTTGAGGGATGGGCCGTCAAACTCGATCTTCTGAACCAGCTCATCTACGGCCTTCAGAGCTCTGAGAGAGGGAGACAGAAAAACCAGGATCTGACTGCTCATGCAGAGGTGGACGGCGTCACAGCAGATCAAAGGATTGAAAGGACGGCGGATCGTGATCGTACTTCTCTGACGACGTCACCAGCGCCGTCTCAGAGCTGGTCATGACGTTGGAGATGATGGTGACGACGGTTTTGGCCAACGAGCTGTTGATCTTGGCCACGGTCACCAGCTCCTGCACCTTCGTCACCACTTGGGACACCTGGGAGGGGAGAGAGGAGGGCGTTTATTCTCCGTTGGAGCTCCTCCAGTCTGTTCAGTCTACACTGAGAAGCTCGGACTCCCACCATGACGTCGTTCAGTTTGGCGTCAGTGATGCCGGCGAGCTGCACCGCCACCTCAGCCGCGTTCTCTGCACAACAAAAACACAGAACGCACACATTTATTCATCTGTGCTTCGACCTTTTCAGCCATGATTATCTTGTCTCAGAGCCTGATTGGCGGATGGACTCACCCGCTGAAACCTTGATGTCGTCGATACTTTTGCAGCTATCGTTGTCTGGACGGGACCAGTAGGAGGAGTAGTTCTGTGGACTGATCAGACTGTCGAAGAGAGAGAAGTTTTTAGATTTTAGATTTAGTTCTCAGGCTGTCCGTCCCCGAGGCCGGTCAGTAAAGTCCTCCTGCAGCTTTTGCAGGTCAAAGGTCGCCGTGCTTTTATTAAACAAAGTTTGAGCAGAACATCTCAATAAAAAAGTCTTCATATTTGGCACAAACCATGAATGGACCGATTCAGATCAGAGACTTTTCCAAAAAATGAAATTATAAGAAGATTTCACACAAATGGTGAATAATTTCTATGGCCGTGGATAAAAGAGGGATGTTCTCTGAAACTGCTCTGAGTGGTGGACCGATACATGATTTTACAGAAAAGAAAGATCTGGTCAAGACAAACGCCAGACTGATGACTGTGATGGACGTCGGTCTCTGAATCTGCAGAGCCAGCAGGAGCGTCGGTGTGTTAACACCTGAAATGATCCAGGTTTATTTACCCTGAACGGTGAACTGCCAATTACAACAGATACACATAATAACTTTCAGGCACAGCCAACCCCCCGAAAAATAAACCGTACAGATCTCAGGGGAGGCTGAACCCATCGGCAGCTCCTCAGAATATCCTCTGACCACATCAGAAACCATTCCCCTGAAAAGAATTCAAAGAATTCGAAGCGTCCTCGTCTTCGCACGCTCACCTCATTCATAACTGTCCCAAAAAACATCCCTCGTTTTTGTTCCCCCCTTTCAGAGCTGCTGTCTGTCTGTCTGCCTACCTCTGATGTTCATGGAAGTGATTCAGATTAATTAGAACTGATATAACTCTGCAGACGAAACGATTTGGCCATCGTGAGTCACTGAGGGAAGAAACGTTTCATGTCTAAGGTGAATTTAATGAAACTCATTATAACTTCAGAAGGGAAGAGGCTGTTTATTAGATGAATTCATCAAGAGCAGACTTTGAAGATTTGGTTTGTTTTCAGGCATTGAACTTTGTGAGCAGCAGAACGTTGTGTGTCTGTGTGTGTCTGTGTGTGTGTTACCAGGTCCTGGACACGCTCTTGTCCTTGTAGGGGAAGCAGGGCAGGTACTGGGTGACGGTGGGTCTGGTCTCAGGCCAGGGGTAGTGAAGAAGATCCTCCTTCGGACAGTTTTCTGTCAGGAGAGGACACGACAACAACGATAAATGAGAGAGAGACGAGACGACGAAGAAATCTCAAGACACGATAAAACCTAAAACTGAAATCAGATGAAAGCAATAAAATTTAATGAATAAATTCTGCAAATTAGAAGGAAACTGAATTAAAAACATCCGTCATATCAGTTTTATATGTAAAATATGAATCATTCGTTTTCATTTCCTCTGGATTGAATCATGCAGGTTCTTACCGACTAGTTTGACATTCCTGATGCTGATTTGCAGTCCGGATCCCGTCGGTCCTTCTTTCTCGTGCAGCTTTGCAGAAACTGCAGTTTCACTCAGACTCTCATTGGCGATGTAATTATAACTCAGCAGGGCCAAACCGGAATATCTGCAGATGAAGCAAAGCAGCTGAAAAAGTGGAGTCGAGGTAAAACAACAGCTTTGAGACAGAAAGTTACCTTATCACTTGGTCTTCCATGTTTTCCTCAAGCTGGAGACTGAAGAGAGGAAAAGTTAGGAAGGTGAGAGAGCAGCTGTGACGATTCATTTCAAATCAGCCAGAAAACTGTACCAAGGTTAAAGAGGTTCAGCAGCTTCTCACAGAGGATTTAACACGTGTCACAAACCGATAAAGCCAAGATCACCAGGAAGACATCAGCCGATCACGTCACGCAGTTACAGCCACATTTTCATCGTTTTTCTGACAAGAACGTTTTAAAATCTCACCGCAGATAATTCTATTTGTGATGTTTCCCTTCTTTTCCTGAAGCAGAATAACCAAAGAAAAGTTCCTCTCATGTGTTTGGGTCGTTTCTGTCTTTGTCTGATCAGGAGTTCTGCTCAGTAATGATGAAAAATCAGCTCCAAATGTCTGATTGTCTTTATTCTGCCAACACAGTAAACTCAGACTGACTTCTCCTCAGAATGAGGGCTCACGGACACGCACACACACAAAAAAAGCTCCTTTGTGTGGTTTTGCCATCTCCAGCTCGTCAGTGTTCGTCTGTGTTACCTGATGTTGTGCACGTAGACCGTGTGGACCCAGTTCTGAACCGTCTGATTCATCTGGAAAAAGAACACAAATGCAATCAATCACTCGAACCCAAAAACAAAACAGCTACAAACAGCTCGTCTTAAATCCTGCTGTGATGATGGTGATTTCATAATCAACACATCTGTGGATTACTGATGAAGGACGGACTCATTGGCAAGCCCACAGCTGTAACCCTTCGGCGGGTTAAAACAGTCCTTAAAGTGCAGTTGTGGCTCTGAGAGGCCGGACTCGTCTCACCCAGAGCTCCACGGCCTGCTCCACGTCCTCCTGCGGCGGCGCTGCTTCCACGGCGTCCACCACAAAAGAAATCCGGTAGAACAACCTCTCTGCAAACAGAAGTGAGAGGAATGGAGAGGAGAGAAAGAGAAGACAATGCTTCAGCCTCAGTCCGCCACCAGCTGTTACACACATCATGGAGGTGTTTCTTTTCTGTGCCTGGGCCACATAGCAGGAGATGTATGGAGTTAAAAAACCAACACTTCTTCAGAGTCACGCTGCAGCTGGCGATCCTTCAGCTTTCAGATAAATCTTTCTCAGTTAAAGTAGAAAGAGAGCTGATTTGAAATCATCACTATTTAAAAAAAACCTTTCAGATTTCTCGGATCTCTCAGAGGAGAGACAGTCTGGGCTCAGCTCTCCTGCTATGCTTCACCTCGGCCACTAGGTGTCTGTCCTGGATCTAAAATGTTAGTAAGCACCACTCCATCAGTTCTGGTTGGAGACCCAGCCGGCTGAAGACCGTTTACAGCATCGAGCTGTCTGTTGTTTTGTTTTTGAGCAGGATGTCTCCACCGAGAAGCTGGATGGATTGAAAAAAGAAAGAAAGAAAGAGAAAGAAGAGATCCAGAGGACTGTAACTACTGACAGGACACCTAGACTTCCTCTGATTCCCAACATCACCACAAACCAATCAGCATCCTCCGATACCTGAGGGATACCTCAGGGATCCACCCCATTCACCTGATTGTACCACTACAGGACAGAAAAACAAACAAACAAACAGTACAGACTCTAAGAGCTATCTGTTTCCTACATTTCCAAACCCAACCACCTCAGGGACTAACTTCATCGTGTATTCAGTCTTAAAATCTTCTTTTGTTTCAGTTTTTTCCTCAGAAATCTGTTTGTTAAAGCACCGAAGGGCCAGAAGTCTGTGGACGTTTCCTCAGCAGCTGGGGGGGTTAGTCCTGTTCAGCCACAGGTACACAACAACACAGCAACTGTTGCGTAATAGTTGGAGGCGCAGCCGTCGTTCCTTTTATTGGGCTGAAAGCAGCCGAGCTGAGGAGAACAACCACTTCATAATTAAAATAAATGGATGTGGAGAGGGGTGTCCAATTACTTTTGGCCTGCAGCGGATATTGCAATAAATAAAGGCTTTAAGACTTAATACAAGTTACTACGGTGAATAAATGACAGTGCATGCTTCTGTCATTTCAGATGTTTCCTATTTTCTACGTCTAGAGTTTTTGGTTACTGCATGACATACTGTTCCCGGCTGACAGTCCACACAGACATGTAAAATGAAAGCGCTGTTTACATTGGCATGGCCACGTGGGTTTGGCAGTTAGAGCCGCCGTTGAGGGTCCACGGTTAGGACGAACCGTGGCCTTTTTGAGGCCGCCATCGCCGCCAGCTGATGTGCTGAGCGCTTTCAGTGGCGCAGCCGGAGAGGAGATCTTTGTGGTGGTAAAACGGTTGTTATTGAGGACTGAAGGTGGGGAAGCGGAGAGGTGGAGGTTTGGGTCGGCGGCTCCATTCATGGGAACCCCGGGGCTCAGATTCTCACTGTGATCCGACACACTTGGACTCGGGATCACAGCAGGAGTAGAAACGGTGAGATCTGACTCTGCTACCGGTCTGTCGTCTGTCACATCCCCCCCCGACGCTTCCGTATTTCCATTTTCCACCAGAGTGACGACGTCCGTCTCCCTCGTGGCGTTTGTCAAATCAGAGTCTTTTGAGCCCACCATGAGGTTCTCAGCAGGCCCAAAAATGAAGCTGTGATCTGCCTGATCGATCGGGGAGTCGATGGATGATGTGACGTGAAGGTCAGAAGCACCAGCGGGGGGTCTGAATGGCGTGTGGCTCGACAGGTAGCTGGCCTCAGACGCTTCCATTTCAGCAGGACCAGATTGTGTTTCTGGATTCAGACTTTCACTCAGTGGATGGTCTGCTCCAACATCCGGCTTTTCATCCAGAACAGCGTTCACTGCTGAAGACGCAGCAGAAACATGATCAGCGTCCGCAGATCTGGAGGGACTGGTCGTTTGGCGGCTGCTGGCAAACTCTGGGTGAAGAGGAAGTGATTGGCTGACTGTGACGGACTGACTAACGGGATCATGGCGGGTTTCAGCCACCGCCATGCTGGAAGACACTGCTGGCGTCCAGCTGGAGAGGGGAGGGGGGGACACATTCATGGATTGAAACGTCACGGAAAGTTTAAGGGGGGGTAAAGGAGGCGTGACAGCTGGGAGAGAGAGCGAAGACACAGTCGAGGGTGAAAGGAGACAGGGAGTAAGGGAAAAGGAAACAAGGAGGGATGGTTCCTGCTCCGTCTCCTCGGCTTTCTCACCAGATTGTCTGTAAGCGCCTGAGTGTGAGCTGTGCGTTCGGATCAGATGGCTGCCGTGCTCTGAGTGACAGGTACGATCCGGGCCTGCAGCATCGCCGGGCCGGGCGCTCAAGCTGCTGTGGAGCGCCGGTGTCTGAGTCGGAGCCACGACAGATGGATCTGACAAAAGGGAAGTGGGAGCACTAAACGCACTGTTGTAGTCAGACAGGGAGTGAATGTCGGCGTTCGTGTGCTGCTCCAGTCCCCTTGGATCTCTGTTAAAGGTCGAACTGGAAGTGAGGCCTTCTGGTGACTCGGGTGAAGATGCCTCAGAGTTCTCCACCACCGGACCAGCGGGGTAAGAGGTCGAGGACGCTGTAGCAACGACAGGTGGAGGAGATCCCGAGAGCAACAGGTTGAGATCGCTAATTGAAAGGAAGAAGTTTGAAGATAAGGAGGAAGAAAGATCCAGATCTGCCGGCAGCAGAGCCGGGCTGAGCTCTGAGGCCCAAACGCCGACTGTCAGCCTGGACGTGAAGCCCACGTAGGATGGATTCGGTGTACGTGACTCGACTGGCAGAGCGTACACGTCGCTCAAATATCCGTGATCAGAGTGAAGCGGGACCAGCCTGACTGACAGACGGGCTGCTTCAGACGAAGGCCAAAGATCCACACCTGAAGACTCCAACTGGGACGGATCCGCCCCTGTACCCAGAGATAATCCGCCTGGGGGGGGCAGTCCTGATATACTGCTGAAGGAGACCAAGCGGTATTCAGGGAGCGGTGCACCATCAACAGCCGACATCTGAGAGTCAGTTTCACTTTTGGGAAGCGATGGAGAGGATGCCATGTCAGCCGCTGTCAGTTCAAAGTCCCTTTGAAGGTTCGAGGGCAGAAACGACAACAAAGAAGGCCGAAAGTTCACACCAACTCCTTCTGACTCTTGAGCGTGAGCAGATTTGAGAGCAGCGTTTGCCCCTGAAAGCAGACCGAGGCTGGTCTCCTGAGAGGCAGCAGAGGCTGGAGGAGGAACGGAGGAGAACTGGTGCAGAGGGGAGGATGAGGGAGGAATGAGCGAGTTAGACGAGTGAGGGTGAGGGGCCGCTGGAGTTTGGAAATTACCGGCGATAGCATGAGATGAGGAGTCCGACGCTGAGAGAAAAGGAAGAGAGGTAGAGAAGCCGTAACGAAGGACGTCGAGAGAGGAAGCAGGAGAGATAGAAAATGAAGTTTCTGTCAAAACGGGAGAAGGAAAGGAGGAAAGTGAAGGTGAACGTGTCGGTCTAAAGTCTGTACTTGAACAAAAATGATCTATGGGCTGACTTTTGTTGTCCTGCAGGCTTAAAGAAACTGAAATCTGTTCTGCGTCCTCCATCTGTGGCGCTGAAGAATCTGGGGGACGGAGGTGAACTGAGTGCAGAGACGGCGTCGGCTGTCTGACGAAGAGGGATGAAAAGGAGGGAAGAGGCAGAGACGTCAATCTGTCCTGAGAAAGCTCGCTCGGCAGGTTTTCTGAGACACGGAGAAGTTTTTGGATAAAATAATGTTCACTTTCTCCCTCAGAGGAGGTTGAAGGGGGCGTGGCAGGAGGCAATGCATCGGGCGGGGGGCTGCTAAAGGCGCCGCCATCAGTCGACTCATAAAGAAACGGCTCAGTTCCTGATAAATATTCATCATCTGATGGATCCTGAAGACCCTTCGTTTGGTTTTCTCTGGTACTTATGATCAGGACGGACCAATGGGGAGCTGCAGGTTTGTTCTTTCTGTTGCCAAGTGCAGATGATGAAGATGAGGAGGATGATGCTCCCGCCCCTGAAGGTTCCTCTGTGTTGTCCTGAAATGAGGCGGTTGAAGGAAACTCATCGTGGTTGTTTCTTAATCCAGAATCATGCGTAGCCTCTGCAGGCCTGGTTGTGGTTTTGACTTCGGCCGGCGGTGCTGGAGGTTTTGTGACGTGAACCGTCGGTTTGGTTGGCACTCCAGTGGCGGCCGGGCGTCTTCCTCCTGTCGGCCTCTTCCTCCCCTGCCAGATCAGAGGGGTGGAGATGAACCCCAGGGAGGCCTTGGAGCTACGACGGCCCGGAGCCCTAAAAAAGGAGGCTGGAGTTTTGGGGTGAGGTGATTCGGGTGGATCTGGATTCAGAGCTGGAGGTCGATATGCTGGACTTGGAGGAGTCGGGACTTGAGCTGAGGAAGCTGTAGGATGAGAGTCTTTGCTAAAAAAGGCTGCAGTGCGTGGCGGTCCAGGATGAAGACCTCCAGCAGCTGTTGGTCCAAAAACACTCCTCCGTCTTCTGCGGTGAGCAGCCAGACCAGCAGGAGAGGACGTGGACTGAGAGACGAGGATTTGGAGCGGCGGTTTCACTGGAGTCTCCTCTGCTGGATTCCATTACAGTGAAAAAGGAGGTTACAGATCATAAATCAAAGATGAAACAGCATCCACAAAGGAGATAAACAAACGAAGCACTTTATTTAGAATTTGCCATCTGGACTAGCGTTAGTATCAGAACTGACCTGAATACGATCACGTTTCTCACATTCTTGGATTTTTAGCAGAGAAGACAAACAGAAAACATGCCGAAGAAAAAAAATCAGGTGAAGTCCAGAGGTTTTGAGATTGTTTCATGGATTGAATTGTTTGTGACACAACAGAAGAAGCCAAACACAATTTTGTGAAATGAGACACCAGGTGGGATAAAACTGAATACGACTAATGTGAGTCCAGAAACGTACTGTCAAAGAGAACGAAGAGATTTTTTCTAATAAGAAATAAAGACCACACAGACCCTGTTAAGGAAAGAAGCAGGCATGCCAAAGCGTCTTACCCCCCGAGGAAGCAGCAGGTTGGTTAGTAGTTACTGACAGCACAGTCGATCCTGGAAACATTAATGGAAGACATGAGGACGAGGACGAGGAGATGGAAGTCACGTGGCGGCAGAAAAATATCACCAAAAAGATCGAACAGCGTTAATCAAAATCATTTATGTGCAGAAGCTCATATAAAACATAATCCGTCTACAGATGAATCAACTTCTTTGAACAAATTGAATTATTGGTTATTAAAACAGAAACAATAAAAAATATAGAGAAGGTTGCACTAAATACAGCTGCAAAGTTGTTAAGAGGCCAAAGTGTAAGAATTAAACTGGGTGACGTTCACGTGTTATTTCTTTAGTAAAATATAAAACTGAGGAGAACAAATCAATAATTCTGACTCATCATTAACTGTAAATTAACTGAAAAAAAAAATAAATAAATCAAGCACAAGCCCAAATTTACCTGCATCTTCTGACATTTTATCGATAAAAGGCCAAGAAATGAATTTTCACAAGAAGTGAAAACTAATAAAAAATTTGAATGTTTAATATTAATCCGATCAAAGACTCTTTTATTCAGGGAAGAAAATCTCTTCTATGAATGTGAATTTGATTTCCTTTTGTGATTTTCCTCAGAGCGGCGCTGAGCTTCTGGATGTTAAAGGAATCTGCGGCGGCGGCGGCGGCGGCGCTGCAGGATGCTCGTCCTTACCCTGAGCTGTGGGGTTAGTAGCTGGGTGGTTAGTGGGAGCAGAAACTGATGCTGCGCTGCTGCTCGTCTGCTGAGCTACAGGAGGAGCAAACAAAGCAGATCCGATAAACAGCAGTCTGTCAGCAGGTAACGGCGTTTCAACATTCATGGATAAACCCTGTTTCCTGTATCCGTCTCTGTTGGGACTCAGTTTGAATTCCACTCAGTCTTTGCATCTAAAGATAATTTTACTTCAGTGGAAGTCTGAGAAACAACCGGAGTTAAATCTGTTTCCAACACACAAACATTTCTTATCTCGCCTCGACCAGATAATTAACTTACTTTTTGCTAGCCTCATGCTAACTGTGCTAGCTTAGAAACCAGCTGTGTTTGTGTATTTGTGTTGTCTTTAATGAACAGAAAAACAGATGTGAGCAGCAAAAAAGGAAACAGGACAAAATCAGGCCGTTGACGTTCGGCGTCAGAGAGCCATAAAATGGAAATATGGTTAGCTACCTTACCATGTGCCGTGCTGCCGGTGGGAGGAGCGTTAGTGGCGGGGCTGCTGGTGACGGTGATGGTAGTGGGAGGCATAACTGATTAGCACAACAAGTCGGCACGTCAGTAACACAAAACACACAACCAGGCTGCGCTAATGACAAAAAGCCTCTGGACTCGTTTGGTCGCAGGATCAACCTCAAAAGTCTTTCTTGATTCTGATGAAAACAAGAATCACAGAAATCCTTTTGACACAAACTGCGTTTTTCCCAAAAAAAAGTTTGGTTTGATTTTCTGTTTTTCGACACACTCAAAAAAGAAGCTCCAAAATCTCTTTTCAAATATTGGAATGATCAGTCAGAGCGAGCGTTAGAAAGCAAACATAAAAATCATTCTTCACAAATTGGTGGAATCAGCTTTGGAGGCGTTCAGCCAACAAACTGCAGTTTGGGAGTTTTTCTGCACCAAAAGTCTGGAGACGCTCACAGCAGCAGAAGAAGCCTTACCAGAGGAGGAGGAGGAGCTGGTGGTGCTGGTGGTTGGGGTTAGAGGCATGCTAGTGGTGGGGGTGGTGGATGGAGAGAGGACTGGAGATGGCAAAGTGGAGGACCGCGGATGGGAAAGATGGGAAAGATGTTAACGCTGCCGGGTGCACAGATTATTTTCCAGCATGCAACACTTCACACTTCATGAATAAAACCTCAGCAGCAGGAAGTGTCAGCTGGTGTTTGCTCCTCAGCAGCTCTCTCCCATGTACACAGTATTTAAACCGCCAGATTTCCAAATAAATGACTGATTTGTCACCATGACATAAAAACAGAGGCTGCACTGTAAAGTCTAACTAAGCTCACCAAAAGCATACAAACTGATCGATGCTTTGAAAGTAAAGTGGACCACAAACTGGATTCTGCACAACCAAATCCTTATTTAGAGGAATCGAATCCACCTGAAAAGAAACTGCATGGTGTCCTTGATCATTTCCATCAGAAATAGTATTAGTATTTTTTTTTATTATTATTACTTGAAAGTTTTTACTTTTATTTTTATTTCAAGTGAATATTTATTAATGTAGTAAAAGGATGAGTTTGGGAGAAAGTTATCAGCCTTAATTTTCCTCCAGCAGTGCTCAACTCTCAAACAAATAGTTGCTTCAGGGAATCTGAGATGCTCACAACAAAGCAGAGGGACCGAAGAAGCCTTACCAGAGGAGGAGGAGGAGGAGCTGGTGGTGCTGGTGGTTGGGGTTAGAGGCATGCTAGTGGTGGGGGTGGTGGATGGAGAGAGGACTGGAGATGACAAATCAAAGGGTACAGCAGAAGGACCACAGACGGGAGACACAACAGTGTTAACGCTGCCATCCCAACGCTCCGTTTAAATGAACTTTCACAACCGTTTCTGCGCTCACGGCTGAGAACTCCAACAAACTTGTGCAGTAAAATAAAGATTTCCCTCTTAAGTTCAGCAGAGGACTCTTTTCCTGCTCAAAGAGCCGGAGCTGTGAACACTCATTCACCAGCACAACTGCTTTTATGTCGTTTTTACTCAGAGAAAAATGGTGTAAAGGTGAATTAACCCAAGAAAATATTTGATGGAGCTGTTTCCCTGAATGCAGCGGGAGCTAATATTTATGTAGCCTCAGTCCTCCTCGGGCCTTCTCCCAGGTAGATCATAAATAATAAAGGCTTTTTACTTTCAAGTGAAACAGCTTCATGCAACTTTTCATGAGCTCTTCAAAGCACAGAATCAGAGGGAGGTGTAGACTTTTGGAAAAACCATTTTAGGTAATATTTTTTTGGGGGGGTTTCATAATGAACTTTAAATGACTTCATTAAAAATGCGTCCTTGAATATCTGTCACATTTATAGGTAATGAGGCGAAAGAGAAAAAAGAAAATGAGCTGAGACAAAAAAAAAAAGAGTTCCTCTGAGTGTGATGCTATTCACATAAATCCAAAAATAAGGTAAAAGGGAAAAGCATCAAAACGGATCCGCTCAGCGGCTGAACAACATAAATGAGCAGGGTAGAGGGAAGAAGGAGGAGATGGAGGAGATCAGAAAAAGTGACGAAGAAATGAAGTGAAGAGGAGGAAAAGTGTAAGAAGCTGAAGATGAGGAGGCAGCAGGAGAAGGTGGAGGCCGAGGTGAGGGTGGCTTACCGTGGGCGTTGGCATTAGTAGCATGGATGGTGTTAGTGGAGTCAGTGGATGAGGTGGCGGGAGAGGAAGCGGCTGGCGGGAGTGACAAGGGGGGGGGTCGGGACGAGAGAGAGAAGAAGCAGAAGACGGTGAATGGTCGAGAAGCTGCATCACAAAAGATCATCTTCACTTCAGAACCTGCGACATCACCAGGTGGCCAACTGGACTTGCTGTCGGCGACGTAACCCCCGCCCTGACTCACACAGACTTCAGACCGTCCAACAGCAAGTCCACTTGGCTGTGACCTTTGACCTGGACAACCGACAACTTTCTCTGCAAATAAAACTGCAAGAATTTCTTCATTAGCGACTGATTTGTTGAGCCGTGAAGCAGATCTGAAAAAAAAAAAAAAAAATCACCTGGTACGTTTCTCCAGCTCATCAGAACCGAACCAGACCTGAACCGGGCTTCATGTCAGAAATAAATAATCACACTGTGACGGTTCCCTGGCCGCCCACCTGACGGACCCGGTCCGGCGTTCAGGCCCTCCTGCTGGTCTGCTGGACTCAGCTATATTCAGGAAGTCGGGCTGGAGCCTAATTGGCCAAATTCCATCATGAGCACAAAACTGACCTTTGGAAAAAATGTCCCTCGGAGGCATCCGTAAAGCAGGATAGTGTGAGAGCTGACATTTGGGGAGTGGGGTCAGCTCATTAAACTGGAAAACTGGGAACAAGCAGACTGAAGCATCTGTGTCCTTTCCAAGAATGTCTTCGTTTGGACCGACTTGATGGAGATTCCCGTCCTTCTTCTTTTCTCATCTGCTCGTCTTTATTTGTAAGTCACGTGTTCCTCTCCATCGTTCGGCCATCGGAGGAAAAGAAACTTATTTTCAGGGCCGCTTTTTCTGCGTCATTTCAGAATTGTGAATCTAAATTTTAGCCCTAAAAACGGATTGATCATTGAAATCTGAATATCCACAGATTGTTTCGTGGCATTAGAGGAAACTGTAATGGAGCAGGATGAGAGATGGTCCTGCGGTTAGATTGTATCCAACAGTGGTGGATGGACGCGCTCTGCTTTTCAAATCAAACCCATCAAATCCGTCAAAATTAGCACGATCGCACAGAAAATCTGTCTAATCTGCTAATTTAAAAAATAAAACGCAGACTGCTTCTTCTGTCCAGCTGATGTTTAAAGGAGCGGCCACTTTATAGCTTTTGTTTTTCTCCTCCTTCAGCCATCGTCCTCATTTCCTTTCCTTCTTTTCAGACCTTCAACTTTTTATTTCTTTAACTTACCCATCAGCCCTGTCGGGACGCCGTTAATCTGAAAAGTTAGCGTGACCTCGAGTTGGCGGCAAACTTTTAAACCAACATCATTGAAAAACAGGTGATTGCAGGTTAGAGGAGGCATCATTATTATTATTATTATTATCAGTCGGCAGTGGGTTGGACGTGGTGCACTTGTTATCCGCCTGTGTCCTGAGTGGAGGTGTGTTTATTTTCCCTACCTGGGCAGCCCAGTCCAGGGGAGTCACAGCTGGTGGGGAGAGGTGTGTTGCTGGGTGGGGAGACACCTTTGAGGAGGGGAGGGCAGATTAAAAACACACGTTAGGGTTCATTCTTTCAAATGTTCAGGGAGGATTTAGAGTTTAGAGAAGTATTCACTCAGCCAGGTTTGGGATCGTCAGTTTTTAGGTTAGTTGGTTTTTACACATTTTTAATGACTGCACACTGTTTGAGGGAAATCTCTGAATTTTAGATTTTAGACCAGATTATTATTATTTTTAATGATTTACAGCTGTCACTGTAATGATGCGTTTGAGGTTGGCTGGGAACTTTCACAAAGTCAGAGTCATCTTGACCTTTTTAAATTTTAAATAACTTTTGGGAAGAATTGCTGATACAAATATTGTGTAACTCCCAGCAGGCTCTGTAATTTGTAATTGCTCGCTGGTTTTGAAACAATTTGTTAATCCGTCTGACTCCCTGGATGTTCGCCTCGGAGAAAGTTTCCCACACCAGCTCTCGACATCCTGCAGGTTTCCCATCAGTCCGAGGCTGTGGGCTGCGGCGGCTCACGGGAATCAGACGAACTGACGTTTTGTTTCAGGGACAGTCTGTCTGACCGACTGTGTGCGAACAGCAGCCAAGTCTCAAACGCTTCCCGACTACTTTGGCAGTTTGAAATGTAATCCAGAGGCCCAGGAACAGGAACACACACAGCGTTCGAGAGGACGGGATGCAGGTCAAAGCAGGTGAGGAGGCCTGAATGTCAAACTGTCCCTGTCTTCCTCCGACTCCTCTCTTAACCTCCTTCTTTCCAGTTTCTCCTCATTCTTTTCTCATTTCTCTTTTTGTCCAATTTGTTTCTTCACGAAGGGGCAAACTGGAACGTTTACTTGCAGATCGCAGCATACAATACAATTCTCTGAGCCCCAAATAAAGTGAAATATGAATCATATTATATTATGACGTGTGAATGTTTTTGTTTGTGTTTCCGGTTTCATTAAGTTTAGAGCGCACAAATGAACCGATCGGTCTCTAATTATCAGTTCTAATGAATCAAACCATTAAGCAGCAGGAAGCAGCCTGAATTTCCATGTTTCTACTCTTACTCTTGGAAAAAGAAACACAAACGTCGGTTCTGCACACACACACACGGCGTCTATCTGAATTTCAGAGAAATGAAACGGGGGACAGTCAGTGAGAGAAGTCGCTCTGTGCCAGCTTAGGTGTTAACAATGTAAATTACAACAAAAACAAATATATACACATTTCCTTTTCTGCCGACTGGCCCATCTGTCTGTTGCAGTTTGTCCACATTTGTGAAATTCTGCTTCATGTTCAGCTGAACTAATAGCTGACGTGTGTCATTAAAGCTTTTCCATTCGCCGTTCCCAGCGCTCGGTGTCTTCACTGGGAAAACGAAGGCAGACCAGGATTTAGATTGTCTCTTTGTGGTCTGGCTCCGTCCTGGATGACTTCAAGGTGCCCTGTGGAGTTCTTGACCACGAGCAAAGCTCAGAAAGGACCGACGGTTCTAATGATGAATCCCTGCTGCATGAAAAAATACGTTTAAACGGTCCAAGTTTTCTTGTGGATGATCCAGTTACTTCCCCGGATACACAACCCGACATTTGAAGGATTATTCTTCATTTTCAAACGACAGTCTTGATGTTAACGAAATAAAATATTATCTAAACACTAATTTGAGTTCAGTGGTTGATTTTGGGTTGAACCTCACAGTTTAAACTGAGCTGGTAGGTTAAATCCAGGCTCATAATTCAAACCTGAACTCATCACCAACACTCGGAGGTTCAGCCTGAAGTAACACTCACCCAAATGGCGGCTGTGTTGCCATGGTTACAAAGACTTTGGCCGTCCAGTCTTTTTTATAAACGCACTTTTCCATTCGCTCCCTCCATCGTCACGACAACCGTGATATGCTGCCTAGCAACAACATCGAACTACGGTTCATCACAGCCGGATGACAGACGACCTATTGGTCACAAAAAGAGTCTAAACTGGAATGTTATAATGATCGTGTTTCTGCTTTTTGACAATGTCACCAGGAGAGACGGACAAGACTACCAAGCCAACAGAAGCCGTCCTGAGGGGCCGAGACTGACGGGCGCCTGAGAGTCTTTAAATGGTCTCTTCACCTTCTGGCATCAATGAGAGATGAAAGACGGCGTGATACACGCACACAAGTACAGATAGTGTGACGCACAATTTGGCAAAGAACTGTCGACACACACGTATCCGGCCACGAGCACGGCGGGCGTCTGGTGACAGCTCCTCCTCTGCCTCCATCAACGCCGGCCTCATTACCGGAGCAAAGAGAGACATAAAAACGGGCCCCGGAGCGTTTTTGGGGGGCCTCGTAAAAGGCAGGCAGCGTTTTCAAGGCAAACAAAATGAAGTGCACCTTTTTTCTGCACGGGGAGGAAAACAAGTGTGAAATGGACTTTCCACTGCATGAAGCAGTTGAAAGCTTCGGTGTTCTGAGTGTCCTGGAAATCCATTTCTAAAGAAGCTGTACATTTTTAATGCATCCATTAAGCTCTGGTTGAGTCTGATTCTTTCAGTTATAAGAGACGGTGGACATTTAGTTTGTCTTTGTGCTGCAAACTGATGAGAGTGGAACTCATTTTTAGATTCAGCTGTTCAACAGATAAAAACCAACTGCAACAAATACACTATTTTTTTTTTAATAATAAGAGCTATGTTATGTGATTTTTGACTTTTAACCTCAGTCTGTTTGTTTCAGAGGTAATCTGATTAAACAACTGAAAAAACGAAATAAATATTTGAATATTAAATATCTGGACGACTGTGATGTTATAAATCCAATCGTGGCTGAGCAGCAGACGGTGACGGTGACTGCAGCTAACCTGAGAGCCATGAGAGAGAATTCAAATCCACTGAAGCTCAGGACGCGTCTGTCCAAACACACCGACCGTGTTTGTTTCTCTGTCACCTCATAAAGCTTCTCCATTCCCGTCTGCCTGAAGGTTTATGTTTCAGGGGCGCCACACGGGATTTTGGGCCCCATGAAAAGAATCTTTACAGTTATACATCTTATACATCTTCCAGTTTATGTGACCTGCCTGTGAGTTTAATCTGTTTCCTGCTGCTGGAATGAATCTTTCTCTGCAGGAAGGAGGATCGATCTCTTTTTATTATTCATTCTGTAATCAATGCAGCGCAACAGATTTCTGCTCGATGGGTGCCAAACTATTTATTGATAAGTACTAATAATTTAGAACCAGACAACTAACTTCAATCTCTGTCGATATTACTGCTTAAGTAAAAAAAAAAAAAAAAAGAGGGTTTCAACACCAAGACGTCAGCGAGTGCATTGTAGCAAATAATATGAATTAAGTGATGATATCAACTTTAAAAGGGATTATTGCACATTCTCCTGCATGCATCATAGCTCAGTTAGCACAAGCCAATTCATACCTACCTCCAGGACACAGACACACACACAAACACACACATACTGTAGACGTACACGAGCAGCATGTTAGCAGCACTCACCACTAGTTGGCGCAGCAGTAGTTAAGTGAATGCAATGAGGGTAGCAGACTGTGAAGAGAAGGACAGATTAGTGGACATCAGTGCGGGGACACTTCAGGAAAACATTTTCAATCACATTGACGCCACGTCCATTAGTCCACGAAAACTATCAGCTCATCAGCTCATTCAAAAGTCAAAGAGAAAGAGACAGACAAGCACAAGACAAAGTCTATTAGAGTCCAGGAATTAGACAGAGCCCTACGAAACGGTGTGTGCTTAAATCAGCTGCGCAGCCACTTCCTGCTTCCTCTGACCTCTGACCTCTGACACTGTACTGGAACAGTTTTTGGTTTTTAACTGAATAAACTCAGAGCTTTCGTTTCAAACCAGCTCACTTCAGTCTGCTGCTGAAAAAACCGAAACTGAGTCGAAGAAAGAAGGAAGGAAGGAAATGAAAGATAGAAACAGATACGACAGACAGAAAGATTGGAAAGAAAGAAAAAGACCACGAGGAAGACGGACAGAAGACAAATAACACAACAGTACATTTCAGATCCCCTGTTGTGTTTTTGTGCGATCAAGTTTAAGATTTTTCAGCGTTCTTTCTCTTCAGTTGTTTGAACGTCGTTTTTTTAATTCTCTGCAGTTTTTGTTGATTCTCTGCTAGATGAAATCAAACCACTTTTCTCTGAGCGCTCATCACATGCTTTCGTTGTCTCTCAGCGACAGATGAGATTTCATGGAGAGTGAGAAAAGCAACTCCCCAGCTATCTGTGTGCGATTGTGTGCGTCGCAGAATCAGAAAACTAAGTGCAGATTCATGCATTTCTTAAAAACCACTGCAGGTCTCTGAGGCTTACAAGCATGCATACACACGTGCGCAAACACACACACACACACACAGGGTACAGTGTTGGCATGATTTACCCTGAAACCACTGCGGCTAACCTCCTGTGGCTACACACTCATTTACAGAACTTTTGAATAAGAAGTGCTTCTCAGTGGACACACACACACACACACACACACACACACACACACACACAGTGTAATACTTAAATACAGTGAGAAAATGTTGATTATGTAAACTTTCAGGTTTCAGGTTTCAAGTGTGTTTAGAATCTCTGTGGTCATTTTCATGTGTGTGTCTGTGTTTGTATATACACTCAGGTTGTGTGGATTTTGCATTTTGATGGTCAATATACAAACAAACACTGAAACATCTCGCAGTAAATAATCTATCCATCTAAATATAGGGCTGTGTGTGTGTGTGTGTGTGTGCGTGTGTGGAGGAAGTCACCATGAACTTTGTGTATTTTATCAGCCAACTGGGTCTTTGGAGCAGAGCGGGAACTCGGCGCTGGAGTCAATTAACTCGGCAGCCGAAGTCAAAATCAACTAGAAATTGGCTGAAGTCTGGTTGTAATTTTCCACCCTGATGGCAAACACACTGAAACACTTTGTTTCTCTACAGTACCACAAATCTGTGTCTGTGTGTGTCTGTGTGTGTGAGACGAAGACATATTTGTCAAACAGTACAACAACTTTCAGAACGATTGTGACTTTGTTTATTTTTGTAAGATTTGAGAAAAGTTGCTGTGCCTCTTTCTCATGTTTTGGCTAGCATATAGAACTAAATTATCTTTATGGTTCACTTTAGTTTGAATGGTGACCAAAGAAACTTTTGGTTCTTACTGAAGATGCAATTCTTCCTCCTGTTTTATAATCCTAATGATTTCCTGTCGGGGGGTGTTACTCACTGCAGCTGAGCGTGGTGTCGGTCTGGGCCAGACTGGAGGGGATGGTCCAGTGGCTGTTGTCCCAGTCGATGACGTTGCCCACCGTGTCGCATGTCAGCGCCTGGAGCTGGTGCTCTGTCATGGCGTAATCCCACAGCCGGAGGTTGTACATGTTCCCCGGAAAGTTGTTCTGCCCTAAAAGCGAAGACAGGCCGTCGTCATCGCACAACACCACAACGTGAACATCGCAATGTTTCAGAGTCGACAATGACGTTCTGTGGAAGGTCGACCTCCTACCTGATGTCAGGAGGTCAAAATCTGAAGGGACAGGGTGATGAGGCTGTTTTAACATGACCTCTGACCTCTGAGTGGCTCAAATTCAGACTAACTTCAACTCAATCTGAGATCAGAAAGCTGGACTGAAGCTCAAATGATGAAGCGTGTCTGCTTCGACGGGCTGAACAGCTAACAAAACATGTCAAAATCCTACATTTAGGATAAAAGCCAAAGACTTACCTCCTAACCGGAACTGTCCACCGGCAGGGACGGAGTGTCCGATGGTGAGGGAGCAGATTTGGGTCTTGTATTGTCCATTAACATAAACCTCCACCTGACCGTTTGAGGACGTCCAGAGGAGACACAAACGCTTCATGCTGGACGTGAAGTCGGCGGAGGACACCATGCTGTTGATCGGACACGTCACTCCGTTGATGTTCATCGCCATGCCGGCCGGCGTGGAGCCCACGCTCAGCCTCTCGGCGCCGCTCATTTCCAAGTAGGTGAAGAAGGTCTCTTTCTGTTCAGGAGGAAACAAACTGGAGATGGAAACTCCACAGACCACCTTAAGATGTCTGCTGGTTCAGTTCAGTTGGGCGATGCCAAAGTGGAATGGTTTGTTTTCAGCCCAACTTCAGTTTTTGTTTGGAAGTTATTAGCTCAACTTTCAGGCCTAACGTTAGCATTTACAGCGATGTAAAATTAAAACTTCAGTCTTTTCTCAAGTCTTTTCTTTGTTGTGAGTTTATTAGTGATATAAAAAACGAAATCCCCTGATTAGCTCACTGCAACCATCGTCGCTCCGTCGTACCTGTTTCTGGTTGGTGCGTTCGACCTCGAAGCAAACCGTCAGCTGATTGAGCGCTGGGATGGAAACAGAGTTGGCCACCTTGGTGACCTGAGTGTTGCCGCTGGTTATTTTGACCTTCTGGTTCCTCAGTGCCACGGCAACTAGAGATGAGGGACGAACAAAGGGAAGGAAGGATAGTAGGAAAGGAGACGGGATAGAGGAAAGAGGAGAAGAAAAGAAAATACAGAGCGAGCAAGAGAAGTCACCAAAACAGAAAGAAATGTGAATAACGGAAAGAATGAGAAAGAAATGTGGAAAAGAAGAACAAGGAATGAAAATAAAAGGAGGGAGAAATTAGATTTGTATTTATAATTATAGAAAAAAGAGTAATTAAGAGCACAAAGGTGTAAATAAAGAGGGGGAGGAAAATCCAAAGGATGAAAAGAGCGGAAATATAAAAAGTGAAAAAATGAACACAGAGTTCTTCATTAATTACTTGAATTAACGGTCTAATAGTGATTTTAACTGATGGCTGATTTTTCACCACAAAAGAACGTTGGCTCGACTCAAAACAGCCACTAACACACACTTGATGTAGAAAACACACACACACACACACACACACTCTTCTGGACGCACAAACCATCCGCAAGTATTGATGATTCAGCGTTTTGGTGTCTTTTCCCAGCAGAAGGACTCTGACAGGGTGAGTTCAAAAAACAGCCACACACAACACACACACACTTCCAGCCATGCAAATACCAGTGAACGCACATTAGGGCACGCACACACAGATGCACCAGTCTGGTGTCAGAGCGGCCCAGTCCTCCTTTGGTAGGCCCATACTCAGACTGGTTGGTGCTGATTCTCTGATGTCTGTGTTCTCCAATTTAAACCCAATTAAAGCTGCAGGATCTGATAAAGCTGACTTATCGGTTCAGTAAACATCCAGGTTCATCTTCTGTCTGTCTGCACTTACTGGAGATGAGGATTCTGAGCTTCAGACGGTTTATATTCTCCTCTTTCTGTTGACCAAATCCTGAGTGGTCAGAGTGAACCTGACAGATTTATTATTCATGCTTAAATACAATCACATTCTTTGGAGAGATTATTCTGTGAGTGCGTGCCAACACAGATCCCAGACCCGGGGATCAGGTCTCGGTCTGGACCTACCGTGCCGGAAGCTAACACTGAACCCTTTCTTCTGCACGCTGAAGTCTGAGGTAAAAGACAGCTCCATCACGTTCCCCGTCGAGTTCAGAGTCAGCCCGTTGGCCGTCAGGCCGCAGAACTTAACGTCAGCGTTTCCTGTGTTCACCACCACCCGGTCGTAGATGCAGCCCGGCGCCTCCTCCAGGTCAAACTCCAGGAAGGACAGCTGGATGATGAAGCCGGCGGGAGCCTGAATGATCCACTTGCAGGTTTGTGAATTGGGGTATTTCTGGGGGTAGCAGGGCGACGTGATTCTCCCCTGGACGTCCGTCAGGACCAGGTTACAGTTTGTGGAGCTGCAGCCCAGAACTGGAGCTGACGGCAGGATGAAACATTCATGAACTTTCAGGTCGGGTCAAATCAGTCAGAGGACAAGACGCTGACAGGCAGGGACACAAGGGGACAGGACAAGGTAGCACACAGGACAAGGGGCAAGAGGCAAACACCTTAAACCTTTAGGAATCAGGAGGCTAGGAGGGAGGCTTCAGGGACAAACAGCTGAGTCGGCATAAAAAGGGAATTCTTGTCAGTCAGTCCAGACCGAGCAGTCCAGGAGGTAAAGACAAGTAAAAGGACCAAGTCCAAGTTTTCAAGAAAGTTAGAAGGACTTCAAGGATTCAGGAGACAAACCGAGAATTTATTTCTTTCCAAGGCAACAAGAGGACAAGAAGAAGAGTTTAGAAATCAAAAGGTTGCACTCCAGGGATCATGGGAAAACAGACACAAGGCGGGAGAAGACAAGACAAGTCGTGCAGTTAGGTAAAGGTTCAGCAGCCAAGAGAGGGATCAATCAATCAATCAGTCAATCAATCAATCAATCAGTCAGGGACTCTGAGAGCTGATTGATTGGATTGGACAGAAGTGGCCTGATGACAGTCACTTCTGCTGAGTCAGCATTGAACCGAATTCCAAGCTTTAGATAAAACAAACCACCGACGTTCGTGCTGGAAACCAAACACATGCAGAATTAAATGAGGAAAAAGTCACATTTATTATTTAGATTTTTTTTCTCAGGGAAAATCCAAGTAGTCAATTCCAATGAGTATTTTTAGAGCTGGAGGGGAAAACATGAAGTCGGTGCAGCTTCGTTGAATTCATCTGTCTCAACTAATCCTCTAAATGTGAAGCACCGAAATGTTTTTCAGCTATACGTGGAAACCTCTGAGGACGGACAGGAAGTTTTTCATCCACCGAGATTTAATACTGTGTCTGTTTTGTTTTTAGGGCCCTGATGTGTAGAAGATCTGCAGAGACGGACAAAAGCTCCAAAAGCTGCAACGTTACAGTCGATCCTTCTGGAAACTCATAATAGGTCGGTTTGTCAGAGACTCAGAGCCGACGCTGCTGATGGAGGGGATTCATTCACGGGTCGAACCAAAGAACACGTAGCCTTCATCACTCTAAACAACGGCTGGAAAGACGAGCCGGCCCTCACAAAAAATAATAACAGAAAGAGCTGAATGGAATGGAAGTGGAACAGATCTGGTTCGCCTCTCTCGCTCGGTGGTAACAATGCCCTAGTCTGATCTCAGGCCCGGCCTTCGACACGGCCAAAACCACACCAGCTCACTGGACAACGTCTAGAAACACCAGTGTGTGTGTGTGTGTGTTTGTATTTTAACTCTTACTTATTCCAAGAAAAGCAGCATTGGTGCACGTTTGGCAGCACCATCCATCGTCCATCTTCCCACGCTTGGAGCCCCTGCACCCCGCCACACGGTCCAGTGACTACTCTGCCATCTTTATCTTTTGTCTGTCAAATCAGCACAGCAGCCCCGCCCCCAAACCCCTCCCCTTTCCCTCCAAATGGAGCCTCATTTAAAAAATCAAAATCATGTTGTACTGATGACCGTAAACTAGAGACTGAGACCATAAACTGAGGGACATTTTCCCATAGACTTCAACACAGTCTGACTTTTTTTTTTTCTCCACACTTTTTTTTTCTCGCCCCTGATGACAATTAGATATAATAAAGTTGTGCCACTTTCATAAACAGCCTGTTGGTGTAAAGAATGAGAACAGAGATGTTCAAACGTTTTGTTGCTGTTGTTTGTCGTTTGCTTCATTTCGAAGGAGACACAACAGATTGTGTGTTACTTTGTTGTTCTGTTTTAAGGCGATGAATCGCTCACCGGAGTCTCTTTTTGGTCGTTCAGCAGCGAGCTGAAGAATTCCCGAAATTCAGACGCTCATGTTACTGATGATCAGAGACAAACACACAGATCAGTGAGCTCAGCCACACAAGCAGGAGGGTTCCTGAGCTTACAACTAAACACACACACAAAGCAGTGTGTGTGTGTGTGTGTGTGTGTGTGTGAGAGAGCTCAGCTTCTGGCATTAAAGTTGCTCAGCATGAAATTTCAGGAACATTTGGACGCGACATCAAAAAGCACAGAACTCTTTTTTCCCCACTAACGGAAAAACTAGAAGCAGCCACAAGACTCACATACCGAGCTGTCTCTCTCTTTCCCACCGCTGTCTAACACACAGACACACACACAGACACACACACACACACACACACACAGACATAGTAGTTTCCACTTCTCTCTTGGGGAGTGTTGACTTTTCTATCCCTCCATCTCTCCATAGAGTCGTAGAGTAGGTAGCTTTGTTCCTCTGTGTGTGTGTGTGTGTGTGTGTGTGTGTTTGTCGCTCTGAAGCATAAAAAGCTGCCTCTCGAGTTTCCCACCGCCCGGCCTCTTGTTTCCTCTTTATCCTCTCGTCTGAAGCTGCGACCTTTGACCTCTGACCTCTGACGGTCTCACCTGTCTCCACCGAGTCAGACAATGGGCGGAGCAACGCTGATGCAACAAAACCAAAGGCTGCGTCTTTTGTTGTTGTTGTTGTTGTTTTTTTTACTCCTTCTTGCCAAACAGGCTGCCTACATTACCCATAATGCATTCTGGAACCTGCAGCAGACTTTTCTATTTTCAAACTTCATCTGCTGATGTGTGATTTTTAAATTTTAATGTATTAACTGTGGCATACGTGAGGCTGTTGAGATGATTAATCACGCCGATTGTGAGGCAGTTTCGTGTGCGAAGAGCTGCTCCGCTGTAGGAAACCGGATTCAACTGTTGAGTTCTGATCTGAACGGAGAGCCAGCAGGACCGGATCCAGGATTTAGTGCTGACGCTGCTGTTACAGCCGTATCTCCTCACATCTCCAGCTTCGGAGGAAACCCCACCATTTATCATTACCACTGTACAGCTGCAGCGATTTTCCTCATCTGTTCTCCATCAGACACCGGAGGACGGTGTTTCTACCACTTTATACAGGAAAGGCTGATTTGCAATGCAAATCGTTCCATCGCCTCGGACAGTGGCGTCTCTGTTCTCAGGATAAATCTGATTGTTGAGGAAGAAGCAAATGAGATTTCTGAAGCAGGCTGAACACATGAGGTGCACGTTAAAGGTCCAACAGTCTGAAGGTTAAAGGTCAAACAGCCTGAAGGTTAAAGGTCCAACAATCTGAAGGTTAAAGGTCCAACAGCCTGAAGGTTAAAGGTCCAACAAGCTGAAGGTTAAAGGTCAAACAGTCTGAAGTTAAAGGTCAAACAGTCTGAAGTTAAAGGTCAAACAGCCTGAAGGTTAAAGGTCCAACAATCTGAAGGTTAAAGGTCCAACAGCCTGAAGGTTAAAGGTCAAACAGTCTGAAGTTAAAGGTCAAACAGTCTGAAGTTAAAGGTCAAACAGTCTGAAGGTTAAAGGTCCAACACTCTGAAGGTTAAAGGTCCAACAGCCTGAAGGTTAAAGCTCCAACAATCTGAAGGTTAAAGGTCAAACAGCCTGAAGGTTAAAGGTCCAACAATCTGAAGGTTAAAGGTCAAACAGTCTGAAGTTAAAGGTCAAACAGTCTGAAGGTTAAAGGTCCAACAATCTGAAGGTTAAAGGTCCAACAGCCTGAAGGTTAAAGCTCCAACAATCTGAAGGTTAAAGGTCAAACAGCCTGAAGGTTAAAGGTCCAACAATCTGAAGGTTAAAGGTCCAACATCTGAAGGTTAAAGGTCCAACAGTCTGAAGGTTAAAGGTCCAACAGTCTGAAGGTTAAAGTTCAAACAGCCTGAAGGTTAAAGGTCCAACAGCTGAGGTTAAAGGTCAACATCTGAAGGTTAAAGGTCAACAGCCTGAAGGTTAAAGGTCAACAGTCTGAAGGTTAAAGGTCAAACAGCCTGAAGGTTAAAGGTCAACAGTCTGAAGGTTAAAGGTCCAACAGTCTGAAGGTTAAAGGTCAACAGCCTGAAGGTTAAAGGTCCAACATCTGAAGGTTAAAGGTCAAACAGCCTGAAGGTTAAAGGTCAACAATCTGAAGGTTTAAAGGTCAAACAGCCTGAAGGTTAAAGGTCAAACAGTCTGAAGGTTAAAGGT